>NC_054475.1:101346694-101657527 GCF_017639515.1 Carcharodon carcharias
GGTTACTGTGTGCTCTGATTTTACTTGGTGCTGTGTGCTGTGATTTTACTGGGTGCGGTGTGCTGTGATTTTACTGGGTGCGGTGTGCTGTGATTTTACTGGGTGCTGTGCGCTGTGATTTTACTGGGGGTTGTGCACTGGGATTTTACTTGGCGCTGTGTATTGGGATTTTACGGTGTGCGGAGTGCTTGTTTTTACTGGGTGCTGTGTGCTGTGATTTTACTGGGTACGATATGCTTTGATTTTACTGGGTGCTGTGAGGTGAGATTTTACTGGGTGCGGTATGCTGTAATTTTATTGTGTGCGGTGTGCTGTGATTTTACTGGGTAAGGTATGCTTTGATTTTACTGGGTGCTGTATGCTGCGATTTTCCTGGGTGCTGTGTGCTGAGATTTTACTGGGTGCTAAGTAGTGTGATTTTACTGGGTGCGGTGTGCTTTAATTTCATTGGGTGCAGTGTATTGGGATTTTACTGCCTGTGGTGTGCTGTGATTTTACTGGGTGCGGTATGCTGTGATTTTACTGGGTTTGGTGTGCTGTGATTTTACTGGGTGCGGTGTGCTGTGATTTTACTGGGTGCGGTGTGCTGCGATTTTGCTGGATGCGGTGTGCTGTGATTTTACTGGGTGCGGTGTGCTGTGATTATACTGGGTACAGTGTGCTTTGATTTTACTGGATGCTGTGTGCAGTCAGTTTACTGGGTGCGGTGTGCTGTAATTTTATTGAGTGCGGTGTGCTGTGATTTTCCTTGGTGCTGCATACTGGGATTTTCCTGGGTGCTGTATGCTGGGATATTAAATGGAGCTATTTGCTGGGATTTTACTGGGTGTTGTGTGCTGGGATTTTACTGGGTGGTGTGTTTTGGGATTTTAATGGGTGCCGTGTTCTGTGATTTCACTGGGTGCCATGTGCTGTGATTGAACTGTGTGCGCTGTGCTGTGATTGTACTGGGTGCGGTGTGCTGTGATTGTACTGGGTGCGGTGTGCAGTGATTTTACTGGTTGCTGTGTGCTGGTATTTACTGGGTACTGAGTAGTGGGATTTTACTGGGTGCCGTGTGCTGTGATTTCATTGGGTGCAGTGTAATGGGATTTTACTGCGTGTGGTGTGCTGTGATATTACTGGGTGCGTTGTGCTGTGATTTTTTTGGGTGCGTTGTGCTGTGGTTTTACTTGGTGCGGTGTGCTGTGATTTTATTGTGTGCGGTGTGCTGTAATTTTACTGCGTGTGGTGTCCTGTGATTTGACTGGGTGCTGTGCACTGGGACTTTACTGGGTGCTGTGTAATGGGATTTTACTGGGTGCGGTGTGCTGTGATTTTACTGGGTGCGGTGTGCCTTGATTTTACTGGGTTTGGTGTGCCATGATTTTACTGTGTTCGGTGTGCTGTGATTTTACTGAGTGCGGTGTGCTGTGATTTTACTGGGTGCGGTGTGCTGTGATTTTACTGGGTGCGGTGTGCTGTGATATTACTGGGTACAGTGTGCTTTGATTTTACTGGATGCTGTGTGCTGTAATTTTTTTGAGTGCGGTGTGCTGTGATTTTACTTGGTGCTGCATACTGGGATTTTACTGGGTGCTGTATGCTGCGATTTTAAATGGAGCTATTTGCTGCAATTTTACTGGGTGTTGTGTGCTGGGATTATACTGGGTGCTGTGTGCTGGGATTATACTGGGTGTTGTGTGCTTGGATTTTACTGGGTGTTGTGTGCTGGGATTTTACTGGGTGGTGTGTTTTGGGATTTTACTGGGTGCCGTGTTCTGTGATTTCACTGGGTGCCATGTGCTGTGATTGTACTGGGTGCGGTGTGCTGTGATTGTACTGGGTGCGGTGTGCTGTGATTGTACTGGGTGCGGTTTGCTGTGATTGTTCTGGGTGCGGTGTGCAGTGATTTTACTGGTTGCTGTGTGCTGGGATTTACTGGTTACTGATTAGTGGGATTTTACTTGGTGCCGTGTGCTGTGATTTCATTGGGTGCGGTGTGCTGTGATTTTACTGGGTGCCGTGTGCTTTGGTTTTACTTGGTGCGTTGTGCTGTGATTTTATTGGGTGTGGTGTGCTGTGATTGTACTGCGTGCGGTGTCCTGTGATTTGACTGGGTGTGGTGTGCTGTGATTTTTCTGGGTGCTGTGTGCTGGGATTTTACTGGGTGGTGTGTGCTGGGATTTTACTGGGTGCTGTGTAATGGGATTTTACTGTGTGCTGTGTAATGGGATTTTACGGTGTGCTGTGTTTTTACTGGGTGCTGTGAGCTGTGATTTTACCGGGTGCGGTGTGCTGTGATTTAATTGTGTGCGGTTTGCTGTGATTTTCCTGGGTGCTGTGTGCTGTGATTTTTCTGGGTGCTGTATGCTGGGATTTTAATTGTTGGTGTGTGCTGGAATTTTACTGGGTGCTCTATGCTGGGACTTTACTGGGTGCTGTGTGCTGGGATTTTACTGGGTGGTGTGTGCTGGGATTTTACTGGGTACTGTGTGCTGTGATTTTACTGGGTGCTGTGTGCTGGGATTTTACTGGGTGCTGTGTACTGGGATTTTACTGGGTGCTGTGTGCTGGGATTTTACTGGGTGATGTGTGCTGGGATTTTACTGGGTTCTGTATGCTGGGATTTTACTGTCTGCTGCATGCTGGGATTTTACTGGGTGCTGTGTGCTGGGATTTTACTGGGTGCTGTAGGCTTGGATTATATTGGGTGGTGTGTGCTGGGATTTTACTGGGTGCTATATGCTGGGATTTTACTGGGTGGTGTGTGCTGGGATTTTACTGGGTGCTGAGTAGTCGGATTTTACTGGGTGCGGTGTGCTGTGATTTCATTGTGTGCAGTGTAATGGGATTTTACTGCGTGTGGTGTGCTGTGATTTTACTGGGTGCGGTTTGCTGTGATTTCACTGGAGTTTGTGTAATGGGATTTTACTGGGTGCGGTGTGCTGTGCCTTTACTGGGTGCGGTTTGTTGTGATTTTACTCGGTGCGGTGTCCAGTGATTTTACTGGGTGCGGAGTGCTGTAAATTTACTGGGTGCGGAATGCTGTAATTTTACTGGGTGTGGTGTAATGGGATTTTACTGGATGCTGTGTAATGGGATGTTACATCGGTGCTGTGTTATGGGAGTTTCCTGGGAGCGGTGTGCTGTAATTTTATTGGGTGCGGTGTAATGGGATTTTACTGTGCGCTGTGTAATGGAATTTACTGGGCGCTGTGTAATGGGATTTTACTGGGCGCTGTGTAATAGGATTTTCCTGGGTGCGGTGTGCTCTGATTTTACTGGGAGCGGTGTGTTGTGACTTTTCTGGGCGCTGTGTCTTGCGATTTTATTGGGCGCAGTATAATGCGATTTTACTGGGTGTGGTGTAATGGGATTTTACTGGGTGCGGTGTGTTGTGGTTTTACAGGGTGTGGTGTGCTGTGATTTTACTGAGTGTTGCGTAATTGAAATTTACTGGGTGCGGTGTGCTTTAATTTCACTGGGTGCCGAGTGCTGTAATTTTACTGGGTGCTGTGTGCTGTGATTTTATTGGGTGCGGTGTGCTGTGATTTTACTGGGTGCGGTGTGCTGTGATTTTACTGGGTGCGGTGTGCTGTTATCTTACTGGGTGCGGTGTGATGTGTTTTTACTGGGTGCGATGTGCTGTGATTTCACTGGGTGCGGTGTGCTATGAGTTTATTGTGTGCTGTGCACTGTGACTTTCCTGGGGATTGTGTGCTGGGATTTTACTGGACGGTGTGTAATGGGATTTTATGGTGTGTGGTGTGCTGTTTTTTTTACTGGGTGCTGTGTGCTGTGATTTTACTGGGTAAGGTGTGCTTTGATTTACTGCGTGCTGTGAGCTGTGATTTAACTGGGTGTGGTGTGCGGTGATTTTACTGGGTGCGATGTGCTGTGATTTTACTGGGTGCTGTATGGTGGGATTTCACTGGTTGCTATTTGCTGGGATAATTTTGGGTGCTGTGTGTTGGGGTTATACTGGGTGCTGTGTGCGGGGATTTTTCTTGGCGCTGTGTAATGGGATTTTACGGTGTGCGGTGTGCTGTGTTTTTACTGGGTGCGTTGTGCTGTGATTTTACTGGGTACGGTGTGCTTTGTTTTTACTGGGTGCTGTGAGTTGTGATTTTACTGGGTGCGGTGTGCTGTAGTTTTATTGTGTGCGGTGTGCTGTGATTTACCTGGTTACTGTGTGCTGTGATTTTACTGGGGGCTGTGTGCTGTGATTTTACTGGGTGTGGTGTGATGTGATTTTACTGGTTGCGGTGTGTCTTGATTTTACTGGGTGCGGTGTGCTGTAAATTTACTGGGTGCGGTGTGCTGTGATTTTACTGGGTGCTGTGCGCTGGGACTTTACTGGGTGCTGTGTAATGGGATTTTACTGGGTGCAGTGTGCCTTGATTTTACTTGGGTGAGCTGTGTTGTAATTTTATTGTGTGCGGTGTGCTGTGTTTTAATTGGTTACTGTGTGCTGTGATTTTACTGGGTGCTTTGTGCTGTGATTTTACTGGGTGTGGTGTGCTGTGATTTTACTGGGTGTGCAGTGCTGTGATTTCACTGGGTGCTGTGCGCTGTGATTTTACTGGGGGTTGTGCGCTGAGTTTTTACTGGCCACTTTGTAATGGGATTTTACGGTGTGCGGTGTGCTGTGTTTTTACTGGTGCTGTGTGCTGTGATTTTACTGGGTACGGTGTGCTTTGATTTTACTGGGTACTGTGAGCTGTGATTTTACTTGGTGCGGTGTGCTGTGATTTTACTGGGTGCAATGTGCTGTGATTTTACTGGGTTCGATGTGCTGTGATTTTACTGGGTTCGATGTGCTGTGATTTTACTGGGTGCGGTGTGCTGTGATTTTACTGGGTGCGGTGTGCTGTGATTTTACTGGGTGCGATGTGCTTTGATTTTACTGGGTGCGGTGTGATGTGATTTTACTGGGTGCGATGTGCTGTGATGTTACTGATTGCGGTGTGCTGTGAGTTTACTTGGTGCTGTGCACTGTGATTTTACTATGTGGTTGTCTGCTGGGATTTTACTGGACGCTGTGTAATGGGATTTTATGGTGTGCAGTGTGCTGTGTTTTTACTGGGTGCTGTGTGCTGTGATTTTACTGGGTACGGTGTGCTTTGATTTACTGCGTGCTGTGAGCTGTGATTTTACTGGGTGCGGTGTGCTGTGATTTTACTGGGTGCTATGTGCTGTGATTTTACTGGGTGCTATGTGCTGTTATTTTACTGGGTGCGTTGTGCTGTGATTTTACTGGGTACGGTGTGCTTTGTTTTTACTGAGTGCTGTGAGTTGTGATTTTACTGGGTGCGGTGTGCTGTAGTTTTATTGCGTGCGGTGTGCTGTGATTTACCTGGTTACTGTGTGCTGTGATTTTACTGGGTGCTGTGTTCTGTGATTTTACTGGGTGTGGTGTGATGTGATTTTACTGGGTGCGGTGTGTCTTGATTTTACTGGGTGCTGTGTGCTGTAAATTTACTGGGTGCGGTGTGCTGTGATTTTACTGGGTGCTTTGCGCTGGGACTTTACTGTGTGTTGTGTAATGGGATTTTACTAGGTGCGGTGTACTGTGATTTTACTGGGTGCTGTATGCTGGGATTTTACTGGCTGCTATTTGCTGTGTTTTTACTGGGTTCTGTGTGCTGTGATTTTACTGGGTGCTGTGTGCTGTGATTTTAATGGGTGGTGTGTACTGTGATTTTACTGGGTGCTGTATGCTGGGATTTTACTGGCTGCTATTTGCTGTGTTTTTACTGGGTTCTGTGTGCTGTGATTTTACTGGGTGCTGTGTGCTGTGATTTTACTGGGTGCGGTGTGCTGTGATTTTACTGGGTGCTGTGTGCTGTGATTTTACTGGGGGCGGTGTGCTGTGAGTTTACTGTGTGCTGTGCACTGTGATTTTACTATGGGGTTGTGTGCTGGGATTTTACTGGACGCTGTGTAATGGGATTTTATGGTGTGAGGTGTGCGGTGTTTTTACTGGGTGCTGTGTGCTATGATTTTACTGGGTACGGTGTGCTTTGATTTACTGCGTGCTGTGAGCTGTGATTTTACTGGGTGCGGTGTGCTGTGATTTTACTGGGTGCGTTGTGCTGTGATTTTACTGGGTACGGTGTGCTTTGTTTTTACTGGGTGCTGTGAGTTGTGATTTTACTGGGTGCGGTGTGCTGTAGTTTTATTGTGTGCGGTGTGCTGTGATTTACCTTGTTACTGTGTGCTGTGATTTTACTGGGTGCTGTGTGCTGTGATTTTACTGGGTGCGGTGTGCCTTGATTTTACTGGGTGCGGTTTGCCTTGATTTTACTGGGTGCGGTGTGCTGTAATTTTATTGGGTGCGGTGTGCTGTGAATTACCTGGTTACTGTGCGCTGTGATTTTAATGGGTGTGGTGTGCTGTGATTTTACTGGGTCCGGTGTGCTGTGATTTTACTGGGTCCGGTGTGCTGTGATTTTACTGGGTGCCGTGTGCTGTGATTTCACTGGGTGCGGTGTGCTGTGATTTCACTGGGTGCGGTGTGCTGTGATTTCACTGGGTGCGGTGTGCTGTGATTTTACTGGGTGCGGTGTGCTGTGATTTTACTGGGTGCGGTGTGATGTTATTTTACTGGGTGCGATGTGCTCTGATTTTACTGGATGCGATGTGCTCTGATTTTACTGGATGCGATGTGCTCTGATTTTACTGGGTGCGGTGTGCTGTGATTTTACTGGGTTTTGCGTAATGGGATTTAACTGGGTGTGGTGTGTTGTGATTTTTCTGGGTGCGGTGTGCTCTGATTTTTCTGGGTGCGGTGTGCTGTGATTTTACTGGGTGTGGCGTGCTGTGATTTTTCGGGGTGCCGTGTGCTGTGATTTCACTGGGTCCGGTGTTCTGTGATTTTACTGGGTGCTGTGTGCTGGGATTTTACTGGTTTCTGTGTGCTGTGATTTTACGGGGTGCGGTGTGCTGTGATTAATCTGCGTACTGTGTGCTGTGATTTTACTGGGTTTTGCGTAATGGGATTTAACGGGGTGTGCTGTTTTTTGATTTTACTGGGTGCGGTGTGCTTTGATTTTACTGGGTGCGGTGTGATGTGATTTTTCTGGGTGCGATGTGCTGTGATGTTACTGGGTGCGGTGTGCTGTGATTTTACTGGGTGCCATGTGCTGTGATTTCACTGGGTGCGGTGTGCTGTGATTTTACTGGGTGCGGTGTGATGTGATTTTACTGGGTGCGATGTGCTGTGATTTTACTGGGGGCGGTGTGCTGTGAGTTTACTGTGTGCTGTGCACTGTGATTTTACTATGGGGTTGTGTGCTGGGATTTTACTGGACGCTTTGTAATGGGATTTTATGGTGTGAGGTGTGCGGTGTTTTTACTGGGTGCTGTGTACTATGATTTTACTGGGTACGGTGTGCTTTGATTTACTGCGTGCTGTGAGTTGTGATTTTACTGGGTGCGTTGTGCTGTGATTTTACTGGGTGCGATGTGCTGTTATTTTACTGGATGCGTTGTGCTGTGATTTTACTGGGTACGGTGTGCTTTGTTTTTACTGGGTGCTGTGAGTTGTGATTTTACTGGGTGCGGTGTGCTGTAGTTTTCTTGTGTGCGGTGTGCTGTGATTTACCTGGTTACTGTGTGCTGTGATTTTACTGGGGGCTGTGTGCTGTGATTTTACTGGGTGTGGTGTGATGTGATTTTACTGGTTGCGGTGTGTCTTGATTTTACTGGGTGCGGTGTGCTGTAAATTTACTGGGTGCGATGTGCTGTGATTTTACTGGGTGCTTTGCGCTGGGACTTTACTGGGTGCTGTGTAATGGGATTTTACTGAGTGCGGTGTGCCTTGATTTTACTTGGGTGCGCTGTGTTGTAATTTTATTGTGTGCGGTGTGCTGTGTTTTAACTGGTTACTGTGTGCTGTGATTTTACTGGGTGCTTTGTGCTGTGATTTTACTGGGTGTGGTGTGCTGTGATTTTACTGGGTGTGGTGTGCTGTGATTTCACTGTGTGCTGTGCGCTGTGATTTTACTGGGGGTTGTGCGCTGGGTTTTTACTGGCCACTTTGTAATGGGATTTTACGGTGTGCGGTGTGCTGTGTTTTTACTGGTGCTGTGTGCTGTGATTTTACTGGGTACGGTGTGCTGTGATTTTACTGGTTGCAATGTGCTGTGATTTTACTGGGTGCGATGTGCTGTGATTTTACTGGGTGCGGTGTGCTGTGATTTTACTGGGTGCGATGTGCTGTGATTTTACTGGGTGCGATGTGCTTTGATTTTACTGGGTGCGGTGTGATGTGATTTTACTGGGTGCGATGTGCTGTGACGTTACTGAATGCGGTGTGCTGTGAGTTTACTGTGTGCTGTGCACTGTGATTTTACTATGGGGTTGTCTGCTGGGATTTTACTGGACGCTGTGTAATGGGATTTTATGGTGTGCAGTGTGCTGTGTTTTTACTGGGTGCTGTGTGCTGTGATTTTACTGGGTACGGTGTGCTTTGATTTACTGCGTGCTGTGAGCTGTGATTTTACTGGGTGCGGTGTGCTGTGATTTTATTGGGTGCGATGTGCTGTTATTTTACTGGGTGCGTTGTGCTGTGATTTTACTGGTTACGGTGTGCTTTGTTTTTACTGAGTGCTGTGAGTTGTGATTTTACTGGGTGCGGTGTGCTGTAGTTTTATTGCGTGCGGTGTGCTGTGACTTACCTGGTTACTGTGTGCTGTGATTTTACTGGGTGCCGTGTGCTGTAAATTTACTGGGTGCGGTGTGCTGTGATTTTACTGGGTGCTTTGCGCTGGGACTTTACTGTGTGTTGTGTAATGGGATTTTACTAGGTGCGGTGTAATGTGATTTTACTGGGTGCAGTGTGCCTTGATTTTACTGGGTGCGCTGTGTTGTAATTTTATTGTGTGCGGTGTGCTGTGATTTTACTGGGTGCTGTGTGCTGTGATTTTACTGGGTGCGGTGTGCTGTGATTTTACTGGGTGCGGTGTGCTGAGATTTTACTGGGTGCTGTATGCTGGGATTTAGCTGGTTGCTATTTGCTGGGATAATACTGGGTGCTGTGTGTTGGGTTTATACTGGGTGATGTGTGCGGGGATTTTTCTTGGCGCTGTGTAATGGGATTTTACGGTGTGCAGTGTGCTTTGTTTTTACTGGGTGCTGTGTGCTGTGATTTCACTGGGTACGGAGTGTTTTGATTTTACTGGGTGCTGTGAGGTGTGATTTTACTGGGTGCGGTGTGCTGTAATTTTACTGGGTGTGGTGTGCTCTGGTTTTACTGGGCGCTGTGCGCTGTGATTTCACTGGGGGTTGTGTTCTGGGTTTCTACTGGCCGCTGTGTAACGGGATTTTACGGTGTGCGGGGGTGTGCTGTGTTTTTAATGGGTGCTGTATGCTGTGATTTTTTCTGGGTATGGTGTGCTTTGATTTTACTGGTTGTTGTGTGCTGTGATTTTACTGGGATCGGTGTGCTGTGATTTTACTGGGTGCGATGTGCTGTGATTTTACTGGGTGCGGTGTGCTGTGATTTTACTGGCTGCCATGTGCTGTGATTTTACTGGGTGCAGTGTGCTGTGATTTCACTGGGTTTTGCGTAATGGGATTTAACTGGGTGTGGTGTGTTGTGATTTTACTGGGTGCGGTGTGCTCTGATTTTTCTGGGTGCGGTGTGATGTGATTTTACTGGGTGCGATGTGCTGTGATTTTACTGGGTGTGGCGTGCTGTGATTTTGCTGGGTGCCGTGTGCTGTGATTTCACTGGGTCCGGTGTTCTGTGATTTTACTGGGTGCTGTGTGCTGGGATTTTACTGGTTTCTGTGTGCTGTGATTTTACTGGGTGCGGTGTGCTGTGATTAACCTGCGTACTGTGTGCTGTGATTTTACTGGGTTTTGCGTAATGGGATTTAACGGGATGTGCTGTTTTTTTGATTTTACTGGGTGCTGTGTGCTTTGATTTTACTGGGTGCGGTGTGATGTGATTTTTCTGGTTGCGATGTGCTGTGATGTTACTGGGTGCGGTGTGCTGTGATTTCACTGGGTGCGGTGTGCTGTGATTTTACTGGGTGCGGTGTGATGTGATTTTATTGGGTGCGATGTGCTGTGATTTTACTGGGGGCGGTGTGCTGTGAGTTTACTGTGTGCTGTGCATTGTGATTTTACTATGGGGTTGTGTGCTGGGCTTTTACTGGACGCTGTGTAATGGGATTTTATGGTGTGAGGTGTGCGGTGTTTTTACTGCGTGCTGTGTGCTATGATTTTACTGGGTACGGTGTGCTTTGATTTACTGCGTGCTGTGAGCTGTGATTTTACTGGGTGCGTTGTGCTGTGATTTTACTGGGTACGGTGTGCTTTGTTTTTACTGGGTGCTGTGAGTTGTGATTTTACTGGGTGCGGTGTGCTGTAGTTTTATTGTGTGCGGTGTGCTGTGATTTACCTGGTTACTGTGTGCTGTGATTTTACTGGGGGCTGTGTGCTGTGATTTTACTGGGTGTGGTGTGATGTGATTTTACTGGTTGCGGTGTGTCTTGATTTTACTGGGTGCGGTGTGCTGTAAATTTACTGGGTGCGGTGTGCTGTGATTTTACTGGGTGCTGTGTAATGGGATTTTACTGGGTGCGGTGTGCCTTGATTTTACTTGGGTGCGCTGTGTTGTAATTTTATTGTGTGTGGTGTGCTGTGTTTTAACTGGTTACTGTGTGCTGTGATTTTACTGGGTGCTTTGTGCTGTGATTTTACTGGGTGTGGTGTGCTGTGATTTTACTGGGTGTGGTGCGCTGTGATTTTACTGGGGGTTGTGCGCTGGGTTTTTACTGGCCACTTTGTAATGGGATTTTACGGTGTGCGGTGTGCTGTGTTTTTACTGGGTGCTGTGAGTTGTGATTTTACTGGGTGCGGTGTGCTGTGATTTTACTGGGTGCGATGTGCTGTGATTTTACTTGGTGCGGTGTGCTGTGATTTTACTGGGTGCGGTGTTCTGTGATATTACTGGGTGCTGTGTGCTGTGATTGTACTTGGTGCTGTGTGCTGTGATTTTACTGCGTGGTTTGTGCTGGGATTTTACTGGGTGGTGTGTACTGTGATTTTACTGGGTGCTGTATGCTGGGATTTTACTGGTTGCTATTTGCTGGGATAATACTGGGTGCTGTGTGTTGGGGTTATACTGGGTGCTGTGCGCGGGGATTTTTCTTGGCGCTGTGTAATGGGATTTTACGGTGTGCGGTATGCTGTGTTTTTACTGCGTGCTGTGTGCTGTCATTTTACTGGGTACGGAGTGCTTTGATTTTACTGGGTGCTGTGAGGTGTGATTTTACTGGGTGCGGTGTGCTGTAATTTTATTGTGTTTGGTGTGCTGTGATTTCCCTGGTTACTGTGTGCTGTTATTTTACTGGGTACTGTGTGCTGTGATTTTACTGGGTGGGGTGTGCTGTGATTTCACTGGGTGCTGTGCGCTGTGATTTTACTGGGGGTTGTGGGGTGTCATTTTACTGGCCACTGTGTATGGGATTTTACGGTGTGCGGTGTGCTGTGTGCTGTGATTTTACTGGGTACGGTGTGCTTTGATTTTACTGGGTACTGTGAGCTGTGATTTTACTGGGTGCAATGTGCTGTGATTTTACTGGGTGCAGTGTGCTGTGATTTTACTGGGTGCGGTGTGCTGTGATTTTACTGGGTGGTTTTTGCTGGGATTTTACTGCGTGGTGTGTACTGTGATTTTACTGGGTGCTGTATTCTGGGATTTTACTGGTTGCTATTTGCTGTGATTATACTGGTTGCTGTGTGCTGTGATTTTATGGGTGCTTTGTGCTGTGATTTTACTGGGTGCGGTGTGCTGTGATTTTACTGGGTGCTGTATGCTGGGATTTAGCTCGTTGCTATTTGCTGGGATAATACTGGGTGCTGTGTGTTGGGGTTATACTGGGTGCTGTGTGTGGGGATTTTTCTTGGCGCTGTGTAATGGGATTTTACGGTGTGCGGTGTGCTGTGTTTTTACTGGGTGCTGTGTGCTGTGATTTTACTGGGTACGGAGTGCTTTGATTTTACTGGGTGCTGTGAGTTGTGATTTTACTGGGTGCGGTGTGCTGTAGTTTTATTGTGTGCGGTGTGCTGTGATTTACCTGGTTACTGTGTGCTGTGATTTTACTGTGGGCTGTGTGCTGTGATTTTACTGGGTGTGGTGTGATGTGATTTTACTGGTTGCGGTGTGTCTTGATTTTACTGGGTGCGGTGTGCTGTAAATTTACTGGGTGCGGTGTGCTGTGATTTTACTGGGTGCGATGTGCTGTGATTTTACTGGGTGCGATGTGCTGTTATTTTAGTGGGTGCGTTGTGCTGTGATTTTACGGCGCATGGTGTGCTTTGTTTTTACTGGGTGCTGCGAGTTGTGATTTTAGTGGGTGCGGTGTGCTGTAGTTTTATTGTGTGCGGTGTGCTGTGATTTACCTGGTTACTGTGTGCTGTGATTTTACTGGGGGCTGTGTGCTGTGATTTTACTGGGTGTGGTGTGATGTGATTTTACTGGTTGCGGTGTGTCTTGATTTTACTGGGTGCGGTGTGCTGTAAATTTACTGGGTGCGGTGTGCTGTGATTTTACTGGGTGCTGTGTAATGGGATTTTACTGGGTGCGGTGTGCCTTGATTTTACTTGGGTGCGCTGTGTTGTAATTTTATTGTGTGTGGTGTGCTGTGTTTTAACTGGTTACAGTGTGCTGTTATTTTACTGGGTGCTTTGTGCTGTGATTTTACTGGGTGTGGTGTGCTGTGATTTTACTGGGTGTGGTGCGCTGTGATTTTACTGGGGGTTGTGCGCTGGGTTTTTACTGGCCACTTTGTAATGGGATTTTACGGTGTGCGGTGTGCTGTGTTTTTACTGGTGCTGTGTGCTGTGTTTTTACTGGTGCTGTGTGCTGTGATTTTACTGGGTACGGTGTGCTTTGATTTTACTGCGTACTGTGAGCTGTGATTTTACTTGGTGCGGTGTGCTGTGATTTTACTGGGTGCAATGTGCTGTGATTTTACTGGGTGCGATGTGCTGTGATTTTACTGGGTGCGGTGTGCTGTGATTTTACTGGGTGCGGTGTGCTGTGATTTTACTGGGTGCTGTGTGCTGTGATTGTACTTGGTGCTGTGTGCTGTGATTTTACTGCCTGGTTTGTGCTGGGATTTTACTGGGTGGTGTGTACTGTGATTTTACTGGGTGGTGTGTACTGTGATTTTACTGGGTGCTGTATGCTGGGATTTTACTGGTTGCTATTTGCTGGGATAATACTGGGTGCTGTGTGTTGGGGTTATACTGGGTGCTGTGCGCGGGGATTTTTCTTGGCGCTGTGTAATGGGATTTTACGGTGTGCGGTATGCTGTGTTTTTACTGCGTGCTGTGTGCTGTCATTTTACTGGGTACGGAGTGCTTTGATTTTACTGGGTGCTGTGAGGTGTGATTTTACTGGGTGCGGTGTGCTGTAATTTTATTGTGTTTGGTGTGCTGTGATTTCCCTGGTTACTGTGTGCTGTTATTTTACTGGGTACTGTGTGCTGTGATTTTACTGGGTGTGGTGTGCTGTGATTTTACTGGGTGTGGTGTGCTGTGATTTTACTGGGTGTGGTGTGCTGTGATTTTACTGGGTGCGGCGTGCCTTGATTTTACTGGGTGCGGTGTGCTGTAATTTTATTGGGTGCGGTGTGCTGTGAATTACCTGGTTACTGTGTGCTGTGATTTTACTCGGTGCTGTGTGCTGTGATTTTAATGGGTGTGGTGTGCTGTGATTTTACTGGGTCTGGTGTGCTGTGATTTTACTGGGTGCTGTGTGCTGTGATTTCACTGGGTGCGGTGTGCTGTGATTTTACTGGGTGCCGTATGCTGGGATTTAGCTGGTTGCTATTGGCTGGGATAATACTGGGTGCTGTTTCTTGGGGTTATACTGGGTGCTGTGTGCTGTGATTTTACTGGGTTTTGCATAATGGGATTTAACGGGGTGTGCTGTTTTTTGATTTTACTGGGTACGGTGTGATGTGATCTTACTGGGTGCGAAGTGCTGTGATTTCACTGGGTGCGGTGTGCTGTGATTTTACTGGGTGCGGTGTGCTGTGATTTCACTGGATGCGGTGTGCTGTGATTTTACTGGGTGCGTTGTGATGTGATCTTACTGGGTGCGAAGTGCTGTGATTTACTGGGTGCGGTGTGCTGTGAGTTTACTGTGTGCTGTGCACTGTGATTTTACTATGGGGTTGTGTACTGGGATTTTACTGGACGCTGTGTAATGGGATTTTATGGTGTGCGGTGTGCTGTGATTTTACTGGGTACGGTGTGCTTTGATTTACTGCGTGCTGTGAGCTGTGATTTTACTGGGTGCGGTGTGCTGTGGTTTTACTGGTTTTGATGTGCTGTTATTTTACTGGGTGCGTTGTGCTGTGATTTTACTGGGTACGGTGTGCTTTGTTTTTACTGGGTGCTGTGAGTTGTGATTTTACTGGGTGCGGTGTGCTGTAGTTTTATTGTGTGCAGTGTGCTGTGATTTACCGGGTTACTGTGTGCTGTGATTTTACTGAGGGCTGTGTGCTGTGATTTTACTGGGTGTGGTGTGATGTGATTTTACTGGGTGCTGTGCGCTGGGACTTTACTGGGTGCTGTGTAATGGGATTTTACTGGGTGCGGTGTGCCTTGATTTTACATGGGTGCGCTGTGTTGTAATTTTATTGTGTGCGGTGTGCTGTGTTTCAACTGGTTACTGTGTGCTGTGATTTTACTGGGTGCTTTGTGCTGTGATTTTACTGAGTGCTTTGTGCTGTGATTTTACTGGGTGTGGTGTGCTGTGATTTCACTGGGTGCTGTGCGCTGTGATTTTACTGGGGGTTGTGGGGTGTCATTTTACTGGCCACTGTGTATGGAATTTTACGGTGTGCGGTGTGCTGTGTGCTGTGATTTTACTGGGTACGGTGTGCTTTGATTTTACTGGGTACTGTGAGCTGTGATTTTACTGGGTGCAATGTGCTGTGATTTTACTGGGTGCGGTGTGCTGTTATTTTACTGGGTGTGGTGTGCTGTGATTTTACTGGGTGGTTTTTGCTGGGATTTTACTGCGTGGTGTGTACTGTGATTTTACTGGGTGCTGTATTCTGGGATTTTACTGGTTGCTATTTGCTGGGATTATACTGATTGCTGTGTGCTCTGATTTTACTGGGTGCTGTGTGCTGTGATTTTACTGGGTGCTGTATTCTGGGATTTTACTGATTGCTATTTGCTGTGATTATACTGGTTGCTGTGTGCTGTGATTTTATGGGTGCTTTGTGCTGTGATTTTACTGGGTGCGGTGTGCTGTGATTTTACTGGGTGCTGTATGCTGGGATTTAGCTCGTTGCTATTTGCTGGGATAATACTGGGTGCTGTGTGTTGGGGTTATACTGGGTGCTGTTTGTGGGGATTTTTCTTGGCGCTGTGTAATGGGATTTTACGGTGTGCGGTGTGCTGTGTTTTTACTGGGTGTTGTGTGCTGTGATTTTACTGGGTACGGAGTGCTTTGATTTTACTGGGTGCTGTGAGGTGTGATTTTACTGGGTGCGGTGTGCTGTAAATTATTGTGTGCGGTGTGCTGTGATTTACCTGGTTACTGTGTGTTGTGATTTTACTGGGTGCTGTGTGCTGTGATTTTACTGGGTGTGGTGTGATGTGATTTATCTGGGTGCGGTGTGCTGTGAATTACCTGGTTACTGTGTGCTGTGATTTTACTGTGTGCTGTGATTTTACTGGGTTCGGTGTGATGTTATTTTACTGGGTGTGGTGTGCTGTGCTTTTCCTGGCTGCGGTGTGCTGTAAATTTACTGGGTGCTGTGCACTGGGACTTTACTGGGTGCTATGTAATGGGATTTTACTGGGTGTGGTGTGATGTGATTTTACTGGGTGCGGTGTGCCTTGATTTTACTGGGTGCGGTGTGCTGTAATTTTATTGGGTGCGGTGTGCTGTGAATTACGTTTTTACTGTGTGCTGTGATTTTACTGGGTGCTGTGTGCTGTGACTTTAATGTGTGTGGTGTGCTGTGATTTTAGTGGGTGCATTGTGCTGTGATTTTAATGGGTACGGTGTGCTTTGTTTTTACTGGGTGCTTTGAGGTGTGATTTTACTGGGTGCGGTGTGCTGTAATTTTATTGTGTGCGGTGTGCTGTGATTTTACTGGGTGTGGTGTGCTGTGATTTCATTGGGTGCTGTGCGCCGTGATTTTACTGGGGTTTGTGCGCTGTGTTTTTACTGGCCACTGTGTAATGGTATTTTACGATGTGTGGTGTGCTGTGTTTTTACTGGGTGCTGTGTGCTGTGATTTTACTGGGTACGGCGTGCTTTGATTTTACTGCGTACTGTGAGCTGTGATTTTATTTGCTGCGGTATGCTGTGATTTTACTGGGTGCAATGTGCTGTGATTTTACTGGGTGCTATGTGCTGTGATTTTACTGGGTGCGGTGTGCTGTGATTTTACTTGGTGCTGTGTACTGTGATTTTACTGGGTGGTTTGTGCTGGAATTTTACTGGGTGGTTTTTAACTGTGATTTTACTGGGTGCTGTATGCTGGGATTTTACTGGTTGCTATTTGCTGTGTTTTTACTGGGTGCTGTGTGCTGTGATTTTACTGGGTGCTGTGTGCTGTAATTTTACTATGGGGTTGTGTGCTGGGATTTTACTGGCCGCTGCGTAAAGGGATTTTATGGCGTGCGGTGTGCTGTGTTTTTACTGGGTGCTGTGTGCTGTGATTTTACTGGGCACGGTGTGCTTTGATTTACTGCGTGCTGTGAGCTGTGATTTTACTGGGTGCGATGTACTGTAATTTTACTGGGGGCGGTGTGCTGTGAGTTTACTGTGTGCTGTGCACTGTGATTTTACTATGGGGTTGTGTGCTGGGATTTTACTGGACGCTGTGTAATGGGATTTTATGGTGTGAGGTGTGCGGTGTTTTTACTGGGTGCTGTGTGCTATGATTTTACTGGGTACGGTGTGCTTTGATTTACTGCGTGCTGTGAGCTGTGATTTTACTGGCTGCGGTGTGCTGTGATTTTACTGGGTGCGGTGTGCTGTGATTTTACTGGGTGCGATGTGCTTTGTTTTTACTGGGTGCTGTGAGTTGTGATTTTACTGGGTGCGGTGTGCTGTAGTTTTATTGTGTGCAGTGTGCTGTGATTTACCGGGTTACTGTGTGCTGTGATTTTACTGAGGGCTGTGTGCTGTGATTTTACTGGGTGTGGTGTGATGTGATTTTACTGGGTGCTGTGCGCTGGGACTTTACTGGGTGCTGTGTAATGGGATTTTACTGGGTGCGGTGTGCCTTGATTTTACATGGGTGCGCTGTGTTGTAATTTTATTGTGTGCGGTGTGCTGTGTTTCAACTGGTTACTGTGTGCTGTGATTTTACTGGGTGCTTTGTGCTGTGATTTTACTGGGTGCTTTGTGCTGTGATTTTACTGGGTGTGGTGTGCTGTGATTTCACTGGGTGCTGTGCGCTGTGATTTTACTGGGGGTTGTGGGGTGTCATTTTACTGGCCACTGTGTATGGAATTTTACGGTGTGCGGTGTGCTGTGTGCTGTGATTTTACTGGGTACGGTGTGCTTTGATTTTACTGGGTACTGTGAGCTGTGATTTTACTGGGTGCAATGTGCTGTGATTTTACTGGGTGCGGTGTGCTGTTATTTTACTGGGTGTGGTGTGCTGTGATTTTACTGGGTGGTTTTTGCTGGGATTTTACTGCGTGGTGTGTACTGTGATTTTACTGGGTGCTGTATTCTGGGATTTTACTGGTTGCTATTTGCTGGGATTATACTGATTGCTGTGTGCTCTGATTTTACTGGGTGCTGTGTGCTGTGATTTTACTGGGTGCTGTATTCTGGGATTTTACTGATTGCTATTTGCTGTGATTATACTGGTTGCTGTGTGCTGTGATTTTATGGGTGCTTTGTGCTGTGATTTTACTGGGTGCGGTGTGCTGTGATTTTACTGGGTGCTGTATGCTGGGATTTAGCTCGTTGCTATTTGCTGGGATAATACTGGGTGCTGTGTGTTGGGGTTATACTGGGTGCTGTTTGTGGGGATTTTTCTTGGCGCTGTGTAATGGGATTTTACGGTGTGCGGTGTGCTGTGTTTTTACTGGGTGTTGTGTGCTGTGATTTTACTGGGTACGGAGTGCTTTGATTTTACTGGGTGCTGTGAGGTGTGATTTTACTGGGTGCGGTGTGCTGTAAATTATTGTGTGCGGTGTGCTGTGATTTACCTGGTTACTGTGTGTTGTGATTTTACTGGGTGCTGTGTGCTGTGATTTTACTGGGTGTGGTGTGATGTGATTTATCTGGGTGCGGTGTGCTGTGAATTACCTGGTTACTGTGTGCTGTGATTTTACTGTGTGCTGTGATTTTACTGGGTTCGGTGTGATGTTATTTTACTGGGTGTGGTGTGCTGTGCTTTTCCTGGCTGCGGTGTGCTGTAAATTTACTGGGTGCTGTGCACTGGGACTTTACTGGGTGCTATGTAATGGGATTTTACTGGGTGTGGTGTGATGTGATTTTACTGGGTGCGGTGTGCCTTGATTTTACTGGGTGCGGTGTGCTGTAATTTTATTGGGTGCGGTGTGCTGTGAATTACGTTTTTACTGTGTGCTGTGATTTTACTGGGTGCTGTGTGCTGTGACTTTAATGTGTGTGGTGTGCTGTGATTTTAGTGGGTGCATTGTGCTGTGATTTTAATGGGTACGGTGTGCTTTGTTTTTACTGGGTGCTTTGAGGTGTGATTTTACTGGGTGCGGTGTGCTGTAATTTTATTGTGTGCGGTGTGCTGTGATTTTACTGGGTGTGGTGTGCTGTGATTTCATTGGGTGCTGTGCGCGGTGATTTTACTGGGGTTTGTGCGCTGTGTTTTTACTGGCCACTGTGTAATGGTATTTTACGATGTGTGGTGTGCTGTGTTTTTACTGGGTGCTGTGTGCTGTGATTTTACTGGGTACGGCGTGCTTTGATTTTACTGCGTACTGTGAGCTGTGATTTTATTTGCTGCGGTATGCTGTGATTTTACTGGGTGCAATGTGCTGTGATTTTACTGGGTGCTATGTGCTGTGATTTTACTTGGTGCTGTGTACTGTGATTTTACTGGGTGGTTTGTGCTGGAATTTTACTGGGTGGTTTTTAACTGTGATTTTACTGGGTGCTGTATGCTGGGATTTTACTGGTTGCTATTTGCTGTGTTTTTACTGGGTGCTGTGTGCTGTGATTTTACTGGGTGCTGTGTGCTGTAATTTTACTATGGGGTTGTGTGCTGGGATTTTACTGGCCGCTGCGTAAAGGGATTTTATGGCGTGCGGTGTGCTGTGTTTTTACTGGGTGCTGTGTGCTGTGATTTTACTGGGCACGGTGTGCTTTGATTTACTGCGTGCTGTGAGCTGTGATTTTACTGGGTGCGATGTACTGTAATTTTACTGGGGGCGGTGTGCTGTGAGTTTACTGTGTGCTGTGCACTGTGATTTTACTATGGGGTTGTGTGCTGGGATTTTACTGGACGCTGTGTAATGGGATTTTATGGTGTGAGGTGTGCGGTGTTTTTACTGGGTGCTGTGTGCTATGATTTTACTGGGTACAGTGTGCTTTGATTTACTGCGTGCTGTGAGCTGTGATTTTACTGGCTGCGGTGTGCTGTGATTTTACTGGGTGCGGTGTGCTGTGATTTTACTGGGTGCGATGTGCTGTTATTTTACTGGGTGCGTTGTGCTGTGATTTTACTGGGTACGGTGTGCTTTGTTTTTACTGGGTGCTATGAGTTGTGATTTTACTGGGTGCGGTGTGCTGTAGTTTTATAGTGTGCGGTGTGCTGTGATTTACCTGGTTACTGTGTGCTGTGATTTTACTGGGGGCTGTGTGCTGTGATTTTACTGGGTGTGGTGTGATGTGATTTTACTGGGTGCGGTGTGTCTTTATTTTACTGGGTGCGGTTTGATGTAATTTTATTGTGTGCGGTGTGCTGTGATTTACCTGGTTACTGTGTGCTGTGATTTTACTGGGTGTGGTGTGCTGTGATTTTACTGGGTGCGGTGTGCTGTGATTTTACTGGGTGCTGTGCGCTGGGACTTTACTGGGTGCTATGTAATGGGATTTTACTGGGTGTGGTGTGATGTGATTTTACTGGGTGCGGTATGCCTTGATTTTACTGGGTGCGGTGTGCTGTAATTTTATTGGGTGCGGTGTGCTGTGAATTACGTTTTTACTGTGTGCTGTGATTTTACTGGGTGCTGTGTGCTGTGACTTTAATGGGTGTGGTGTGCTGTGATTTTAGTGGGTGCATTGTGCTGTGATTTTAATGGGTACGGTGTGCTTTGTTTTTACTGGGTGCTGTGTGCTGTGATTTTACTGGGTACGGCGTGCTTTGATTTTACTGCGTACTGTGAGCTGTGATTTTATTTGCTGCGGTGTGCTGTGATTTTACTGGGTGCGATGTGCTGTGATTTTACTGGGTGCCGTGTGCTGTGATTTTACTGGGTGCTGTATGCTGGGATTTTACTGGTTGCTATTTGCTGTGTTTTTACTGGGTGCTGTGTGCTGTGATTTTACTGGGTGCTGTGTGCTGTAATTTTACTATGGGGTTGTGTGCTGTGATTTTACTGGCCGCTGTGTAAAGGGATTTTATGGTGTGCGGTGTGCTGTGTTTTTACTGGGTGCTGTGTGCTGTGATTTTACTGAGCACGGTGTGCTTTGATTTACTGCGTGCTGTGAGCTGTGATTTTACTGGGTGCGGTGTGCTGTGATTTTACTGGGTGCGATGAGCTGTTATTTTACTGGGTGCATTGTGCTGTGATTTTACTGGGTACGGTGTGCTTTGTTTTTACTGGGTGCTGTGAGGTGTGATTTTACTGGGTCCGGTGGGCTGTAGTTTTATTGTGTGCGGTGTGCTGTGATTTACCTGGTTACTGTGTGCTGTGATTTTACTGGGGGCTGTGTGCTGTGATTTTACTGGGTGTGGTGTGCTGTGATTTTACTGGGTGTGGTGTGATGTGATTTTACTGGGTGCGGTGTGTCTTTATTTTACTGGGTGCGGTTTGATGTAATTTTATTGTGTGCGATGTGCTGTGATTTACCTGGTTACTGTGTGCTGTGATTTTACTGGGTGTGGTGTGCTGTGATTTTACTGGTAGCGTTGTGCTGTGATTTTACTGTGTACGGTGTGCTTTGTTTTTACTGGGGGCTGTGAGGTGTGATTTTACTGGGTGCGGTGTTCTGTAATTTTATTGTGTGAATTGTGCTGTGATTTACCTGGTTACTGTGTGCTGTGATTTTACTGGGTTCGTTGTGCTGTGATTTTACTCGGTGCGGTGTGCCTTGATTTTACTGGGTGCGCTGTCTTGTAATTTTATTGTGTGCCGTGTGCTGTGTTTTAACTGGTTACTGTGTGCTGTGATTTTACTGGGTGCTGTGCGCTGTGATTTTACTGGGTGTGGTGTGCTCTGATTTCACTGGGTGCTGTGTGCTGTGATGTTACTGAATGCGGTGTGCTGTGAGTTTACTGTGTGCTGTGCACTGTGATTTTACTATGGGGTTGTCTGCTGGGATTTTACTGGACGCTGTGTAATGGGATTTTACTGGGTGCGGTGTGCTGTGCTTTTACTGGGTGCGGTGTGCTGTGATTTTACGGGGTACGGTGTGCTTTGATTTTACTGGGTACTGTGAGCTGTGATTTCACTGGGTGCCGTGTGCTGTGATTTTACTGGGTGCCGTGTGCTGTGATTTTACTGGGTGCCGTGTGCTGTGATTTTACTGGGTGCAGTGTGCTGTGATTTTACTGGGTTTTGCGTAATGGGATTTAACTGGGTGTGCTGTGTTGGGATTTTACTGGGTTCGGTTTGCTCTGATTTTACTGGGTGCGGTGTGATGTGATTTTACTGGGTGCTGTGAGATGTGATTTTTCTGGGTGCGGTGTGCTGTAATTTTATTGTGTGGGGTGTGCTGTGATTTTACTGGGTGCTCTGTGCTGTGATTTTGCTGGGTGCTGTATGCTGGGATTTAGCTGTTTGCTATTTGCTAATACTGGGTGCTGTGTGTTGGGGTTATACTGGGTGACGTGTGCGGGGATTTTTCTTGGCGCTGTGTAATGGGATTTTACGGTGTGCGGTGTGCTGTGTTTTACTGGGTGCTGTGTTTTGTGATTTTACTGGGTACGGAGTGTTTTGATTTTACTGGTTGCTGTCAGGTGTGATTTTACTGGGTGCGGTGTGCTGTAATTTTCTTGTGTGCGGTGTGCTCTGATTTTACTGGGTGCTGTGCGCTGTGATTTTACTGGGGGTTGTGTGCTTGGTTTTTTCTGGCCGCTGTGTAATGCGATTTTACGGTGTGCGGTGTGCTGTGTTTTTACTGGGTGCTGTGTGCTGTGATTTTTTCTGCGTACGGTGTGCTTTGATTTTACTGGGTGTTGTGTGCTGTGATATTACTGGGTGCGGTGTGCTGTGATTTTACTGGCTGCTGTGTGCTGTGATTTTACTGGATGTGGTGTGCTGTGATTTTACTGGGTTTTGCGTAATGGGATTTAACTGTGTGTGGTGTGTTGTGATTTTACTGGGTGCGGTGTGCTCTGATTTTACTGGGTGCGGTGTGATGTGATTTTACTGGGTGCGATGTGCAGTGATTTTACTGGGTGCGGTGTGCTGTGATTTTACTGGGTGCGATGTGCTGTGATTTTACTGGGTCTGGTGTGCTGTGATTTTACTGGGTGCCGTATGCTGGGATTTACCTGGTTGCCATTGGCTGGGATAATACTGGGTGCTGTGTGTTGGGGTTATACTGGGTGCTGTGTGCTGTGATTTTACTGGGTTTTGCGTAATGGGATTTAACGGGGTGTGCTGTTTTTTGATTTTACTGGGTGCGGTGTGCTTTGATTTTACTGGGTGTGGTGTGATGTGATTTTACTGGGTGCGATGAGCTGTGATGTTACTGGGTGCGGTGTGCTGTGATTTCACTGTGTGCTGTGCACTGTGATTTTACTATGGGGTTGTGTGCTGGGATTTTACTGGACGCTGTGTAATGGGATTTTATGGTGTGAGGTGTGCTGTGATTTTACTGGGTACTGTGAGCTGTGATTTTACTGGGTGCGGTGTGCTGTGATTTTACTGGGTGCCGTGTGCTGTGTTTTGACTGGGTGCCGTGTGCTGTGATTTTACAGGGTGCGGTGTGCTGTAATTTTACTGGGTTTTGCGTAATGGGATTTAACTGGGTGTGGTGTGTTGTGATTTTACTGGGTGCGGTTTGCTCTGATTTTACTGGGTGCGGTGTGATATGATTTTACTGGGTGCGGTGTGATGTGATTTTACTGGGTGCTTTGTGCTGTGATTTTACTGGGTACGGTGTGCTGTGATTTTACTGGGTGCTGTATGCTGGGATTTAGTTGGTTGCCATTTGCTGTGATAATACTGGGTGCTGTGTGTTGGGGTTATACTGGGTGCTGTTTGCGGGGATTTTACTTGGCGCTGTGTAATGGGATTTTATGGTTTGCAGTGTGCTGTGTTTTTACTGGGTGCTGTGTGCTGTGATTTTACTGGGTACGGTGTGCTTTGATTTTACTGGGTGCTGTGAGATGTGATTTTACTGGGTGCGGTGTGCTGTAATTTTATTGTGTGAGGTGTGCTGTGATTTTACTGGGGGTTGTGTGCTGGGTTTTTACTGGCCGCTGTGTAATGGGATTTTACGGTGTGCTGTGTTTTTACTGGGTGCTGTGTGCTGTGATTTTTTCTGGGTACGGTGTGCTTTGATTTTACTGGGTGTTGTGTGCTGTGATTTTACTGAGTGCAGTGTGCTGTGATTTTACCTGGTGCAATGTGCTGTGATTTTACCTGGTGCAATGTGCTGTGATTTTACTGGGTGCGGTGTGCTGTGATTTTACTGGCTGCCGTGTGCTTTGATTTAACTGGGTGCGGTGTGCTGTGATTTTACTGGGTTTTGCGTAATGAGATTTAACTGGGTGTGGTGCGTTGTGATTTTACTGGGTGCGGTGTGCTCTGATTTTACCGGGTGCGGTGTGATGTGATTTTACTGGGTGCGATGTGCTGTGATTTTACTGGGTGCGGTGTGCTGTGATTTTACTGGGTTTTGCGTAATGGGATTTAACTGGGTGTGCTGTGTTGGGATTTTACTGGGTTCGGTTTGCTCTGATTTTACTGGGTGCGGTGTGATGTGATTTTACTGGGTGCTGTGAGATGTGATTTTTCTGGGTGCGGTGTGCTGTAATTTTATTGTGTGGGGTGTGCTGTGATTTTACTGGGTGGTGTGTACTGTGATTTTACTGGGTGCTGTATGCTGGGATTTTACTGGTTGCTATTTGCTGTGTTTTTACTGGGTGCTCTGTGCTGTGATTTTGCTGGGTGCTGTATGCTGGGATTTAGCTGTTTGCTATTTGCTAATACTGGGTGCTGTGTGTTGGGGTTATACTGGGTGACGTGTGCGGGGATTTTTCTTGGCGCTGTGTAATGGGATTTTACGGTGTGCGGTGTGCTGTGTTTTACTGGGTGCTGTGTTTTGTGATTTTACTGGGTACGGAGTGTTTTGATTTTACTGGTTGCTGTCAGGTGTGATTTTACTGGGTGCGGTGTGCTGTAATTTTCTTGTGTGCGGTGTGCTCTGATTTTACTGGGTGCTGTGCGCTGTGATTTTACTGGGGGTTGTGTGCTTGGTTTTTTCTGGCCGCTGTGTAATGCGATTTTACGGTGTGCGGTGTGCTGTGTTTTTACTGGGTGCTGTGTGCTGTGATTTTTTCTGCGTACGGTGTGCTTTGATTTTACTGGGTGTTGTGTGCTGTGATATTACTGGGTGCGGTGTGCTGTGATTTTACTGGCTGCTGTGTGCTGTGATTTTACTGGATGTGGTGTGCTGTGATTTTACTGGGTTTTGCGTAATGGGATTTAACTGTGTGTGGTGTGTTGTGATTTTACTGGGTGCGGTGTGCTCTGATTTTACTGGGTGCGGTGTGATGTGATTTTACTGGGTGCGATGTGCAGTGATTTTACTGGGTGCGGTGTGCTGTGATTTTACTGGGTGCGATGTGCTGTGATTTTACTGGGTCTGGTGTGCTGTGATTTTACTGGGTGCCGTATGCTGGGATTTACCTGGTTGCCATTGGCTGGGATAATACTGGGTGCTGTGTGTTGGGGTTATACTGGGTGCTGTGTGCTGTGATTTTACTGGGTTTTGCGTAATGGGATTTAACGGGGTGTGCTGTTTTTTGATTTTACTGGGTGCGGTGTGCTTTGATTTTACTGGGTGTGGTGTGATGTGATTTTACTGGGTGCGATGAGCTGTGATGTTACTGGGTGCGGTGTGCTGTGATTTCACTGTGTGCTGTGCACTGTGATTTTACTATGGGGTTGTGTGCTGGGATTTTACTGGACGCTGTGTAATGGGATTTTATGGTGTGAGGTGTGCTGTGATTTTACTGGGTACTGTGAGCTGTGATTTTACTGGGTGCGGTGTGCTGTGATTTTACTGGGTGCCGTGTGCTGTGTTTTGACTGGGTGCCGTGTGCTGTGATTTTACAGGGTGCGGTGTGCTGTAATTTTACTGGGTTTTGCGTAATGGGATTTAACTGGGTGTGGTGTGTTGTGATTTTACTGGGTGCGGTTTGCTCTGATTTTACTGGGTGCGGTGTGATATGATTTTACTGGGTGCGGTGTGATGTGATTTTACTGGGTGCTTTGTGCTGTGATTTTACTGGGTACGGTGTGCTGTGATTTTACTGGGTGCTGTATGCTGGGATTTAGTTGGTTGCCATTTGCTGTGATAATACTGGGTGCTGTGTGTTGGGGTTATACTGGGTGCTGTTTGCGGGGATTTTACTTGGCGCTGTGTAATGGGATTTTATGGTTTGCAGTGTGCTGTGTTTTTACTGGGTGCTGTGTGCTGTGATTTTACTGGGTACGGTGTGCTTTGATTTTACTGGGTGCTGTGAGATGTGATTTTACTGGGTGCGGTGTGCTGTAATTTTATTGTGTGAGGTGTGCTGTGATTTTACTGGGGGTTGTGTGCTGGGTTTTTACTGGCCGCTGTGTAATGGGATTTTACGGTGTGCTGTGTTTTTACTGGGTGCTGTGTGCTGTGATTTTTTCTGGGTACGGTGTGCTTTGATTTTACTGGGTGTTGTGTGCTGTGATTTTACTGAGTGCGGTGTGCTGTGATTTTACCTGGTGCAATGTGCTGTGATTTTACCTGGTGCAATGTGCTGTGATTTTACTGGGTGCGGTGTGCTGTGATTTTACTGGCTGCCGTGTGCTTTGATTTAACTGGGTGCGGTGTGCTGTGATTTTACTGGGTTTTGCGTAATGAGATTTAACTGGGTGTGGTGCGTTGTGATTTTACTGGGTGCGGTGTGCTCTGATTTTACCGGGTGCGGTGTGATGTGATTTTACTGGGTGCGATGTGCTGTGATTTTACTGGGTGCGGTGTGATGTGATTTTACTGGGTGCCATTTGCTGTGATTTTACTGGGTGCCGTATGCTGGGATTTAGCTGGTTGCTATTGGCTGGGTTAATATTGGGTGCTGTGTCTTGGGGTTATACTGGGTTCTGTGTGCTGTGATTTTACTGGGTTTTGAGTCATGGGATTTAACGGGGTGTGCTGTTTTTTGATCTTACTGGGTGCGGTGTGCTTTGATTTTACTGGGTGCGGTGTGCTTTGATTTTACTGGGTGCGGTGTGATGTGATTTTACTGGGTGCGATGTGCTGTGATGTTACTGGGTGCGTTGTGCTGTGATTTCACTAGGTGCGGTGTGCTGTGAATTTACTGGGTGCGGTGTGATGTGATTTTACTGGGTGCGATGTGCTGTGATTTTACTGGGTGCGGTGTGCTGTGAGTTTACTGTCTGCTGTGCACTGTGATTTTACTATGGGGTTGTGTGCTGGGATTTTACTGGACGCTGAGTAATGGGAATTTATGGTGTGCGGTGTGCTGTGTTTTTACTGGGTGCTGTGAGTTGTGATTTTACTGGGTGCGGTGTGCTGTAGTTTTATTGTGTGCGGTGTGCTGTGATTTACCTGGTTACTGTGTGCTGTGATTTTACTGGGGGCTGTGTGCTGTGATTTTACTGGGTGCGCTGTGCTGTGATTTTACTGGGTGCTGTGCGCTGGGATTTTACTGGGTTTTGCGTAATGGGATTTAACTGGGTGTGGTGTGTTGTGATTTTACTGGGTGCGGTTTGCTCTGGGTTTACTGGGTGCGGTGTGATGTGATTTTACTGGGTGCTGTGTTCTGTGATTTTACTGGGTGCGGTGTGCTGTGATTTTACTGGGTGCGGTGTGCTGTGATTTTACTGGGTGCTGTATGCTGGGATTTAGCTGGTTGCCATTTGCTGTGATAATACTGGGTGCTGTGTGTTGGGGTTATACTGGGTGCTGTGTGCGGGGATTTGACTTGGCGCTGTGTAATGGGATTTTATGGTGTGCAGTGTGCTGTGTTTTCACTGGGTGCTGTGTGCTGTGATTTTACTGGGTACGGTGTTCTTTGATTTTACTGGGCACTGTGTGCTGTTATTTTACTGGGTGCGATGTGCTGTGATTTTACGGTGCATGGTGTGCTTTGTTTTTACTGGATGCTGTGAGTTGTGATTTTACTGGGTGCGGTGTGCTGTAGTTTTATTGTGTGCGGTGTGCTGTGATTTACCTGGTTACTGTGTGCTGTGATTTTACTGGGGGCTGTGTGCTGTGATTTTACTGGGTGCGGTGTGCTGTAAACTTACTGGGTGCGCTGTGCTGTGATTTTACTGGGTGCTGTGCGCTGTGATTTTACTGGGGGTTGTGCGCTGGATATTTACTGGCCGATGTGTAATGGGATTTTACGGTGTGCTGTGTTTTTAAAGGGTGCGATGTGCTGTGATTTTACTGGGTGCGGTGTGCTTTGATTTTACTGCGTACCGTGTGCTGGGATTTTAATGGATGCGATGTGATGTGATTTTACTGGGTGCGGTGTGATGTGATTTTACTGGGTGTGGTGTGATGTGATTTTACTGGGTGCTGTGTGCTGTGATTTTGCTGGGTACGGTGTGCTTTGATTTTACTGGGTGCTGTGAGCTGTGATTTTACTGGGTGCGGTGTGCTGTGATTTTACTGGTGCGATGTGCTGTGATTTTACTGGGTGCGTTGTGCTGTGATTTTACTGGGTGCTGTTTGCTGTGATTTTACGGTGCATGGTGTGCTTTGTTTTTACTGGATGCTGTGAGTTGTGATTTTACTGGGTGCGGTGTGCTGTAGTTTTATTGTGTGCGGTGTGCTGTTATTTACCTGGTTACTGTGTGCTGTGATTTTACTGGGGGCTGTGTGCTGTGATTTTACTGGGTGCGGTGTGCTGTAAACTTACTGGGTGCGCTGTGCTGTGATTTTACTGGGTGCTGTGCGCTGGGATTTTACTGGGTTTTGCGTAATGGGATTTAAATGGGTGCTGTGTGCTGTGATTTTACTGGGTACGGTGTTCTTTGATTTTACTGTGCACTGTGAGCTGTGATTTTACTGGGTGCGGTTTGCTCTGATTTTACTGGGTGCGGTGTGATGTGATTTTACTGGGTGCTGTGTGCTGTGATTTTACTGGGTGCTGTATGCTGGGATTTAGCTGGTTGCCATTTGCTATGATAATACTGGGTGCTGTGTGTTGGGGTTATACTGGGTGCTGTGTGCGGTGGTTTTACTTGGCGCTGTGTAATGGGATTTTATGGTGTGCAGTGTGCTGTGTTTTTACTGGGTGCTGTGTGCTGTGATTTTACTGGGTACGGTGTGCTTTGATTTTACTGGGTGCTGTGAGGTGTGATTTTACTGGGTGCGGTGTGCTGTAGTTTTATTGTGTGCGGTGTGCTGTGATTTACCTGGTTACTGTGTGCTTTGATTTTACTGGGGGCTGTGTGCTGTGATTTTACTGGGTGCGGTGTGCTGTAAACTTACTGGGTGCGCTGTGCTGTGATTTTACTGGGTGCTGTGCACTGGGATTTTACTGGGTTTTGCGTAATGGGATTTAACTGGGTGTGGTGTGTTGTGATTTTACTGGGTGCGGTTTGCTCTGGTTTTACTGGGTGCTGTGTTCTGTGATTTTACTGGGTGCTGTGTTCTGTGATTTTACTGGGTGCGGTGTGCTGTGATTTTACTGGGTGCGGTGTGCTGTGATTTTACTGGGTGCGGTGTGCTGTGATTTTACTGGGTGCTGTATGCTGGGATTTAGCTGGTTGCCATTTGCTGTGATAATACTGGGTGCTGTGTGTTGGGGTTATACTGGGTGCTGTGTGTGGGGATTTGACTTGGCGCTGTGTAATGGGATTTTATGGTTTGCAGTGTGCTGTGTTTTCACTGGGTGCTGTGTGCTGTGATTTTACTGGGTACGGTGTTCTTTGATTTTACTGGGCACTGTGAGCTGTGATTTTACTTGGTGCGGTGTGCTGTGATTTTACTGGGTGCAATGTGCTGTGATTTTACTGGGTGCGGTGTGCTGTGATTTTACTGGGTTTTGCATAATGGGATTTAACAGGGTGTGGTGTGTTGTGATTTTACTGGGTGCGGTTTGCTCTGATTTTACTGGGTGCGGTGTGATGTGATTTTACTGGGTGCTGTGTGCTGTGATTTTACTGGGTGCTGTATGCTGGGATTTAGCTGGTTGCCATTTGCTATGATAATACTGGGTGCTGTGTGTTGGGGTTATACTGGGTGCTGTGTGCGGTGGTTTTACTTGGCGCTGTGTAATGGGATTTTATGGTGTGCAGTGTGCTGTGTTTTTACTGGGTGCTGTGTGCTGTGATTTTACTGGGTGCTGTATGCTGGGATTTAGCTGGTTGCCATTTGCTGTGATAATACTGGGTGCTGTGTGTTGGGGTTATACTGGGTGCTGTGTGCGGTGATTTTACTTGGCGCTGTGTAATGGGATTTTATGGTGTGCAGTGTGCTGTGTTTTTACTGGGTGCTGTGTGCTGTGATTTTGCTGAGTACAGTGTGCTTTGATTTTACTGGGTGCTGTGAGGTGTGATTTTACTGGGTGCGGTGTGCTGTAATTTTATTGTGTGCGGTGTGCTGTGATTTTACTGGGGGTTGTGTGCTGGGTTTTTACTGGCTGCTGTGTAATGGGATTTTACGGTGTGCGGTGTGCTGTGTTTTTACTGGGTGGTGTATGCTGTAATTTTACTGGGTGCCATGTCATGTGATTTTACTGGGTGCGATGTACTGTGATTTTACTGGGTGCTGTGTGCTGTGATTTTACTGGGGGTTGTGCGCAGTGATTTTATTGGGGGTTGTGCGCTGGGATTTTACTGGGCGCTGTGCAATGGGATTTTATGGTTTTTTACTGGCTGCTGTGTAATGGGATTTTACGGTGTGCGGTGTGCTGTGTTTTTCCTGGGTGCTGTGTGCTGTGATTTTACTGGGTTCAGTGTGCTGTGTTTTTACTGGGTTCGGTGTGCTCTGATTTTACTGGGTGCGGTGTGCTGTAATTTGCCTGGCTGTGGTGTGCTGTTAATTTACTGGGTGTGGTGTGCTGTGATTTTACTGGGTGCTGTGTGCTGGGTCTTTACTGGGTGCTGTGTAATGGGATTTTACTGGGTGTGGTGTGACGTGATTTTACTGGGTGCGGTGTGCCTTGATTTTCCTGGCTGCGCTGTGTTGTAATTTTATTGTGTGCGGTGTGAAGTGATTTACCTGGTTACTGTGTGCTGTGATTTTACTGGGTGCTGTGTGCTGTGATTTTACTGGGTGTGGTGTGCTTTGATATTACTGGGTACTGTGAGCTGTGATTTTACTTGGTGCGGTGTGCTGTGATTTTACTGGGTGCAATGTGCTGTGATTTTACTGGGTGCGGTGGGCTGTGACTTTACTGGGTGCTGTGTGCTGTGATTTTACTGGGTGCTGTGTGCTGTGATTTTACTGGGTGGTGTGTACTGTGATTTTACCGGGTGCTGTATGCTGGGATTTTACTGGTTGCTAATTGCTGGGATTATACTGGGTGCTGTATGCTGGGATTTAGCTGGTTGCTATTTGATAGGATAATACTGGGTGCTGTGAGGTGTGATTTTACTGGGTGCGGTGTGCTGTGATTTTACTGGGTGCAATGTGCTGTGATTTTACTGGGTGCGGTGTGCTGTGATTTTATTGGGTTTTGCATAATGGGATTTAACTGGGTGTGGTGCGTTGTGATTTTACTGGGTGCGGTTTGCTCTGATTTTACTGGGTGCGGTATGATGTGATTTTACTGGGTGCTGTGTGCTGTGATTTTACTGGGTGCGGTGTGCTGTGATTTTACTGGGTGCTGTATGCTGGGATTTAGCTGGTTGCCATTTGCTGTGATAATACTGGGTGCTGTGTGTTGGGGTTATACTGGGTGCTGTGTGCGCTGATTTTACTTGGCGCTGTGTAATGGGATTTTATGGTGTGCATTGTGCTGTGTTTTTACTGGGTGCTGTGTGCTGTGATTTTACTGGGTGCGGTGTGCTGTGATTTTACTGGGTGCCGTGTGCTGTGATTTCACTGGGTGCGGTGTGCTGCGATTTTACTGGGAGCGGTGTGATGTGATTTTACTGGGTGCTGTGCGCTGGGACTTTACTGGGTGCTGTGTAATGGGATTTTACTGGGTGCGGTGTGTTGTGATTTTACTGGGTGCGGTGTGCCTTGATTTTACTGGGTGCGCTGTGTTGTAATTTTTTTGTTTGCGGTGTGCTGTGATTTAACTGGTTACTGTGTGCTGTGATTTTACTGGGTGTGGTGTGCTGTGATTTTACTGGGTGTGGTGTGCTGTGATTTCACTGGGTGCTGTGTGCTGTGATTTTACTGGGTGCTGTGTGCTGTGATTTTACTGGGTACGATGTGCTTTAATTTTACTGGGTACTGTGAGCTTGATTTTACTTGGTGCGGTGTGCTGTGATTTTACTGGGTGCAATGTGCTGTGATTTTATTGGGTGCGGTTTGCTGTGATTTTAATGGGTGCCGTGTGCTGTGATTTTACTGGGTGCGGTGTGCTGTGATTTTACTGGGTTTTGCGTAATGCGATTTAACTGGGTGTGGTGTGTTGTGATTTTACTGGGTAGGTTTGCTCTGATTTTACTGGGTGCGGTGTGATGTGATTTTAATGGGTGCTGTGTGCTGTGATTTTACTGGGCGCTGTGTACTGGGATTTTACTGTGTGCTGTATGCTGGGATTTTACTGCGTGCTATTTGCTGCGTTTTTACTGGGTGTTGTGTGCTGGGAATTTACTGGGTGCTGTATGCTGGGATTTAGCTGGTTGCCGTGTGCTGTGATAATACTGGGTGCTGTGTACGGGGATTTTACTTGGCGCTGTGTAATGGGATTTTATGGTGTGCAGTGTACTGTGTTTTTACTGGGTGCGGTGTGCTGTGATTTTACTGGGTGCGGTGTGATGTGATTTTACTGGGTGCTGTGTGTTGTGATTTTACTGGGTGCGGTGTGCTGTGCGTTTACTGTCTGCTGTGCACTGTGATTTTACTATGGGGTTGTGTGCTGGGATTTTACTGGACGCTGAGTAATGGGATTTTATGGTGCGCGGTGTGCTGTGTTTTTACTGGATGCTGTGTGCTGTGATTTTACTGGGTACGGTGTGCTTTGATTTACTGCGTGCTGTGAGCTATGATTTTACTGGGTGCGGTGTGCTGTGATTTTACTGGGTGCGATGTGCTGTGATTTTACTGGGTGCGATGTGCTGTTATTTTACTATGTGCGTTGTGCTGTGATTTTACGGCGCATGGTGTGCTTTGTTTTTACTGGGTGCTGTGAGTTGTGATTTTAGTGGCTGCGGTGTGCTGTAGTTTTATTGTGTGCGGTGTGCTGTGATTTACCTGGTTACTGTGTGCTGTGATTTTACTGGGGGCTGTGTGCTGTGATTTTACTGGGTGTGGTGTGGTGTGATTTTACTCGGTGCGGTGTGTCTTGATTTTACTGGGTGCGGTGTGCTATAAACTTACTGGGCACTGTGTGCTGTGATTTTACTGGGTGCTGTGCGCTGGGATTTTACTGGGTTTTGCGTAATGGGATTTAACTGGGTGCGGTGAGTTGTGATTTTACTGGGTGCGGTTTGCTCTGATTTTACTGGGTGCGGTGTGATGTGATTTTACTGGGTGCTGTGTGCTGTGATTTTACTGGGTGCGGTGTGCTGTGATTTTACTGGGTGCGGTGTGCTGTGTTTTTACTGGGTGCTGTATGCTGGGATTTAGCTGGTTGCCATTTGCTGTGATAATACTGGGTGCTGTGTGTTGGGGTTATACTGGGTGCTGTGTGCGGGGATTTGACTTGGCGCTGTGTAATGGGATTTTATGGTGTGCAGTGTGCTGTGTTTTTACTGGGTGCTGTGTGCTGTGATTTTACTGGGTACGGTGTGCTTTGATTTTACTGGGTGCTGTGAGTTGTGATTTTACTGGGTGCGGTGTGCTGTAGTTTTATTGTGTGAGGTGTGCTGTGATTTTACTGGGGGTTGTGTGCTGGGTTTTTACTGGCCGCTGTGTAATGGGATTTTACGGTGTGCGATGTGCTGTGATTTTACTGGGTGCGGTGTGCTCTGATTTTACTGGGTGCGGTGTGCTCTGATTTTACTGGGTGCGATGTGCTGTGATTTTACTGTTTGCGGTGTGCTGTGATTTTACTGGGTGCCGTGTGCTGTGGTTTCACTGGGTGCGGCATGCTGTGATTTTACTGGGTGTGGTGTGCTGTGATTTCAATGGGTGCTGTGTGCTGTGATTTTACTGGGGGTTGTGTGCTGTGATTTTACTGGGGGTTGTGTGCTGGGTTTTTACTGGCTGCTGTGTGCTGTGATTTTACTGGGTGCGGTGTGCTGTGATTTTACTGGGTGCTGTGTGCTGTGATTTTACTGGGTGTGGTGTGCTTTGATATTACTGGGTACTGTGAGCTGTGATTTTACTTGCTGCGGTGTGCTGTGATTTTACTGGGTGCAATGTGCTGTGATTTTACTGGGTGCGGTGGGCTGTGATTTTACTGGGTGCTGTGTGCTGTGATTTTACTGGGTGCTGTGTGCTGTGATTTTACTGGGTGGTTTGTGCTGTGATTTTACTGGGTGGTGTGTACAGTGATTTTACCGGGTGCTGTATGCTGGGATTTTACTGGTTGCTAATTGCTGGGATTATACTGGGTGCTGTGTGCTGTGATTTTACTGGGTGCTGTGTGCTGTGATTTTACTGGGTGCAGTGTGCTGTGATTTTACTGGGTGTTGTATGCTGTGATTTAGCTGGTTGCTATTTGATGGGATAATACTGGTTGCTGTGAGGTGTGATTTTACTGGGTGCGGTGTGCTGTGATTTTACTGGGTGCAATGTGCTGTGATTTTACTGGGTGCGGTGTGCTGTGATTTTACTGGGTTTTGCATAATGGGATTTAACTGGGTGTGGTGCATTGTGATTTTACTGGGTGCGGTTTGCTCTGATTTTACTGGGTGCTGTATGCTGGGATTTAGCTGTTTGCCATTTGCTATGATAATACTGGGTGCTGTGTGTTGGGGTTATACTGGGTGCTGTGTGCGGTGGTTTTACTTGGCGCTGTGTAATGGGATTTTATGGTGTGCAGTGTGCTGTGTTTTTACTGGGTGCTGTGTGCTGTGATTTTACTGGGTGCTGTATGCTGGGATTTAGCTGGTTGCCATTTGCTGTGATAATACTGGGTGCTGTGTGTTGGGGTTATACTGCGTGCTGTGTGCTGTGATTTTACTGAGTACAGTGTGCTTTGATTTTACTGGGTGCTGTGAGGTGTGATTTTACTGGGTGCGGTGTGCTGTAATTTTATTGTGTGCGGTGTGCTGTGATTTTACTGGGGGTTGGGTGCTGGGTTTTTACTGGCTGCTGTGTAATGGGATTTTACGTTGTGCTGTGTGCTGTGTTTTTACTGGGTGGTGTGTGCTTTGATATTACTGGGTACTGTGAGCTGTGATTTTACTTGGTGCGGTGTGCTGTGATTTTACTGGGTGCAATGTGCTGTGATTTTACTGGGTGCGGTGGGCTGTGATTTTACTGGGTGCTGTGTGCTGTGATTTTACTGGGTGCTGTGTTTTTGCTGGGTGCTGTGTGCTGTGATTTTACTGGGTGGTTTGTGCTGTGATTTTACTGGGTGGTTTGTGCTGTGATTTTACTGGGTGGTGTGTACTGTGATTTTGCCGGGTGCTGTATGCTGGGATTTTACTGGTTGCTAATTGCTGGGATTATACTGGGTGCTGTGTGCTGTGATTTTACTGGGTGCAGTGTGCTGTGATTTTACTGGGTGCTGTATGCTCGGATTTAGCTGGTTGCTATTTGATGGGATAATACTGGGTGCTGTGAGGTGTGATTTTACTGGGTGCGGTGTGCTGTGATTTTACTGGGTGCGGTGTTCTGTGATTTTACTGGGTGCAATGTGCTGTGATTTTACTGGGTGCGGTGTGCTGTGATTTTACTGGGTTTTGCATAATGGGATTTAACTGGGTGTGGTGCGTTGTGATTTTACTGGCTGCGGATTGCTCTGATTTTACTGGGTGCGCTGTGATGTGATTTTACTGGGTGCTGTGTGCTGTGATTTTACTGGGTGCGGTGTGCTGTGATTGTACTGGGTGCTGTATGCTGGGATTTAGCTGGTTGCCATTTGCTGTGATAATACTGGGTGCTGTGTGTTGGGGTTATACTGGGTGCTGTGTGCGGTGATTTTACTTGGCGCTGTGTAATGGGATTTTATGGTGTGCAGTGTGCTGTGTTTTTACTGGGTGCTGTGTGCTGTGATTTTACTGGGTGCCGTGTGCTGTGATTTTACTGGGTGCCGTGTGCTGTGATTTCACTGGGTGCGGTGTGCTGCGATTTTAATGGGAGCGGTGTGATGTGATTTTACTGGGTGCTGTGCGCTGGGACTTTACTGGGTGCTGTGTAATGGGATTTTACTGGGTGCGGTGTGTTGTGATTTTACTGGGTGCGGTGTGCCTTGATTTTACTGGGTGCGCTGTGTTGTAATTTTTTTGTTTGCGGTGTGCTGTGATTTAACTGGTTACTGTGTGCTGTGATTTTACTGGGTGTAGTGTGCTGTGATTTTACTGGGTGTGGTGTGCTGTGATTTCACTGGGTGCTGTGTGCTGTGATTTTACTGGGTGCTGTGTGCTGTGATTTTACTGGGTACGATGTACTTTAATTTTACTGGGTACTGTGAGCTGTGATTTTACTTGGTGCGGTGTGCTGTGATTTTACTGGGTGCAATGTGCTGTGATTTTATTGGGTGCGGTTTGCTGTGATTTTACTGGGTGCCGTGTAATGGGATTTTACTGGGCGCTGTGTACTGGGATTTTACTGTGTGCTGTATGCTGGGATTTTACTGCGTGCTATTTGCTGCGTTTTTACTGGGTGTTGTGTGCTGGGAATTTACTGGGTGCTGTATGCTGGGATTTAGTTGGTTGCCGTGTGCTGTGATAATACTGGGTGCTGTGTACGGGGATTTTACTTGGCGCTGTGTAATGGGATTTTATGGTGTGCAGTGTACTGTGTTTTTACTGGGTGCGGTGTGCTGTGATTTTACTGGGTGCGGTGTGATGTGATTTTACTGGGTGCTGTGTGTTGTGATTTTACTGGGTGCGGTGTGCTGTGCGTTTACTGTCTGCTGTGCACTGTGATTTTACTATGGGGTTGTGTGCTGGGATTTTACTGGACGCTGAGTAATGGGATTTTATGGTGCGCGGTGTGCTGTGTTTTTACTGGATGCTGTGTGCTGTGATTTTACTGGGTACGGTGTGCTTTGATTTACTGCATGCTGTGAGCTATGATTTTACTGGGTGCGGTGTGCTGTGATTTTACTGGGTGCAATGTGCTGTGATTTTACTGGGTGCGATGTGCTGTGATTTTACTGGGTGCGATGTGCTGTTATTTTAGTGGGTGCGTTGTGCTGTGATTTTACGGCGCATGGTGTGCTTTGTTTTTACTGGGTGCTGCGAGTTGTGATTTTAGTGGGTGCGGTGTGCTGTAGTTTTATTGTGTGCGGTGTGCTGTGATTTACCTGGTTACTGTGTGCTGTGATTTTACTGGGGGCTGTGTGCTGTGATTTTACTGGGTGTGGTGTGGTGTGATTTTACTCGGTGCGGTGTGTCTTGATTTTACTGGGTGCGGTGTGCTGTAAACTTACTGGGCACTGTGTGCTGTGATTTTACTGGGTGCTGTGCGCTGGGATTTTACTGGGTTTTGCGTAATGGGATTTAACTGGGTGCGGTGTGTTGTGATTTTACTGGGTGCGGTTTGCTCTGATTTTACTGGGTGCGGTGTGATGTGATTTTACTGGGTGCTGTGTGCTGTGATTTTACTGGGTGCGGTGTGCTGTGATTTTACTGGGTGCGGTGTGCTGTGATTTTACTGGGTGCTGTATGCTGGGATTTAGCTGGTTGCCATTTGCTGTGATAATACTGGGTGCTGTGTGTTGGGGTTATACTGGGTGCTGTGTGCGGGGATTTGACTTGGCGCTGTGTAATGGGATTTTATGGTGTGCAGTGTGCTGTGTTTTTACTGGGTGCTGTGTGCTGTGATTTTACTGGGTACGGTGTGCTTTGATTTTACTGGGTGCTGTGAGTTGTGATTTTACTGGGTGCGGTGTGCTGTAGTTTTATTGTGTGAGGTGTGCTGTGATTTTACTGGGGGTTGTGTGCTGGGTTTTTACTGGCCGCTGTGTAATGGGATTTTACGGTGTGCGATGTGCTGTGATTTTACTGGGTGCGGTGTGCTCTGATTTTACTGGGTGCGGTGTGCTCTGATTTTACTGGGTGCGATGTGCTGTGATTTTACTGTTTGCGGTGTGCTGTGATTTTACTGGGTGCCGTGTGCTGTGGTTTCACTGGGTGCGGCGTGCTGTGATTTTACTGGGTGTGGTGTGCTGTGATTTCACTGGGTGCTGTGTGCTGTGATTTTACTGGGGGTTGTGTGCTGTGATTTTACTGGGGGTTGTGTGCTGGGTTTTTACTGGCTGCTGTGTGCTGTGATTTTACTGGGTGCGGTGTGCTGTGATTTTACTGGGTGCTGTATGCTGGGATTTAGCTGGTTGCCATTTGCTATGATAATACTGGGTGCTGTGTGTTGGGGTTATACTGGGTGCTGTGTGCGGTGGTTTTACTTGGCGCTGTGTAATGGGATTTTATGGTGTGCTGTGTTTTTACTGGGTGCTGTATGCTGGGATTTAGCTGGTTGCCATTTGCTGTGATAATACTGGGTGCTGTGTAATGGGATTTTATGGTGTGCAGTGTGCTGTGTTTTTACTGGGTGCTGTGTGCTGTGATTTTACTGAGTACAGTGTGCTTTGATTTTACTGGGTGCTGTGAGGTGTGATTTTACTGGGTGCGGTGTGCTGTAATTTTATTGTGTGCGGTGTGCTGTGATTTTACTGGGGGTTGTGTGCTGGGTTTTTTCTGGCTGCTGTGTAATGGGATTTTAAGGTGTGCGGTGTGCTGTGATTTTACTGGGTGCGATGTGCTGTGATTTTACTGGGTGCTGTGTGCTGTTACTTTACTGGGTGCGGTGTGCTGTGATTTGCCTGGCTGCTGTGTGCTGTTAATTTACTGGGTGCGGTGTGCTGTGATTTTACTGGGTGCTGTGTGCTGGGACTTTACTGGGTGCTGTGTAATGGGATTTTACTGGGTGTGGTGTGACGTGATTTTACTGGGTGCGGTGTGCCTTGATTTTCCTGGCTGCGCTGTGTTGTAATTTTATTGTGTGCGGTGTGAAGTGATTTACCTGGTTACTGTGTACTGTGATTTTACTGGGTGCTGTGTGCTGTGATTTTACTGGGTGTGGTGTGCTTTGATATTACTGGGTACTGTGAGCTGTGATTTTACTTGCTGCGGTGTGCTGTGATTTTACTGGGTGCAATGTGCTGTGATTTTACTGGGTGCGGTGGGCTGTGATTTTACTGGGTGCTGTGTGCTGTGATTTTACTGGGTGCTGTGTGCTGTGATTTTACTGGGTGGTTTGTGCTGTGATTTTACTGGGTGGTGTGTACAGTGATTTTACCGGGTGCTGTATGCTGGGATTTTACTGGTTGCTAATTGCTGGGATTATACTGGGTGCTGTGTGCTGTGATTTTACTGGGTGCTGTGTGCTGTGATTTTACTGGGTGCAGTGTGCTGTGATTTTACTGGGTGTTGTATGCTGTGATTTTACTGGGTGCTGTGTGCTGTGATTTTACTGGGTGCTGTATGCTGGGATTTAGCTGGTTGCTATTTGATGGGATAATACTGGTTGCTGTGAGGTGTGATTTTACTGGGTGCGGTTTGCTCTGATTTTACTGGGTGCTGTATGCTGGGATTTAGCTGTTTGCCATTTGCTATGATAATACTGGGTGCTGTTTGTTGGGGTTATACTGGGTGCTGTGTGCGGTGGTTTTACTTGGCGCTGTGTAATGGGATTTTATGGTGTGCAGTGTGCTGTGTTTTTACTGGGTGCTGTGTGCTGTGATTTTACTGGGTGCTGTATGCTGGGATTTAGCTGGTTGCCATTTGCTGTGATAATACTGGGTGCTGTGTGTTGGGGTTATACTGCGTGCTGTGTGCTGTGATTTTACTGAGTACAGTGTGCTTTGATTTTACTGGGTGCTGTGAGGTGTGATTTTACTGGGTGCGGTGTGCTGTAATTTTATTGTGTGCGGTGTGCTGTGATTTTACTGGGGGTTGGGTGCTGGGTTTTTACTGGCTGCTGTGTAATGGGATTTTACGTTGTGCTGTGTGCTGTGTTTTTACTGGGTGGTGTGTGCTGTGATTTTACTGGGTGCCGTGTGATGTGATTTTACTGGGTGCGATGTGCTGTGATTTTACTGGGTACTGTGTGCTGTGATTTTACTGGATGTTGTGCGCTGTGATTTTATTGGGGGTTGTGCGCTGGGATTTTACTGGGCGCTGTGTAATGGGATTTTATGGTGTGCGGTGTGCTGTGTTTTTCCTGGGTGCTGTGTGCTGTGATTTTTCTGGCTTCAGTGTGCTTTGATTTTACTGGGTGCGGTGTGCTGTGGTTTGCCTGGCTGCGGTGTGCTGTTAATTTACTGGGTGCGGTGTGCTGTGATTTTACTGGGTGCTGTGTGCTGGGTCTTTACTGGGTGCTGTGTAATGGGATTTTACTGGGTGTGGTGTGACGTGATTTTACTGGGTGCGGTGTGCCTTTATTTTCCTGGCTGCGCTGTGTTGTAATTTTATTGTGTGCGGTGTGAAGTGATTTACCTGGTTACTGTGTGCTTTGATTTTACTGGGTGCTGTGTGCTGTGATTTTACTGGGTGTGGTGTGCTTTGATATTACTGAGTACTGTGAGCTGTGATTTTACTTGGTGCGGTGTGCTGTGATTTTACTGGGTGCAATGTGCTGTGATTTTACTGGGTGCGGTGGGCTGTGATTTTACTGGGTGCTGTGTGCTGTGATTTTACTGGGTGCTGTGTGCTGTGATTTTGCTGGGTGCTGTGTGCTGTGATTTTACTGGGTGGTTTGTGCTGTGATTTTACTGGGTGGTGTGTACTGTGATTTTGCCGGGTGCTGTATGCTGGGATTTTACTGGTTGCTAATTGCTGGGATTATACTGGGTGCTGTGTGCTGTGATTTTACTGGGTGCAGTGTGCTGTGATTTTACTGGGTGCTGTATGCTGGGATTTAGCTGGTTGCTATTTGATGGGATAATACTGGGTGCTGTGAGGTGTGATTTTACTGGGTGCGGTGTGCTGTGATTTTACTGGGTGCGGTGTTCTGTGATTTTACTGGGTGCGGTGTGCTGTGATTTTACTGGGTTTTGCATAATGGGATTTAACTGGGTGTGGTGCGTTGTGATTTTACTGGGTGCGGTTTGCTCTGATTTTACTGGGTGCTGTATGCTGGGATTTAGCTGGTTGCCATTTGCTATGATAATACTGGGTGCTGTGTGTTGGGGTTATACTGGGTGCTGTGTGCGGTGGTTTTACTTGGCGCTGTGTAATGGGATTTTATGGTGTGCAGTGTGCTGTGTTTTTACTGGGTGCTGTGTGCTGTGATTTTACTGGGTGCTGTATGCTGGGATTTAGCTGGTTGCCATTTGCTGTGATAATACTGGGTGCTGTGTGTTGGGGTTATACTGCGTGCTGTGTGCTGTGATTTTACTGAGTACAGTGTGCTTTGATTTTACTGGGTGCTGTGAGGTGTGATTTTACTGGGTGCGGTGTGCTGTAATTTTATTGTGTGCGGTGTGCTGTGATTTTACTGGGGTTTGGGTGCTGGGTTTTTACTGGCTGCTGTGTAATGGGATTTTACGTTGTGCTGTGTGCTGTGTTTTTACTGGGTGGTGTGTGCTGTGATTTTACTGGGTGCCGTGTGATGTGATTTTACTGGGTGCGATGTGCTGTGATTTTACTGGGTACTGTGTGCTGTGATTTTACTGGATGTTGTGCGCTGTGATTTTATTGGGGGTTGTGCGCTGGGATTTTACTGGGTGCTGTGTAATGGGATTTTATGGTGTGCGGTGTGCTGTGTTTTTCCTGGGTGCTGTGTGCTGTGATTTTTCTGGCTTCAGTGTGCTGTGATTTTACTGGGTGCGGTGTGCTGTGGTTTGCCTGGCTGCGGTGTGCTGTTAATTTACTGGGTGCGGTGTGCTGTGATTTTACTGGGTGCTGTGTGCTGGGTCTTTACTGGGTGCTGTGTAATGGGATTTTACTGGGTGTGGTGTGACGTGATTTTACTGGGTGCGGTGTGCCTTGATTTTCCTGGCTGCGCTGTGTTGTAATTTTATTGTGTGCGGTGTGAAGTGATTTACCTGGTTACTGTGTGCTTTGATTTTACTGGGTGCTGTGTGCTGTGATTTTACTGGGTACGGAGTGCTTTGATTTTACTGGGTGCTGTGAGGTGTGATTTTACTGGGTGCGGTGTGCTGTCGTTTTATTGTGTGCGGTGTGCTGTGATTTACCTGGTTACTGTGTGCTGTGATTTTACTGGGGGCTGTGTGCTGTGATTTTACTGGGTGTGGTGTGGTGTGATTTTACTCGGTGCGGTGTGTCTTGATTTTACTGGGTGCGGTGTGCTGTAAACTTACTGGGCACTGTGTGCTGTGATTTTACTGGGTGCTGTGCGCTGGGATTTTACTGGGTTTTGCGTAATGGGATTTAACTGGGTGTGGTGTGTTGTGATTTTACTGGGTGCGGTTTGCTCTGATTTTACTGGGTGCGGTGTGATGTGATTTTACTGAGTGCTGTGTGCTGTGATTTTACTGGGTGCGGTGTGCTGTGATTTTACTGGGTGTGGTGTGCTGTGATTTTACTGGGTGCGGTGTGCTGTGATTTTACTGGGTGCTGTATGCTGGGATTTAGCTGGTTGCCATTTGCTGTGATAATACTGGGTGCTGTGTGTTGGGGTTATACTGGGTGCTGTGTGCGGGGATTTGACTTGGCGCTGTGTAATGGGATTTTATGGTGTGCAGTGTGCTGTGTTTTTACTGGGTGCTGTGTGCTGTGATTTTACTGGGTACGGTGTGCTTTGATTTTACTGGGTGCTGAGAGGTGTGATTTTACTGGGTGCGGTGTGCTGTAATTTTATTGTGTGCTGTGTGCTGTAATTTTATTGTTTGTGGTGTGCTGTGATTTTACTGGGGGTTGTGTGCTGGGTTTTTACTGGCCGCTGTTTAATGGGATTTTACGGGATGCGGTGTGCTGTGATGTTATTGGGTGCGGTGTGCTGTAATTTCATTGGGTGCAGTGCATTGAGTTTTTACTGCGTGTGGTGTGCTGTGATTTTACTGGGTGCATTGGGCTTTGATTTTACTGGGGGTGGTTTGCTGTGATTTTACTGGGTGCTGTGCGCTGTGATTTTACTGGGGGTTGTGCGCTGGGTTTTTACTGGCCGCTGTGTAATAGGATTTTACGGTGTGCGGTGTGCTGTGTTTTTAAAGGGTGCGATGTGCTGTGATTTTACTGGGTACGGTGTGCTTTGATTTTACTGGGTGTTGTGTGCTGTGATTTTACTGAGTGCAGTGTGCTGTGATTTTACCTGGTGCAATGTGCTGTGATTTTACCTGGTGCAATGTGCTGTGATTTTACTGGGTGCGGTGTGCTGTGATTTTACTGGCTGCCGTGTGCTTTGATTTAACTGGGTGCGGTGTGCTGTGATTTTACTGGGTTTTGCGTAATGAGATTTAACTGGGTGTGGTGCGTTGTGATTTTACTGGGTGCGGTGTGCTCTGATTTTACCGGGTGCGGTGTGATGTGATTTTACTGGGTGCGATGTGCTGTGATTTTACTGGGTGCGGTGTGCTGTGATTTTACTGGGTTTTGCGTAATGGGATTTAACTGGGTGTGCTGTGTTGGGATTTTACTGGGTTCGGTTTGCTCTGATTTTACTGGGTGCGGTGTGATGTGATTTTACTGGGTGCTGTGAGATGTGATTTTTCTGGGTGCGGTGTGCTGTAATTTTATTGTGTGGGGTGTGCTGTGATTTTACTGGGTGGTGTGTACTGTGATTTTACTGGGTGCTGTATGCTGGGATTTTACTGGTTGCTATTTGCTGTGTTTTTACTGGGTGCTCTGTGCTGTGATTTTGCTGGGTGCTGTATGCTGGGATTTAGCTGTTTGCTATTTGCTAATACTGGGTGCTGTGTGTTGGGGTTATACTGGGTGACGTGTGCGGGGATTTTTCTTGGCGCTGTGTAATGGGATTTTACGGTGTGCGGTGTGCTGTGTTTTACTGGGTGCTGTGTTTTGTGATTTTACTGGGTACGGAGTGTTTTGATTTTACTGGTTGCTGTCAGGTGTGATTTTACTGGGTGCGGTGTGCTGTAATTTTCTTGTGTGCGGTGTGCTCTGATTTTACTGGGTGCTGTGCGCTGTGATTTTACTGGGGGTTGTGTGCTTGGTTTTTTCTGGCCGCTGTGTAATGCGATTTTACGGTGTGCGGTGTGCTGTGTTTTTACTGGGTGCTGTGTGCTGTGATTTTTTCTGCGTACGGTGTGCTTTGATTTTACTGGGTGTTGTGTGCTGTGATATTACTGGGTGCGGTGTGCTGTGATTTTACTGGCTGCTGTGTGCTGTGATTTTACTGGATGTGGTGTGCTGTGATTTTACTGGGTTTTGCGTAATGGGATTTAACTGTGTGTGGTGTGTTGTGATTTTACTGGGTGCGGTGTGCTCTGATTTTACTGGGTGCGGTGTGATGTGATTTTACTGGGTGCGATGTGCAGTGATTTTACTGGGTGCGGTGTGCTGTGATTTTACTGGGTGCGATGTGCTGTGATTTTACTGGGTCTGGTGTGCTGTGATTTTACTGGGTGCCGTATGCTGGGATTTACCTGGTTGCCATTGGCTGGGATAATACTGGGTGCTGTGTGTTGGGGTTATACTGGGTGCTGTGTGCTGTGATTTTACTGGGTTTTGCGTAATGGGATTTAACGGGGTGTGCTGTTTTTTGATTTTACTGGGTGCGGTGTGCTTTGATTTTACTGGGTGTGGTGTGATGTGATTTTACTGGGTGCGATGAGCTGTGATGTTACTGGGTGCGGTGTGCTGTGATTTCACTGTGTGCTGTGCACTGTGATTTTACTATGGGGTTGTGTGCTGGGATTTTACTGGACGCTGTGTAATGGGATTTTATGGTGTGAGGTGTGCTGTGATTTTACTGGGTACTGTGAGCTGTGATTTTACTGGGTGCGGTGTGCTGTGATTTTACTGGGTGCCGTGTGCTGTGTTTTGACTGGGTGCCGTGTGCTGTGATTTTACAGGGTGCGGTGTGCTGTAATTTTACTGGGTTTTGCGTAATGGGATTTAACTGGGTGTGGTGTGTTGTGATTTTACTGGGTGCGGTTTGCTCTGATTTTACTGGGTGCGGTGTGATATGATTTTACTGGGTGCGGTGTGATGTGATTTTACTGGGTGCTTTGTGCTGTGATTTTACTGGGTACGGTGTGCTGTGATTTTACTGGGTGCTGTATGCTGGGATTTAGTTGGTTGCCATTTGCTGTGATAATACTGGGTGCTGTGTGTTGGGGTTATACTGGGTGCTGTTTGCGGGGATTTTACTTGGCGCTGTGTAATGGGATTTTATGGTTTGCAGTGTGCTGTGTTTTTACTGGGTGCTGTGTGCTGTGATTTTACTGGGTACGGTGTGCTTTGATTTTACTGGGTGCTGTGAGATGTGATTTTACTGGGTGCGGTGTGCTGTAATTTTATTGTGTGAGGTGTGCTGTGATTTTACTGGGGGTTGTGTGCTGGGTTTTTACTGGCCGCTGTGTAATGGGATTTTACGGTGTGCTGTGTTTTTACTGGGTGCTGTGTGCTGTGATTTTTTCTGGGTACGGTGTGCTTTGATTTTACTGGGTGTTGTGTGCTGTGATTTTACTGAGTGCGGTGTGCTGTGATTTTACCTGGTGCAATGTGCTGTGATTTTACCTGGTGCAATGTGCTGTGATTTTACTGGGTGCGGTGTGCTGTGATTTTACTGGCTGCCGTGTGCTTTGATTTAACTGGGTGCGGTGTGCTGTGATTTTACTGGGTTTTGCGTAATGAGATTTAACTGGGTGTGGTGCGTTGTGATTTTACTGGGTGCGGTGTGCTCTGATTTTACCGGGTGCGGTGTGATGTGATTTTACTGGGTGCGATGTGCTGTGATTTTACTGGGTGCGGTGTGATGTGATTTTACTGGGTGCCATTTGCTGTGATTTTACTGGGTGCCGTATGCTGGGATTTAGCTGGTTGCTATTGGCTGGGTTAATATTGGGTGCTGTGTCTTGGGGTTATACTGGGTTCTGTGTGCTGTGATTTTACTGGGTTTTGAGTCATGGGATTTAACGGGGTGTGCTGTTTTTTGATCTTACTGGGTGCGGTGTGCTTTGATTTTACTGGGTGCGGTGTGCTTTGATTTTACTGGGTGCGGTGTGATGTGATTTTACTGGGTGCGATGTGCTGTGATGTTACTGGGTGCGTTGTGCTGTGATTTCACTAGGTGCGGTGTGCTGTGAATTTACTGGGTGCGGTGTGATGTGATTTTACTGGGTGCGATGTGCTGTGATTTTACTGGGTGCGGTGTGCTGTGAGTTTACTGTCTGCTGTGCACTGTGATTTTACTATGGGGTTGTGTGCTGGGATTTTACTGGACGCTGAGTAATGGGAATTTATGGTGTGCGGTGTGCTGTGTTTTTACTGGGTGCTGTGAGTTGTGATTTTACTGGGTGCGGTGTGCTGTAGTTTTATTGTGTGCGGTGTGCTGTGATTTACCTGGTTACTGTGTGCTGTGATTTTACTGGGGGCTGTGTGCTGTGATTTTACTGGGTGCGCTGTGCTGTGATTTTACTGGGTGCTGTGCGCTGGGATTTTACTGGGTTTTGCGTAATGGGATTTAACTGGGTGTGGTGTGTTGTGATTTTACTGGGTGCGGTTTGCTCTGGGTTTACTGGGTGCGGTGTGATGTGATTTTACTGGGTGCTGTGTTCTGTGATTTTACTGGGTGCGGTGTGCTGTGATTTTACTGGGTGCGGTGTGCTGTGATTTTACTGGGTGCTGTATGCTGGGATTTAGCTGGTTGCCATTTGCTGTGATAATACTGGGTGCTGTGTGTTGGGGTTATACTGGGTGCTGTGTGCGGGGATTTGACTTGGCGCTGTGTAATGGGATTTTATGGTGTGCAGTGTGCTGTGTTTTCACTGGGTGCTGTGTGCTGTGATTTTACTGGGTACGGTGTTCTTTGATTTTACTGGGCACTGTGTGCTGTTATTTTACTGGGTGCGATGTGCTGTGATTTTACGGTGCATGGTGTGCTTTGTTTTTACTGGATGCTGTGAGTTGTGATTTTACTGGGTGCGGTGTGCTGTAGTTTTATTGTGTGCGGTGTGCTGTGATTTACCTGGTTACTGTGTGCTGTGATTTTACTGGGGGCTGTGTGCTGTGATTTTACTGGGTGCGGTGTGCTGTAAACTTACTGGGTGCGCTGTGCTGTGATTTTACTGGGTGCTGTGCGCTGTGATTTTACTGGGGGTTGTGCGCTGGATATTTACTGGCCGATGTGTAATGGGATTTTACGGTGTGCTGTGTTTTTAAAGGGTGCGATGTGCTGTGATTTTACTGGGTGCGGTGTGCTTTGATTTTACTGCGTACCGTGTGCTGGGATTTTAATGGATGCGATGTGATGTGATTTTACTGGGTGCGGTGTGATGTGATTTTACTGGGTGTGGTGTGATGTGATTTTACTGGGTGCTGTGTGCTGTGATTTTGCTGGGTACGGTGTGCTTTGATTTTACTGGGTGCTGTGAGCTGTGATTTTACTGGGTGCGGTGTGCTGTGATTTTACTGGTGCGATGTGCTGTGATTTTACTGGGTGCGTTGTGCTGTGATTTTACTGGGTGCTGTTTGCTGTGATTTTACGGTGCATGGTGTGCTTTGTTTTTACTGGATGCTGTGAGTTGTGATTTTACTGGGTGCGGTGTGCTGTAGTTTTATTGTGTGCGGTGTGCTGTTATTTACCTGGTTACTGTGTGCTGTGATTTTACTGGGGGCTGTGTGCTGTGATTTTACTGGGTGCGGTGTGCTGTAAACTTACTGGGTGCGCTGTGCTGTGATTTTACTGGGTGCTGTGCGCTGGGATTTTACTGGGTTTTGCGTAATGGGATTTAAATGGGTGCTGTGTGCTGTGATTTTACTGGGTACGGTGTTCTTTGATTTTACTGTGCACTGTGAGCTGTGATTTTACTGGGTGCGGTTTGCTCTGATTTTACTGGGTGCGGTGTGATGTGATTTTACTGGGTGCTGTGTGCTGTGATTTTACTGGGTGCTGTATGCTGGGATTTAGCTGGTTGCCATTTGCTATGATAATACTGGGTGCTGTGTGTTGGGGTTATACTGGGTGCTGTGTGCGGTGGTTTTACTTGGCGCTGTGTAATGGGATTTTATGGTGTGCAGTGTGCTGTGTTTTTACTGGGTGCTGTGTGCTGTGATTTTACTGGGTACGGTGTGCTTTGATTTTACTGGGTGCTGTGAGGTGTGATTTTACTGGGTGCGGTGTGCTGTAGTTTTATTGTGTGTGGTGTGCTGTGATTTACCTGGTTACTGTGTGCTTTGATTTTACTGGGGGCTGTGTGCTGTGATTTTACTGGGTGCGGTGTGCTGTAAACTTACTGGGTGCGCTGTGCTGTGATTTTACTGGGTGCTGTGCACTGGGATTTTACTGGGTTTTGCGTAATGGGATTTAACTGGGTGTGGTGTGTTGTGATTTTACTGGGTGCGGTTTGCTCTGGTTTTACTGGGTGCTGTGTTCTGTGATTTTACTGGGTGCTGTGTTCTGTGATTTTACTGGGTGCGGTGTGCTGTGATTTTACTGGGTGCGGTGTGCTGTGATTTTACTGGGTGCGGTGTGCTGTGATTTTACTGGGTGCTGTATGCTGGGATTTAGCTGGTTGCCATTTGCTGTGATAATACTGGGTGCTGTGTGTTGGGGTTATACTGGGTGCTGTGTGTGGGGATTTGACTTGGCGCTGTGTAATGGGATTTTATGGTTTGCAGTGTGCTGTGTTTTCACTGGGTGCTGTGTGCTGTGATTTTACTGGGTACGGTGTTCTTTGATTTTACTGGGCACTGTGAGCTGTGATTTTACTTGGTGCGGTGTGCTGTGATTTTACTGGGTGCAATGTGCTGTGATTTTACTGGGTGCGGTGTGTGCTGTGATTTTACTGGGTTTTGCATAATGGGATTTAACAGGGTGTGGTGTGTTGTGATTTTACTGGGTGCGGTTTGCTCTGATTTTACTGGGTGCGGTGTGATGTGATTTTACTGGGTGCTGTGTGCTGTGATTTTACTGGGTGCTGTATGCTGGGATTTAGCTGGTTGCCATTTGCTATGATAATACTGGGTGCTGTGTGTTGGGGTTATACTGGGTGCTGTGTGCGGTGGTTTTTACTTGCGCTGTGTAATGGGATTTTATGGTGTGCAGTGTGCTGTGTTTTTACTGGGTGCTGTGTGCTGTGATTTTACTGGGTGCTGTATGCTGGGATTTAGCTGGTTGCCATTTGCTGTGATAATACTGGGTGCTGTGTGTTGGGGTTATACTGGGTGCTGTGTGCGGTGATTTTACTTGGCGCTGTGTAATGGGATTTTATGGTGTGCAGTGTGCTGTGTTTTTACTGGGTTGCTGTGTGCTGTGATTTTGCTGAGTACAGTGTGCTTTGATTTTTACTGGGTGCTGTGAGGTGTGATTTTACTGGGTGCGGTGTGCTGTAATTTTATTGTGTGCGGTGTGCTGTGATTTTACTGGGGGTTGTGTGCTGGGTTTTTACTGGGTGCTGTGTGCGGTGGTTTTACTTGGCGCTGTGTAATGGGATTTTATGGTGTGCTGTGTTTTTACTGGGTGCTGTATGCTGGGATTTAGCTGGTTGCCATTTGCTGTGATAATACTGGGTGCTGTGTAATGGGATTTTATGGTGTGCAGTGTGCTGTGTTTTTACTGGGTGCTGTGTGCTGTGATTTTACTGAGTACAGTGTGCTTTGATTTTACTGGGTGCTGTGAGGTGTGATTTTACTGGGTGCGGTGTGCTGTAATTTTATTGTGTGCGGTGTGCTGTGATTTTACTGGGGGTTGTGTGCTGGGTTTTTTCTGGCTGCTGTGTAATGGGATTTTAAGGTGTGCGGTGTGTGCTGTGATTTTACTGGGTGCGATGTGCTGTGATTTTACTGGGTGCTGTGTGCTGTTACTTTACTGGGTGCGGTGTGCTGTGATTTGCCTGGCTGCTGTGTGCTGTTAATTTACTGGTGCGGTGTGCTGTGATTTTACTGGGTGCTGTGTGCTGGGACTTTACTGGGTGCTGTGTAATGGGATTTTACTGGGTGTGGTGTGACGTGATTTTACTGGGTGCGGTGTGCCTTGATTTTCCTGGCTGCGCTGTGTTGTAATTTTATTGTGTGCGGTGTGAAGTGATTTACCTGGTTACTGTGTACTGTGATTTTACTGGGTGCTGTGTGCTGTGATTTTACTGGGTGTGGTGTGCTTTGATATTACTGGGTACTGTGAGCTGTGATTTTACTTGCTGCGGTGTGCTGTGATTTTACTGGGTGCAATGTGCTGTGATTTTACTGGGTGCGGTGGGCTGTGATTTTACTGGGTGCTGTGTGCTGTGATTTTACTGGGTGCTGTGTGCTGTGATTTTACTGGGTGGTTTGTGCTGTGATTTTACTGGGTGGTGTGTACAGTGATTTTACCGGGTGCTGTATGCTGGGATTTTACTGGTTGCTAATTGCTGGGATTATACTGGGTGCTGTGTGCTGTGATTTTACTGGGTGCTGTGTGCTGTGATTTTACTGGGTGCAGTGTGCTGTGATTTTACTGGGTGTTGTATGCTGTGATTTTACTGGGTGCTGTGTGCTGTGATTTTACTGGGTGCTGTATGCTGGGATTTAGCTGGTTGCTATTTGATGGGATAATACTGGTTGCTGTGAGGTGTGATTTTACTGGGTGCGGTTTGCTCTGATTTTACTGGGTGCTGTATGCTGGGATTTAGCTGTTTGCCATTTGCTATGATAATACTGGGTGCTGTTTGTTGGGGTTATACTGGGTGCTGTGTGCGGTGGTTTTACTTGGCGCTGTGTAATGGGATTTTATGGTGTGCAGTGTGCTGTGTTTTTACTGGGTGCTGTGTGCTGTGATTTTACTGGGTGCTGTATGCTGGGATTTAGCTGGTTGCCATTTGCTGTGATAATACTGGGTGCTGTGTGTTGGGGTTATACTGCGTGCTGTGTGCTGTGATTTTACTGAGTACAGTGTGCTTTGATTTTACTGGGTGCTGTGAGGTGTGATTTTACTGGGTGCGGTGTGCTGTAATTTTATTGTGTGCGGTGTGCTGTGATTTTACTGGGGGTTGGGTGCTGGGTTTTTACTGGCTGCTGTGTAATGGGATTTTACGTTGTGCTGTGTGCTGTGTTTTTACTGGGTGGTGTGTGCTGTGATTTTACTGGGTGCCGTGTGATGTGATTTTACTGGGTGCGATGTGCTGTGATTTTACTGGGTACTGTGTGCTGTGATTTTACTGGATGTTGTGCGCTGTGATTTTATTGGGGGTTGTGCGCTGGGATTTTACTGGGCGCTGTGTAATGGGATTTTATGGTGTGCGGTGTGCTGTGTTTTTCCTGGGTGCTGTGTGCTGTGATTTTTCTGGCTTCAGTGTGCTTTGATTTTACTGGGTGCGGTGTGCTGTGGTTTGCCTGGCTGCGGTGTGCTGTTAATTTACTGGGTGCGGTGTGCTGTGATTTTACTGGGTGCTGTGTGCTGGGTCTTTACTGGGTGCTGTGTAATGGGATTTTACTGGGTGTGGTGTGACGTGATTTTACTGGGTGCGGTGTGCCTTTATTTTCCTGGCTGCGCTGTGTTGTAATTTTATTGTGTGCGGTGTGAAGTGATTTACCTGGTTACTGTGTGCTTTGATTTTACTGGGTGCTGTGTGCTGTGATTTTACTGGGTGTGGTGTGCTTTGATATTACTGAGTACTGTGAGCTGTGATTTTACTTGGTGCGGTGTGCTGTGATTTTACTGGGTGCAATGTGCTGTGATTTTACTGGGTGCGGTGGGCTGTGATTTTACTGGGTGCTGTGTGCTGTGATTTTACTGGGTGCTGTGTGCTGTGATTTTGCTGGGTGCTGTGTGCTGTGATTTTACTGGGTGGTTTGTGCTGTGATTTTACTGGGTGGTGTGTACTGTGATTTTGCCGGGTGCTGTATGCTGGGATTTTACTGGTTGCTAATTGCTGGGATTATACTGGGTGCTGTGTGCTGTGATTTTACTGGGTGCAGTGTGCTGTGATTTTACTGGGTGCTGTATGCTGGGATTTAGCTGGTTGCTATTTGATGGGATAATACTGGGTGCTGTGAGGTGTGATTTTACTGGGTGCGGTGTGCTGTGATTTTACTGGGTGCGGTGTTCTGTGATTTTACTGGGTGCGGTGTGCTGTGATTTTACTGGGTTTTGCATAATGGGATTTAACTGGGTGTGGTGCGTTGTGATTTTACTGGGTGCGGTTTGCTCTGATTTTACTGGGTGCTGTATGCTGGGATTTAGCTGGTTGCCATTTGCTATGATAATACTGGGTGCTGTGTGTTGGGGTTATACTGGGTGCTGTGTGCGGTGGTTTTACTTGGCGCTGTGTAATGGGATTTTATGGTGTGCAGTGTGCTGTGTTTTTACTGGGTGCTGTGTGCTGTGATTTTACTGGGTGCTGTATGCTGGGATTTAGCTGGTTGCCATTTGCTGTGATAATACTGGGTGCTGTGTGTTGGGGTTATACTGCGTGCTGTGTGCTGTGATTTTACTGAGTACAGTGTGCTTTGATTTTACTGGGTGCTGTGAGGTGTGATTTTACTGGGTGCGGTGTGCTGTAATTTTATTGTGTGCGGTGTGCTGTGATTTTACTGGGGTTTGGGTGCTGGGTTTTTACTGGCTGCTGTGTAATGGGATTTTACGTTGTGCTGTGTGCTGTGTTTTTACTGGGTGGTGTGTGCTGTGATTTTACTGGGTGCCGTGTGATGTGATTTTACTGGGTGCGATGTGCTGTGATTTTACTGGGTACTGTGTGCTGTGATTTTACTGGATGTTGTGCGCTGTGATTTTATTGGGGGTTGTGCGCTGGGATTTTACTGGGTGCTGTGTAATGGGATTTTATGGTGTGCGGTGTGCTGTGTTTTTCCTGGGTGCTGTGTGCTGTGATTTTTCTGGCTTCAGTGTGCTGTGATTTTACTGGGTGCGGTGTGCTGTGGTTTGCCTGGCTGCGGTGTGCTGTTAATTTACTGGGTGCGGTGTGCTGTGATTTTACTGGGTGCTGTGTGCTGGGTCTTTACTGGGTGCTGTGTAATGGGATTTTACTGGGTGTGGTGTGACGTGATTTTACTGGGTGCGGTGTGCCTTGATTTTCCTGGCTGCGCTGTGTTGTAATTTTATTGTGTGCGGTGTGAAGTGATTTACCTGGTTACTGTGTGCTTTGATTTTACTGGGTGCTGTGTGCTGTGATTTTACTGGGTACGGAGTGCTTTGATTTTACTGGGTGCTGTGAGGTGTGATTTTACTGGGTGCGGTGTGCTGTCGTTTTATTGTGTGCGGTGTGCTGTGATTTACCTGGTTACTGTGTGCTGTGATTTTACTGGGGGCTGTGTGCTGTGATTTTACTGGGTGTGGTGTGGTGTGATTTTACTCGGTGCGGTGTGTCTTGATTTTACTGGGTGCGGTGTGCTGTAAACTTACTGGGCACTGTGTGCTGTGATTTTACTGGGTGCTGTGCGCTGGGATTTTACTGGGTTTTGCGTAATGGGATTTAACTGGGTGTGGTGTGTTGTGATTTTACTGGGTGCGGTTTGCTCTGATTTTACTGGGTGCGGTGTGATGTGATTTTACTGAGTGCTGTGTGCTGTGATTTTACTGGGTGCGGTGTGCTGTGATTTTACTGGGTGTGGTGTGCTGTGATTTTACTGGGTGCGGTGTGCTGTGATTTTACTGGGTGCTGTATGCTGGGATTTAGCTGGTTGCCATTTGCTGTGATAATACTGGGTGCTGTGTGTTGGGGTTATACTGGGTGCTGTGTGCGGGGATTTGACTTGGCGCTGTGTAATGGGATTTTATGGTGTGCAGTGTGCTGTGTTTTTACTGGGTGCTGTGTGCTGTGATTTTACTGGGTACGGTGTGCTTTGATTTTACTGGTTGCTGAGAGGTGTGATTTTACTGGGTGCGGTGTGCTGTAATTTTATTGTGTGCTGTGTGCTGTAATTTTATTGTTTGTGGTGTGCTGTGATTTTACTGGGGGTTGTGTGCTGGGTTTTTACTGGCCGCTGTTTAATGGGATTTTACGGGATGCGGTGTGCTGTGATGTTATTGGGTGCGGTGTGCTGTAATTTCATTGGGTGCAGTGCATTGAGTTTTTACTGCGTGTGGTGTGCTGTGATTTTACTGGGTGCATTGGGCTTTGATTTTACTGGGGGTGGTTTGCTGTGATTTTACTGGGTGCTGTGCGCTGTGATTTTACTGGGGGTTGTGCGCTGGGTTTTTACTGGCCGCTGTGTAATAGGATTTTACGGTGTGCGGTGTGCTGTGTTTTTAAAGGGTGCGATGTGCTGTGATTTTACTGGGTGCGGAATGCTGTGATTTTACTGGTTGCCGTGTGCTGTGATTTTACTGGCTGCGGTGTGCTGTGATTTTACTTGTGAGATGTGCTGTGATTTTACTGGGTGCGGTATGCTGTGATTTTCCTGGCTGCCGTGTGCTGTGATTTTACTGGCTGCGGTGTGCTGGGATTTTACTGGGTTCTGTGTGCTGTGATTTTACTGCGTTTTGCGTAATTGGATTTAACGGGGTGTGGTGTTTTGTGATTTTACTGTGTGCGGAGTGCTTTGATTTTACTGGGCACGGTGTGATGTGATTTTACTGATGGCGGTGTGCTGTGATTTTACTGGGTGCTGTGTGCTGTGATTTTAATGGGTGTTGTGTGCTGTGCGTTTTCTGGTTGCTGTGTAATGGGATTTTACGTTGTGCGTTGTGCTGTGTTTTTACTGGGTGCTGTGTGCTGTGATTTTACTGGGTACGGTGTGCTTTGGTTTTACGGGGTGCTGTGATTTTACTGGGTAAAGGTGTGCTTTGATTTTACTGTGTGCTGTGAGCTGTGATTTTACTGGGTGTGGTGTGCTGTGATTTTAGTGGGTCTGATGTGCTGTGATTTTACTGGGTGCGGTGTGCTGTGATTTTACTGGTTGCTATTTGCTGGGATTATACTGGGTGCTGTGTGCTGTGATTTTACTGGGTTCTATGTGCTGTGATTTTACTGGGTGCTGTATGCTGTGATTTTACTGGGTGCTGTGCGCAGTGATTTTACTGGGGGTTGTGCGCTGGATTTTTACTGGCCGCTGTGTAATAGGATTTTACGGTGTGCGGTGTGCTGTGTTTTTAAAGGGTGCGATGTGCTGTGATTTTACTGGATGCGGAATGCTATGATTTTACTGGTTGCCATGTGCTGTGATTTTACTGGCTGCGGTGTGCTGTGATTTTACTGGGTGCGGTGTGCTGTGATTTTACTGCTGAGTTGTGCTGTGATTTTACTGGGTGCGGTATGCTGTGATTTTACTGGCTGCCGTGTGCTGGGATTTTACTGGCTGCGGTGTGCTGGGATTTTACTGCGTTTTGCGTAATGGGATTTAACGGGGTATGGTGTTTTGTGATTTTATTGGGTGCGGAGTGCTTTGATTTTACTGGGTACTGTGAGCTGTGATTTTACTTGGTGCGTTGTGCTGTGATTTTACTGGGTGCAATGTGCTGTGATTTTACTGTGTGCCGTGTGCTGTGATTTTACTGGGTGCGGTGTGCTGTGATTTTACTGGGTGGTTTGTGCTGGGATTTTACTGGGTGGTTTGTACTGTGATTTTCCTGGATGCTGTATGCTGGGATTGAACTGGTTGCTATTTGCTGGGACAATACTGGGTGCTGTGTGTTGGGGTTATACTGGGTGCTGTGTTCTGGGATTTTACTGGGTGTGGTTTGCTTTGATTTTACTGGGTGCGGTGTGCTGTGATTTTACTGGGTGCTGTGTGCTGTGATTTTACTGGGTGCTGTGTGCTGTGATTTTACTGGGTGCTGTGTGCTGTGATTTTACTGGGTACGGTGTGCAGTGATTTTACTGGGTGCTGTGAGCTGTGATTTTACTGGGTGCGGTGTGCTGTGATTTTACTGGTGCGATGTGCTGTAATTTTACTGGGTGCGTTGTGCTGTGATTTTACTGGGTGCTGTTTGCTGTGATTTTACTGGGTGCGGTGTGCTGTGATTTTACTGGGTGCTGTGTGCTGTGATTTTACTGGGTGCTGTGTGCTGTGATTTTACTGGGTACGGTGTGCTTTGATTTTACTGAGTGCTGTGAGGTGAGATTTTATTGGGTGCAATGTGCTGTAATTTTATTGTGTTCGGTGTGCTGTGATTTTACTGGGTGCTGTGTGCTGTGATTTTACTGGGTGCAATGTGCTGGGATTTTACTGGGTGCTGTATTCTGGGATTTTACTGGGTGCTGTGTGCTGGGATTTTACTGGGTGCTAAGTAGTGTGATTTTGTTGGGTGCGGTGTGATGTAATTTCTTTGGGTGCAGTGCATTGAGATTTTGCTGCGTGTGGTGTGCTGTTATTTTACTGGGTGCGGTGTGTTCTGATTTTACTCAGGTTTGCGTAATGGGATTTTCCTGGAAGCGGTGTTCTGTAATTTTACTAGGTTAGATGTGCTGTGTTTTTACTGGGTGCGGTGTGCTTTGATTTTACTGGGCACGGTGTGCTGTAATTTTACTGGGTGTGGAGTGCTGTAATTTTACTGGGTGCAGTGTAATGCGATTTTACTGGGCGCGGTATAATGCGATTTTACTGGGTGCTGTGTAATGGGATTTTACTGGTTGCGGTTTGTTTTGATTTTACTGGGTGCCGTGTGCTGTGATTTACTGGGTGCTGTGTGCTGTGATTTTAATGGGTTTGGTGTGCTGTGAGTTTACTGGGTGATGTGCGCTGTGATTTTACTGGGGAAAGTACACTGGGATTTTACTTGGCGCTGTGTAATGGGATTTTACGGTGTGCGGTGTGCTGTGTTTTCACTGGGTGCTGTGTGCTGTGATTTTACTGGGTACGCTGTGCTTTGATTTTACTGGGTGCTGTGAGGTGTGATTTTACTGGGTGCGGTGTGTTGTAATTTTATTGTGTGCGGTGTTCTGTGATTTCCCTGGATACTGTGTGCTGTGATTTTACTGGGTGCTGTGTGCTGTGATTTTACTGGGTGTGGTTTGCTGTGATTTTATTTGGTGCTGTGTGCTGTGATTTTACTGGGGGTTGTGCGCTTGGATTTTACTGGCCGCTGTGTAATGGGATTTTACGGTGTGCGTTGTGCTGTGTTTTTACTGGGTGCTGTGTGCTGTGATTTTACTGGGTACGGTGTGCTTTGATTTTACTGGGTGCTGTGATTTTACTGGGTACGGTGTGCTTTGATTTTACTGAGTGCTGTGAGCTGTGATTTTACTGGGTGCTGTGTGCGGGGATTTTACTGGGTGCGGTGTGCTGGGATTTGACTGGGTGGTTTGTGCTGTGATTTTACTGGGTAGTGTGTACTGTGATTTTACTGGGTGCTGTATGCTGGGATTTTACTGGTTGCTATTTGCTGGGATTATACTGGGTGCTGTGTGCTGTGATTTTACTGATTGCTGTGCGCTGTGATTTTACTGGGTGCGGTGTGCTGTGATTTTACTGGGTGCTGTATACTGGGATTTAACTGGTTGCTATTTGCTGGGATAACACTGGGTGCTCTGTGTTGGGGTTATACTAGGATACTGTGTTCTGGTATTTTACTGGGTGCTGTATGCTGTGATTTTAAAGGGTGCTGTGTGCTGTGATTTTACTGGGTACGGTGTGCTTTGATTTTACTGGGTGCTGTGAGCTGTGATTTTACTGGGTGCGGTGTGCTGTGATTTTACTGGTGCGATGTGCTGTGATTTTACTGGGTGCGTTGTGCTGGGATTTTACTGGGTGCTGTTTGCTGTGATTTTACTGGGTGCGGTGTGCTGTGATTTTATTGGGTGCTGTGTGCTGTGATTTTACTGGGGGTTGTGCGCTGGGATTGTACTTGGCGCTGTCTAATGGGTTTTTATGGTGTGCGGTTTGCTGTGTTTTTACTGGGTGCGGTGTGCTGTGATTTTACTGGGTACGGTGTGCTTTGATTTTACTGGGTGCTGTGAGGTGAGATTTTACTGGGTGCGATGTGCTGTAATTTTATTGTGTTCGGTGTGCTGTGACTTCCCTGGCTACTATGTGCTGTGATTTTACTGGGTGCTGTGTGCTGTGATTTTACTGGGTGCAGTGTGCTGGGATTTTACTGGGTGCTGTGTGCTGGGATTTTACTGGGTGCTGTGTGCTGGGATTTTACTGGGTGCTAAGTAGTGTGATTTTGCTGGGTGCGGTGTGATGTAATTTCATTGGGTGCAATGCATTGAGATTTTGCTGCGTGTGGTGTGCTGTGATTTTACTGGGTGCGGTGTGTTGTGATTTTACTCAGGTTTGCGTCATGGGATTTTACTGTGTTCGGTGTGCTGTGATTTTACTGGGTGCGGTGTGCTGTGATTTTACTGGGTGCGGTGTGCAGTGATTTTACTGGGTGCGGAGTGCTGTAATTTTACTGGGTGCAGTGTGCTGTAATTTTACTGCATGCTGTGTAATGTGATTTTACTGGGCGCTGTGTAATGGGATTTTCCTGGGTGCGGTGTTCTGTAATTTTACTAGGTTAGATGTGCTGTGATTTTACTGGGTGCGGTGTGCTGTGTTTTTACTGGGTGCGGTGTGCTGTGTTTTTACTGGGTGCGGTGTGCTGTGTTTTTACTGGGTGCGGTGTGCTGTGATTTTACTGGGTGCGGTGTGCTGTGATTTTACTGGGTGTGGAGTGCTGTAATTTTACTGGGTGCAGTGTAATGCGATTTTACTGGGCGCGGTATAATGCGATTTTACTGGGTGCTGTGTAATGGGATTTTACTGGTTGTGGTGTGTTTTGATTTTACTGGGTGCCATGTGCTGTGATTTACTGGGTGCTGTGTGCTGTGAGTTTACTGGGTGCTGTGCGCTGTGATTTTACTGTCGGTTGTGCGCTGGGATTTTACTTGGCACTGTGTAATGGGATTTTACGGTGTGCGGTGTGCTGTGTTTTTACTGGGTGCTGTGTGCAGTGATTTTACTGGGTATGGTGTGCTTTGATTTTACTGCGTGCTGTGATGTGTGATTTTACTGGGTGCGGTGTGTTGTAATTTTATTGTGTGCGGTGTTCTGTGATTTCCCTGGGTACTGTGTGCTGTGATTTTACTGGGTGCTGTGTGCTGTGGTTTTACTGGGTGCTGTGTGCTGAGATTTTACTGGGTCCTGTATGCTGTGATTTTACTGGGTGCTGTGATTTTATTGGGGGTTGTGCGCTGGATTTTTACTGGCCGCTGTGTAATGGGATTTTACGGTGTGCTGTGTTTTTAAAGGGTGCGATGTGCTGTGATTTTACTGGGTGCGGTGTGCTTTGATTTTACTGCGTGCCGTGTGCTGGGATTTTACTGGATGCGATGTGATGTGATTTTACTGGGTGCGGTATGATGTGATTTTACTGGGTGTGGTGTGATGTGATTTTACTGGGTGCTGTGTGCTGTGATTTTGCTGGGTACGGTGTGCTTTGATTTTACTGGGTGCTGTGAGCTGTGATTTTACTGGGTGCGATGTGCTGTGATTTTACTGGTGCGATGTGCTGTGATTTTACTGGGTGCGATGTGCTGTGATTTTACTGGGTGCGTTGTGCTGTGATTTTACTGGGTGCTGTTTGCTGTGATTTTACTGCGTGCGGTGTGCTGTGATTTTGCTGGGTGCTGTCCGCTGTGATTTTACTGGGGGTTGTTCGCTGGGATTGTACTTGGCGCTGTCTAATGGGTTTTTATGGTGTGCGGTGTGCTGTGTTTTTACTGAGTGCTGTGTGCTGTCATTTTACTGGGTACGGCGTGTTTGATTTTACTGGGTGCTGTGAAGTGAGATTTTACTGGGTGCGGTGTGCTGTAATTTTATTGTGTTCGGTGTGTTGTGATTTCCCTGCGTACTGTGTGCTGTGATTTTAGTGGGTGCTGTGTGCTGTAATTTTACTGGGTGCTGTGTGCTGGGATTTTACTGGGTCTGATGTGCTGTGATTTTACTGGGTGCGGTGTGCTGTGATTTTACAGGGTGCTGTATGCTGGGATTTTACTGGGTGCAGTGTGCTGGGATTATACTGGGTGCTAAGTAGTGTGATTTTATTGGGTGCAGTGTGCTGTAATTTCATTGGGTGCAGAGCATTGAGTTTTTACTGCGTGTGGTGTGCTGTGATTTTGCTGGGTGCATTGAGCTTTGATTTTACTGGGGGTGGTTTGCTGTGATTTTACTGGGTGCTGTGCGCTGTGATTTTACTGGGGGTTGTGCGCTGGGTTTTTACTGGCCGCTGTGTAATAGGATTTTACGGTGTGCGGTGTGCTGTGTTTTTAAAGGTGCGATGTGCTGTGATTTTACTGGGTGCGGAATGCTGTGATTTTACTGGTTGCCGTGTGCTGTGATTTTACTGGCTGCGGTGTGCTGTGATTTTACTGGTGAAATGTGCTGTGATTTTACTGGGTGCGGTATGCTGTGATTTTCCTGGCTGCCGTGTGCTGTGATTTTACTGGCTGCGGTGTGCTGTGATTTTACTGGGTGCTGTGTGCTGTGACTTTAATGGGTGTTGTGTGCTGTGAGTTTTCTGGGTGCTGTGCGCTGTGATTTTACTGGGGGTTGTGCGCTTGAATTTTACTGGCCGCTGTGTAATGGGATTTTACGGTGTGCGTTGTGCTGTGTTTTTACTGGGTGCTGTGTGCTGTGATTTTACTGGGTACGGTGTGCTTTGATTTTACTGGGTGCTGTGATTTTACTGGGTACGGTGTGCTTTGATTTTACTGGGTGCTGTGAGCTGTGATTTTACTGGGTGCGGTGTGCTGTGATTTTACTGGGTCTGATGTGCTGTGATTTTACTGGGTGCGGTGTGCTGTGATTTTACTGGGTGCTGTATGCTGGGATTTTACTGGTTGCTATTTGCTGGGATTATACTGGGTGCTGTGTGCTGTGATTTTACTGGGTGCTGTGTGCTGTGATTTTACTGGGTGCGGTGTGCTGTGATTTTACTGGTGCGATGTGCTGTGATTTTACTGGGTGCGTTGTGCTGTGATTTTACTGGGTGCTGTTTGCTGTGATTTTACTGGGTGCGGTGTGATGAGATTTTACTGGGTGCTGTGCGCTGTGATTTTACTGGGGGTTGTGCGCTGGGATTGTACTTGGCGCTGTCTAATGGGTTTTTATGGTGTGCGGTGTGCTGTGTTTTTACTGGGTGCTGTGTGCTGTCATTTTACTGGGTACGGCGTGTTTGATTTTACTGGGTGCTGTGAAGTGAGATTTTACTGGGTGCGGTGTGCTGTAATTTTATTGAGTTCGGTGTGCTGTGATTTCCCTGGGTACTGTGTGCTGTGATTTTAGTGGGTGCTGTGTGCTGTGATTTTAGTGGGTGCTGTGTGCTGGGATATTACTGGGTCTGATGTGCTGTGATTTTACTGGGTGCGGTGTGCTGTGATTTTACTGGGTGCTGTATGCTGGGATTTTACTGGGTGCTGTGCAATGGGATTTTACTGGGTGCTAAGTAGTGTGATTTTATTCGGTGCGGTGTGCTGTAATTTAATTGGGTGCAGTGCAGTGGGATTTTACTGCGTGTGCTGTGCTGTGATTTTACTGGGTGCATTGGGCTTTGATTTTACTGGGTGCGGTTTGCTGTGATTTTACTGGGTGCTGTGAGCTGTGATTTTACTGGGGGTTGTGCGCTGGGTTTTTACTGGCCGCTGTGTAATAGGATTTTATGGTGTGCGGTGTGCTGTGTTTTTAAAGGGTGCGATGTGCTGTGATTTTACTGGGTGCGGAATGCTGTGATTTTACTGATTGCCGTGTGCAGTGATTTTACTGGGTGCGGTGTGCTGTGATTTTACTGGTGAGATGTGCTGTGATTTTACTGGGTGCAGTATGCTGTGATTTTCCTGGCTGGCGTGTGCTGTGATTTTACTGGCTGCGGTGTGCTGGGATTTTACTGGGTTCTGTGTGCCGTGATTTTACTGCGTTTTGCGTAATGTGATTTAACGGGGTGTGGTGTTTTGTGATTTTACTGGGTGCGGAGTGCTTTGATTTTACTGGGTGCGGTGTGACGTGATTTTACTGATGGCGGTGTGCTGTGTTTTTACTGGGTGCTGTGTGCTGTGATTTTAATGGGTGTTGTGTGCTGTGAGTTTTCTGGGTGCTGTGTGCTGTGATTTTACTGGGGGTTGTGCGCTTGGATTTTACTGGACGCTGTGTAATGGGATTTTACGGTGTGCGTTGTGCTGTGTTTTTACTGGGTGCTGTATGCTGTGATTTTACTGGGTACGGTGTGCTTTGATTTTACTGGGTGCTGTGATTTTACTGGGTACGGTGTGCTTTGATTTTACTGGGTGCTGTGAGCTGTGATTTTACTGGGTGCGGTGTGCTGTGATTTTACTGGGTCTGATGTGCTGTGATTTTACTGGGTCTGATGTGCTGTGATTTTACTGGGTGCTGTATGCTGGGATTTTACTGGTTGCTATTTGCTGGGATTATACTGGGTGCTGTGTGCTGTGATTTTACTGGGTGCTGTGTGCTGTGATTTCACTGGGTGCTGTATGCTGTGATTTTACTGGGTGCTGTGCGCAGTGATTTTACTGGAGGTTGTGCGCTGGGATTTTACTGGGTGCGATGTGATGTGATTTTACTGGGTACGGTGTGCTTTGATTTTACTGGGTGCTGTGATATTACTGGGTACGGTGTGCTTTGATTTTACTGGGTGCTGTGAGCTGTGATTTTACTGGGTGCGGTGTGCTGTGATTTTACTGGGTCTGATGTGCTGTGATTTTACTGGGTGCGGTGTGCTGTGATTTAACTGGGTGCTGTATGCTGGGATTTTGCTGGTTGCTATTTGCTGGGATTATACTGGGTGCTGTGTGCTGTGATTTTACTGGGTGCTGTGAGCTGTGATTTAACTGGGTGCGGTGTGCTGTGATTTTCCTGGTGCGATGTGCTGTGATTTTACTGGGTACGTTGTGCTGTGATTTTACTGGGTGCTGTTTGCTGTGATTTTACTGGGTGCTGTTTGCTGTGATTTTACTGGGTGCGGTGTGATGTGATTTTACTGGGTGCTGTGCGCTTTGATTTTACTGGGGGTTGTGCGCTGGGATTGTACTTGGCGCTGTCTAATGGGTTTTTATGGTGTGCGGTGTGCTGTGTTTTTACTGAGTGCTGTGTGCTGTCATTTTACTGGGTACGGCGTGTTTGATTTTACTAGGTGCTGTGAAGTGAGATTTTACTGGGTGCGGTGTGCTGTGATTTTACTGGGTGCTGTGTGCTGGGATTTTACTGGGTCTGATGTGCTGTGATTTTACTGGGTGCGGTGTGCTGTGATTTTACTGGGTGCTGTATGCTGGGATTTTACTGGGTGCTGTGTAATGGGATTTTACTGGGTACAGTGTGCTGGGATTTTACTGGGTGCTAAGTAGTGTGATTTTATTGGTGCGGTGTGCTGTAATTTAATTGGGTGCAGTGCATTGGGATTTTACTGCGTGTGCTGTGCTGTGATTTTACTGGGTGCATTGGGCTTTGATTTTACTGGGTGCAGTTTGCTGTGATTTTACTGGGTGCTGTGAGCTGTGATTTTACTGGGGGTTGTGCGCTGGGTTTTTACTGGCCGCTGTGTAATAGGATTTTATGGTGTGCGGTGTGCTGTGTTTTTAAAGGGTGCGATGTGCTGTGATTTTACTGGGTGCGGAATGCTGTGATTTTACTGATTGCCGTGTGCAGTGATTTTACTGGGTGCGGTGTGCTGTGATTTTACTGGTGAGATGTGCTGTGATTTTACTGGGTGCAGTATGCTGTGATTTTCCTGGCTGCCGTGTGCTGTGATTTTACTGGCTGCGGTGTGCTGGGATTTTACTGGGTTCTGTGTGCTGTGATTTTACTGCGTTTTGCGTAATGTGATTTAACAGGGTGTGGTGTTTTGTGATTTTACTGGGTGCGGAGTGCTTTGATTTTACTGGGTGCGGTGTGACGTGATTTTACTGATGGCGGTGTGCTGTGTTTTTACTGGGTGCTGTGTGCTGTGATTTTAATGGGTGTTGTGTGCTGTGAGTTTTCTGGGTGCTGTGTGCTGTGATTTTACTGGGGGTTGTGCGCTTGGATTTTACTGGACGCTGTGTAATGGGATTTTACGGTGTGCGTTGTGCTGTGTTTTTACTGGGTGCTGTGTGCTGTGATTTTACTGGGTACGGTGTGCTTTGATTTTACTGGGTGCTGTGATTTTACTGGGTACGGTGTGCTTTGATTTTACTGGGTGCTGTGAGCTGTGATTTTACTGGGTGCGGTGTGCTGTGATTTTACTGGGTCTGATGTGCTGTGATTTTACTGGGTCTGATGTGCTGTGATTTTACTGGGTGCTGTATGCTGGGATTTTACTGGTTGCTATTTGCTGGGATTATACTGGGTGCTGTGTGCTGTGATTTTACTGGGTGCTGTGTGCTGTGATTTCACTGGGTGCTGTATGCTGTGATTTTACTGGGTGCTGTGCGCAGTGATTTTACTGGAGGTTGTGCGCTGGGATTTTACTGGGTGCGATGTGATGTGATTTTACTGGGTACGGTGTGCTTTGATTTTACTGGGTGCTGTGATTTTACTGGGTACGGTGTGCTTTGATTTTACTGGGTGCTGTGAGCTGTGATTTTACTGGGTGCGGTGTGCTGTGATTTTACTGGGTCTGATGTGCTGTGATTTTACTGGGTGCGGTGTGCTGTGATTTTACTGGGTGCTGTATGCTGGGATTTTACTGGTTGCTATTTGCTGGGATTATACTGGGTGCTGTGTGCTGTGATTTTACTGGGTGCTGTGAGCTGTGATTTAACTGGGTGCGGTGTGCTGTGATTTTACTGGTGCGATGTGCTGTGATTTTACTGGGTGCTGTTTGCTGTGATTTTACTGGGTGCGGTGTGATGTGATTTTACTGGGTGCTGTGCGCTGTGATTTTACTGGGGGTTGTGCGCTGGGATTGTACTTGGCGCTGTCTAATGGGTTTTTACGGTGTGCGGTGTGCTGTGTTTTTACTGGGTGCTGTGTGCTGTCATTTTACTGGGTACGGCGTGTTTGATTTTACTAGGTGCTGTGAAGTGAGATTTTACTGGGTGCGGTGTGCTGTAATTTTATTGAGTTCGGTGTGCTGTGATTTCCCTGGGTACTGTGTGCTGTGATTTTAGTGGGTGCTGTGTGCTGTGATTTTACTGGGTGTTGTGTGCTGTGATTTTAGTGGGTGCTGTGTGCTGTGATTTTACTGGGTGCTGTGTGCTGGGATTTTACTGGGTCTGATGTGCTGTGATTTTACTGGGTGCGGTGTGCTGTGATTTTACTGGGTGCTGTATGCTGGGATTTTACTGGGTGCTGTGTAATGGGATTTTACTGGGTGCTGTGTAATGGGATTTTACTGGGTGCAGTGTGCTGGGATTTTACTGGGTGCTAAGTAGTGTGATTTTATTCGGTGCGGTGTGCTGTAATTTAATTGGGTGCAGTGCATTGGGATTTTACTGCGTGTGCTCTGCTGTGATTTTACTGGGTGCATTGGGCTTTGATTTTACTGGGTGCGATTTGCTGTGATTTTACTGGGTGCTGTGAGCTGTGATTTTACTGGGGGTTGTGCGCTGGGTTTTTACTGGCTGCTGTGTAATAGGATTTTATGGTGTGCGGTGTGCTGTGTTTTTAAAGGTTGCGATGTGCTGTGATTTTACTGGGTGTGGAATGCTGTGATTTTACTGGGTGCAGTATGCTGTGATTTTCCTGGCTGCCGTGTGCTGTGATTTTACTGGCTGCGGTGTGCTGTGATTTTACTGGGTTCTTTGTGCTGTGATTTTACTGCGTTTTGCTTAATGGGATTTAACGGGGTGTGGTGTTTTGTGATTTTACTGGGTGCGGAGTGCTTTGATTTTACTGGGTGCGGTGTGACGTGATTTTACTGATGGCGGTGTGCTGTGTTTTTACTGGGTGCTGTGTGCTGTGATTTTAATGGGTGTTGTGTGCTGTGAGTTTTCTGGGTGCTGTGTGCTGTGATTTTACTGGGGGTTGTGCGCTTGGATTTTACTGGACGCTGTGTAATGGGATTTTACGGTGTGCGTTGTGCTGTGTTTTTACTGGGTGCTGTGTGCTGTGATTTTACTGGGTACGGTGTGCTTTGATTTTACTGGGTGCTGTGATTTTACTGAGTACGGTGTGCTTTGATTTTATTGGGTGCTGTGAGCTGTGATTTTACTGGGTGCGGTGTGCTGTGATTTTACTGGGTCTGATGTGCTGTGATTTTACTGGGTGCTGTATGCTGGGATTTTACTGGTTGCTATTTGCTGGGATTATACTGGGTGCTGTGTGCTGTGATTTTACTGGGTGCTGTGTGCTGTGATTTTACTGGGTGCTGTGTGCTGTGATTTTACTGGGTGCTGTATGCTGTGATTTTACTGGGTGCTGTGCGCAGTGATTTTACTGGAGGTTGTGCGCTGGGATTTTACTGGGTGCGATGTGATGTGATTTTTCTGGGTGCGGTGTGATGTGATTTTACTGGGTGCTGTGTGCTGTGATTTTACTGGGTACGGTGTGCTTTGATTTTACTGAGTGCTGTGAGCTGTGAGTTTACTGGTGCGATGTGCTGTCATTTTACTGGGTACGGCGTGTTTGATTTTGCTGTGTGCTGTGAAGTGAGCTTTTACTGGGAGCGATGTGCTGTAATCTTATTGTCTTCGGTGTGCTGTGATTTCCCTGGGTACTGTGTGCTGTGATTTTAGTGGGTGTTGTGTGCTGTGATTTTACTGGGTGCAGTCTGCTGGGATTTTACTGGGTGCTGTATGCTGGGATTTTACTGGGTGCAGTGTGCTGGGATTATACTGTGTGCTAAGTAGTGTGATTTTATTGGGTGCGGTGTGCTGTAATTTCATTGGGTGCAGTTCATTGGGATTTTACTGCGTGTGGTGTGCTGTGATTTTACTGGGTGCATTGGGCTTTGATTTTACTGGGTGTGGTTTGCTGTGATTTTACTGGGTGCTGTGCGCAGTGATTTTACTGGGGGTTGTGCGCTGTGTTTTTACTGGCCGCTGTGTAATAGGATTTTACGTTTTGCGGTGTGCTGTGTTTTTAAAGTGTGCGATGTGCTGTGATTTTACTGGATGCGGAATGCTATGATTTTACTGGTTGCCGTGTGCAGTGATTTTACTGGGTGCGGTGTGCTGTGATTTTACTGGTGAGATGTGCTGTGATTTTACTGGGTGCAGTATGCTGTGATTTTCCTGGCTGCCGTGTGCTGTGATTTTACTGGCTGCGGTGTGCTGGGATTTTACTGGGTTCTGTGTGCTGTGATTTTACTGCGTTTTGCGTAATGTGATTTAACAGGGTGTGGTGTTTTGTGATTTTACTGGGTGCGGAGTGCTTTGATTTTACTGGGTGCGGTGTGACGTGATTTTACTGATGGCGGTGTGCTGTGTTTTTACTGGGTGCTGTGTGCTGTGATTTTAATGGGTGTTGTGTGCTGTGAGTTTTCTGGGTGCTGTGTGCTGTGATTTTACTGGGGGTTGTGCGCTTGGATTTTACTGGACGCTGTGTAATGGGATTTTACGGTGTGCGTTGTGCTGTGTTTTTACTGGGTGCTGTGTGCTGTGATTTTACTGGGTACGGTGTGCTTTGATTTTACTGGGTGCTGTGATTTTACTGGGTACGGTGTGCTTTGATTTTACTGGGTGCTGTGAGCTGTGATTTTACTGGGTGCGGTGTGCTGTGATTTTACTGGGTCTGATGTGCTGTGATTTTACTGGGTCTGATGTGCTGTGATTTTACTGGGTGCTGTATGCTGGGATTTTACTGGTTGCTATTTGCTGGGATTTTACTGGGTGCTGTGTGCTGTGATTTTACTGGGTGCTGTGTGCTGTGATTTCACTGGGTGCTGTATGCTGTGATTTTACTGGGTGCTGTGCGCAGTGATTTTACTGGAGGTTGTGCGCTGGGATTTTACTGGGTGCGATGTGATGTGATTTTACTGGGTACGGTGTGCTTTGATTTTACTGGGTGCTGTGATTTTACTGGGTACGGTGTGCTTTGATTTTACTGGGTGCTGTGAGCTGTGATTTTACTGGGTGCGGTGTGCTGTGATTTTACTGGGTCTGATGTGCTGTGATTTTACTGGGTGCAGTGTGCTGTGATTTTACTGGGTGCTGTATGCTGGGATTTTACTGGTTGCTATTTGCTGGGATTATACTGGGTGCTGTGTGCTGTGATTTTACTGGGTGCTGTGAGCTGTGATTTAACTGGGTGCGGTGTGCTGTGATTTTACTGGTGCGATGTGCTGTGATTTTACTGGGTGCTGTTTGCTGTGATTTTACTGGGTGCGGTGTGATGTGATTTTACTGGGTGCTGTGCGCTGTGATTTTACTGGGGGTTGTGCGCTGGGATTGTACTTGGCGCTGTCTAATGGGTTTTTACGGTGTGCGGTGTGCTGTGTTTTTACTGGGTGCTGTGTGCTGTCATTTTACTGGGTACGGCGTGTTTGATTTTACTAGGTGCTGTGAAGTGAGATTTTACTGGGTGCGGTGTGCTGTAATTTTATTGAGTTCGGTGTGCTGTGATTTCCCTGGGTACTGTGTGCTGTGATTTTAGTGGGTGCTGTGTGCTGTGATTTTACTGGGTGCTGTGTGCTGGGATTTTACTGGGTCTGATGTGCTGTGATTTTACTGGGTGCGGTGTGCTGTGATTTTACTGGGTGCTGTATGCTGGGATTTTACTGGGTGCTGTGTAATGGGATTTTACTGGGTGCTGTGTAATGGGATTTTACTGGGTGCAGTGTGCTGGGATTTTACTGGGTGCTAAGTAGTGTGATTTTATTCGGTGCGGTGTGCTGTAATTTAATTGGGTGCAGTGCATTGGGATTTTACTGCGTGTGCTCTGCTGTGATTTTACTGGGTGCATTGGGCTTTGATTTTACTGGGTGCGGTTTGCTGTGATTTTACTGGGTGCTGTGAGCTGTGATTTTACGGGGGGTTGTGCGCTGGGTTTTTACTGGCTGCTGTGTAATAGGATTTTATGGTGTGCGGTGTGCTGTGTTTTTAAAGGTTGCGACGTGCTGTGATTTTACTGGGTGTGGAATGCTGTGATTTTACTGGGTGCAGTATGCTGTGATTTTCCTGGCTGCCGTGTGCTGTGATTTTACTGGCTGCGGTGTGCTGTGATTTTACTGGGTTCTGTGTGCTGTGATTTTACTGCGTTTTGCTTAATGGGATTTAACGGGGTGTGGTGTTTTGTGATTTTACTGGGTGCGGAGTGCTTTGATTTTACTGGGTGCGGTGTGACGTGATTTTACTGATGGCGGTGTGCTGTGTTTTTACTGGGTGCTGTGTGCTGTGATTTTAATGGGTGTTGTGTGCTGTGAGTTTTCTGGGTGCTGTGTGCTGTGATTTTACTGGGTGTTGTGCGCTTGGATTTTACTGGACGCTGTGTAATGGGATTTTACGGTGTGCGTTGTGCTGTGTTTTTACTGGGTGCTGTGTGCTGTGATTTTACTGGGTACGGTGTGCTTTGATTTTACTGGGTGCTGTGATTTTACTGGGTACGGTGTGCTTTGATTTTATTGGGTGCTGTGAGCTGTGATTTTACTGGGTGCGGTGTGCTGTGATTTTACTGGGTCTGATGTGCTGTGATTTTACTGGGTGCTGTATGCTGGGATTTTACTGGTTGCTATTTGCTGGGATTATACTGGGTGCTGTGTGCTGTGATTTTACTGGGTGCTGTGTGCTGTGATTTTACTGGGTGCTGTATGCTGTGATTTTACTGGGTGCTGTGCGCAGTGATTTTACTGGAGGTTGTGCGCTGGGATTTTACTGGGTGCGATGTGATGTGATTTTTCTGGGTGCGGTGTGATGTGATTTTACTGGGTGCTGTGTGCTGTGATTTTACTGGGTACGGTGTGCTTTGATTTTACTGAGTGCTGTGAGCTGTGAGTTTACTGGTGCGATGTGCTGTCATTTTACTGGGTACGGCGTGTTTGATTTTGCTGTGTGCTGTGAAGTGAGCTTTTACTGGGAGCGATGTGCTGTAATCTTATTGTCTTCGGTGTGCTGTGATTTCCCTGGGTACTGTGTGCTGTGATTTTAGTGGGTGTTGTGTGCTGTGATTTTACTGGGTGCAGTCTGCTGGGATTTTACTGGGTGCTGTATGCTGGGATTTTACTGGGTGCAGTGTGCTGGGATTATACTGTGTGCTAAGTAGTGTGATTTTATTGGGTGCGGTGTGCTGTAATTTCATTGGGTGCAGTTCATTGGGATTTTACTGCGTGTGGTGTGCTGTGATTTTACTGGGTGCATTGGGCTTTGATTTTACTGGGTGTGGTTTGCTGTGATTTTACTGGGTGCTGTGCGCAGTGATTTTACTGGGGGTTGTGCGCTGTGTTTTTACTGGCCGCTGTGTAATAGGATTTTACGTTTTGCGGTGTGCTGTGTTTTTAAAGTGTGCGATGTGCTGTGATTTTACTGGATGCGGAATGCTATGATTTTACTGGTTGCCGTGTGCTGTGATTTTACTGGCTGCGGTGTGCTGTGATTTTACTGGGTGCGGTGTGCTGTGATTTTACTGCTGAGTTGTGCTGTGATTTTACTGGGTGCGGTATGCTGTGATTTTACTGGCTGCCGTGTGCTGTGATTTTACTGGCTGCGGTGTGCTGGGATTTTACTGCGTTTTGCGTAATGGGATTTAACGGGGTGTGGTGTTTTGTGATTTTACTGGGTGCGGAGTGCTTTGATTTTACTGGGTACTGTGAGCTGTGATTTTACTTGGTGCGGCGTGCTGTGATTTTACTGGGTGCAATGTGCTGTGATTTTACTGGGTGCGGTGTGCTGTGATTTTACTGGGTGCGGTGTGCTGTGATTTTACTGGGTGGTTTGTTTTGGGAATTTACTGGGTGGTTTGTACTGTGATTTTACTGGGTGCTGTATGCTGGGATTGAACTGGTTGCTATTTGCTGGGATAATACTGGGTGCTGTGTGTTGGGGTTATACTGGGTGCTGTGTTCTGGGATTTTACTGGGTGTGGTTTGCTGTGATTTTACTGGGTGCGGTGTGCTGTGATTTTACTGGTTGCTGTGTGCTGTTATTTTACTGGGCACGGTGTGCAGTGATTTTACTGGGTGCTGTGAGCTGTGATTTTATTGGGTGCGGTGTGCTGTGATTTTACTGGTGCGATGTGCTGTGAATTTACTGGGTGCGTTGTGCTGTGATTTTACTGGGTGCTGTTTGCTGTGATTTTACTGGGTGCGGTGTGCTGTGATTTTACTGGGTGCTGTGTGCTAAGATTTTACTGGGTACGGTGTGCTTTGATTTTACTGGGTGCTGAGCGCTGTGATTTTACTGGGGGTTGTGCGCTGGGATTGTACTTGGCGCTTTCTAATGGGTTTTTATGGTGTGCGGTGTGCTGTGTTTTTACTGAGTGCTGTGTGCTGTCATTTTACTGGGTACGGCGTGTTTGATTTTACCGGGTGCTGTGAAGTGAGATTTTACTGGGTGCGGTGTGCTGTAATTTTATTGTGTTCGGTGTGCTGTGATTTCCCTGGGTACTGTGTTCTGTGATTTTAGTGGGTGCTGTGTGCTGTGATTTTACTGGGTGCTGTGTGCTGGGATTTTACTGGGTCTGATGTGCTGTGATTTTACTGGTTGCGGTGTGCTGCGATTTTACTGGGTGCTGTATGCTGGGATTTTACTGGGTGCAGTGTGCTGGGAATATACTGGGTGCTAAGTAGTGTGATTTTATTGGGTGCGGTGTGCTGTAATTTCATTGGGTGCAGAGCATTGAGTTTTTACTGCGTGTGGTGTGCTGTGATTTTACTGGGTGCTGTGCGCTGTGATTTTACTGGGGGTTGTGCGCTGGGATTGTACTTGGCGCTGTCTAATGGGTTTTTACGGTGTGCGGTTTGCTGTGTTTTTACTGGGTGCTGTGTGCTGTGATTTTAGTGGGTGCTGTGTGCTGTGATTTTACTGGGTGCTGTGTGCTGGGATTTTACTGGGTCTGATGTGCTGTGATTTTACTGGGTGCGGTGTGCTGTGATTTTACTGGGTGCTGTATGCTGGGATTTTACTGGGTGCTGTGTAATGGGAATTTACTGGGTGCAGTGTGCTGGGATTTTACTGGGTGCTACGTAGTGTAATTTTATTGGTGCGGTGTGCTGTAATTTAATTGGGTGCAGTGCATTGGGATTTTACTGCGTGTGCTGTGCTGTGATTTTACTGGGTGCATTGGGCTTTGATTTTACTGGGTGCGGTTTGCTGTGATTTTACTGGGTGCTGTGCGCTGTGATTTTACTGGGGGTTGTGCGCTGGGTTTTTACTGGCCGCTGTGTAATAGGATTTTATGGTGTGCGGTGTGCTGTGTTTTTAAAGGGTGCGATGTGCTGTGATTTTACTGGGTGCGGAATGCTGTGATTTTACTGGTTGCCGTGTGCAGTGTTTTTACTGGGTGCGGTGTGCTGTGATTTTACTGGTGAGATGTGCTGTGATTTTACTGGGTGCAGTATGCTGTGATTTTCCTTGCTGCCGTGTGCTGTGATTTCACTGGGTTCTGTGTGCTGTGATTTTACTGCGTTTTGCGTAATGGGATTTAACGGGGTGTGGTGTTTTGTGATTTTACTGGGTCCGGAGTGCTTTGATTTTACTGGGTGCGGTGTGATGTGATTTTACTGATGGCGGTGTGCTGTGATTTTACTGGGTGCTGTGTGCTGTGATTTTAATGGGTGTTGTGTGCTGTGAGTTTTCTGGGTGCTGTGCGCTGTGATTTTACTGGGGGTTGTGCGCTTGGATTTTACTGGCCGCTGTGTAATGGGATTTTATGGTGTGCGTTGTGCTGTGTTTTTACTGGGTGCTGTGTGCTGTGATTTTACTGGGTACTGTGAGCTTTGATTTTACTGGGTGCTGTGATTTTACTGGGTGCGGTGTGCTGTGATTTTACTGGGTCTGATGTGCTGTGATTTTACTGGGTGTGGTGTGCTGTGATTTTACTGGGTTCTGTATGCTGGGATTTTACTGGTTGCTATTTGCTGGGATTATACTGGGTGCTGTGTGCTCTGATTTTACTGGGGGCTGTGTGCTGTGATTTTACTGGGTGCTGTATGCTGTGATTTTACTGGGTGCTGTGCGCAGTGATTTTACTGGAGGTTGTGCGCTGGATTTTTACTGGCCGCTGTGTAATGGGATTTTACGGTGTGCGGTGTGCTGTGTTTTTAAAGGGTGCGATGTGCTGTTATTTTACTGGGTGCGGTGTGCTTTGATTTTACTGCGTACCGAGTGCTGTGGTTTTACTGGGTGCGGTGTGCTGTGATTTTACTGGGTGCGATGTGCTGTAATTTTACTGGGTGCGGTGTGATGTGATTTTACTTAGTGCTGTGTGCTGGGATTTTACTGGGTGCGATGTGATGTGATTTTACTGTGTGCGGTGTGATGTGATTTTACTGGTTGCAGTGTGATGTGATTTTACTGGGTGCTGTGTGCTGTGATTTTACTGGGTACGGTGTGCTTTGATTTTACTGGGTGCTGTGAGCTGTGAGTTTACTGGGTGCGGTGTGCTGTGATTTTACTGGTGCGATGTGCTGTGATTTTACTGGGTGCGTTGTGCTGTGATTTTACTGGGTGCTATTTGCTGTGATTTTACTGGGTGCGGTGTGCTGTGATTTTACTGGGTGCTGTGCGCTGTGATTTTACTGGTGGTTGTGCGCTGGGATTGTACTTGGTGCTGTCTAATGGGTTTTTACGGTGTGCGGTGTGCTGTGTTTTTACTGGGTGCTGTGTGCTGTCATTTTACTGGGTACGGCGTGTTTGATTTTACTGTGTGCTGTGAAGTCAGCTTTTACTGGGTGCGATGTGCTGTAATTTTTTTGTGTTCGGTGTGATGTGATTTCCCTGGGTGCTGTGTGCTGTGATTTTAGTGGGTGCTGTGTGCTGTGATTTTACTGGGTGCAGTGTGCTGGGATTTTACTGGGTGCTGTGCGCTGTGATTTTACTGGGGGTTGTGCGCTGGGTTTTTACTGGCCGCTGTGTAATAGGATTTTATGGTGTGCGGTGTGCTGTGTTTTTAAAGGGTGCGATGTGCTGTGATTTTACTGGGTGCGGAATGCTGTGATTTTACTGGTTGCCGTGTGCAGTGTTTTTACTGGGTGCGGTGTGCTGTGATTTTACTGGTGAGATGTGCTGTGATTTTACTGGGTGCAGTATGCTGTGATTTTCCTTGCTGCCGTGTGCTGTGATTTCACTGGGTTCTGTGTGCTGTGATTTTACTGCGTTTTGCGTAATGGGATTTAACGGGGTGTGGTGTTTTGTGATTTTACTGGGTCCGGAGTGCTTTGATTTTACTGGGTGCGGTGTGATGTGATTTTACTGATGGCGGTGTGCTGTGATTTTACTGGGTGCTGTGTGCTGTGATTTTAATGGGTGTTGTGTGCTGTGAGTTTTCTGGGTGCTGTGCGCTGTGATTTTACTGGGGGTTGTGCGCTTGGATTTTACTGGCCGCTGTGTAATGGGATTTTATGGTGTGCGTTGTGCTGTGTTTTTACTGGGTGCTGTGTGCTGTGATTTTACTGGGTACTGTGAGCTTTGATTTTACTGGGTGCTGTGATTTTACTGGGTGCGGTGTGCTGTGATTTTACTGGGTCTGATGTGCTGTGATTTTACTGGGTGTGGTGTGCTGTGATTTTACTGGGTTCTGTATGCTGGGATTTTACTGGTTGCTATTTGCTGGGATTATACTGGGTGCTGTGTGCTCTGATTTTACTGGGGGCTGTGTGCTGTGATTTTACTGGGTGCTGTATGCTGTGATTTTACTGGGTGCTGTGCGCAGTGATTTTACTGGAGGTTGTGCGCTGGATTTTTACTGGCCGCTGTGTAATGGGATTTTACGGTGTGCGGTGTGCTGTGTTTTTAAAGGGTGCGATGTGCTGTTATTTTACTGGGTGCGGTGTGCTTTGATTTTACTGCGTACCGAGTGCTGTGGTTTTACTGGGTGCGGTGTGCTGTGATTTTACTGGGTGCGATGTGCTGTAATTTTACTGGGTGCGGTGTGATGTGATTTTACTTAGTGCTGTGTGCTGGGATTTTACTGGGTGCGATGTGATGTGATTTTACTGTGTGCGGTGTGATGTGATTTTACTGGTTGCAGTGTGATGTGATTTTACTGGGTGCTGTGTGCTGTGATTTTACTGGGTACGGTGTGCTTTGATTTTACTGGGTGCTGTGAGCTGTGAGTTTACTGGGTGCGGTGTGCTGTGATTTTACTGGTGCGATGTGCTGTGATTTTACTGGGTGCGTTGTGCTGTGATTTTACTGGGTGCTATTTGCTGTGATTTTACTGGGTGCGGTGTGCTGTGATTTTACTGGGTGCTGTGCGCTGTGATTTTACTGGTGGTTGTGCGCTGGGATTGTACTTGGTGCTGTCTAATGGGTTTTTACGGTGTGCGGTGTGCTGTGTTTTTACTGGGTGCTGTGTGCTGTCATTTTACTGGGTACGGCGTGTTTGATTTTACTGTGTGCTGTGAAGTCAGCTTTTACTGGGTGCGATGTGCTGTAATTTTTTTGTGTTCGGTGTGATGTGATTTCCCTGGGTGCTGTGTGCTGTGATTTTAGTGGGTGCTGTGTGCTGTGATTTTACTGGGTGCAGTGTGCTGGGATTTTACGGGTGCTGTATTCTGGGATTTTACTGGGTGCTGTGTGCTGGGATTTTACTGGGTGCTAAGTAGTGTGATTTTATTGGGTGCGGTGTGATGTAATTTCATTGGTTGCAGTGCATTGAGATTTTGCTGCGTGTGGTGTGCTGTGATTTTACTGGGTGCGGTGTGTTGTGATTTTACTCAGGTTTGCGTAATGGGATTTTACTGGGTTCGGTGTGCTGTGATTTTACTGGGTGCGGTGTGCTGTGGTTTTACTGGGTGCAGTGTGCAGTGATTTTACTGGGTGCGGAGTGCTGTAATTTTACTGGGTGCAGTGTGCTGTAATTTTACTGCATGCTGTGTAATGCGATTTTACTGGGCGCTGTGTAATGGGATTTTCCTGGGTGCGGTGTTCTGTAATTTTACTAGGTTAGATGTGCTGTGATTTTACTGGGGGCACTGTGCTGTGTTTTTACTGGGTGCGGTGTGCGGTGATTTTACTGGGTGCGGTGTGCAGTGATTTTACTGGGTGTGGAGTGCTGTAATTTTACTGGGTGCAGTGTAATGCAATTTTACTGGGCGCGGTGTGCTGTGATTTTACTGGGTGTGGAGTGCTGTAATTTTACTGGGTGCAGTGTAATGAGATTTTACTGGGCGCGATATAATGCGATTTTACTGGGTGCTGTGTAATGGGATTTTACTGGTTGCGGTGTGTTTTGATTTTACTGGGTGCCGTGTGCTGTGATTTACTGGGTGCTGTGTGCTGTGAGTTTACTGGGTGCTGTGGGTTGTGCGCTGGGATTTTACTTGGCACTGTGTAATGGGATTTTACGGTGTGCGGTGTGCTGTGTTTTTACTGGGTGCTGTGTGCAGTGATTTTACTGGGTATGGTGTGCTTTGATTTTACTGGGTGCTGTGAGGTGTGATTTTACTGGGTGCGGTGTGTTGTAATTTTATTGTGTGCGGTGTTCTGTGATTTCCCTGGGTACTGTGTGCTGTGATTTTACTGGGTGCTGTATGCTGTGATTTTACTGGGTGCTGTGCGCTGTGATTTTACTGGGGGTTGTGCGCTGCAATTTTACTGGCCGCTGTGTAATGGGATTTTACGGTGTGCTGTGTTTTTAAAGGGTGCGATGTGCTGTGATTTTACTGGGTGCGGTGTGCTTTGATTTTACTGCGTGCGGTGTGCTGGGATTTTACTGGATGCGATGTGATGTGATTTTACTGGGTGCGGTGTGATGTGATTTTACTGGGTGTGGTGTGATGTGATTTTACTGGGTGCTGTGTGCTGTGATTTTGCTGGGTACAGTGTGCTTTGATTTTACTGGGTGCTGTGAGCTGTGATTTTACTGGGTGCGGTGTGCTGTGATTTTACTGGTGCGATGTGCTGTGATTTTACTGGGTGCGTTGTGCTGTGATTTTACTGGGTGCTGTTTGCTGTGATTTTACTGGGTGCGGTGTGCTGTGATTTTACTGGGTGCTGTGCGCTGTGATTTTACTGGGGGTTGTGCGCTGGGATTGTACTTGGCGCTGTCTAATGGGTTTTTATGGTGTGCGGTGTGCTGTGTTTTTACTGAGTGCTGTGTGCTGTCATTTTACTGGGTACGGCGTGTTTGATTTTGCTGGGTGCTGTGAAGTGAGATTTTACTGGGTGCGGTGTGCTGTAATTTTATTGTGTTCGGTGTGCTGTGATTTCCCTGGGTACTGTGTGCTGTGATTTTAGTGGGTGCTGTGTGCTGTGATTTTACTGGGTGCTGTATGCTTGGATTTTACTGGGTGCAGTGTGCTGGGATTTTACTGGGTGCTAAGTAATGTGATTTTATTGGGTGCGGTGTGCTGTAATTTCATTGGGTGCAGTGCATTGAGTTTTTACTGCGTGTGGTGTGCTGTGATTTTACTGGGTGCATTGGGCTTTGATTTTACTGGGTGTGGTTTGCTGTGATTTTACTGGTGAGATGTGCTGTGATTTTCCTGGCTGCCGTGTGCTGTGATTTTACTGGCTGCGGTGTGCTGGGATTTTACTGTGTTCTGTGTGCTGTGATTTTACTGCGTTTTGCGTAATGGGATTTAACGGGGTGTGGTGTTTTGTGATTTTACTGGGTGCGGAGTGCTTTGATTTTACTGGGTGCGGAGTGCTTTGATTTTACTGGGTGCGGTGTGATGTGATTTTACTGATGGCGGTGTGCTGTGATTTTACTGGGTGCTGTGCGCTGTGATTTTAATGGGTGTTGTGTGCTGTGAGTTTTCCGGGTGCCGTGCGCTGTGATTTTACTGGGGGTTGTGCGCTTGGATTTTACTGGCCGCTGTGAAATGGGATTTTACGGTGTGCGTTGTGCTGTGTTTTTACTGGGTGCTGTGTGCTGTGATTTTACTGGGTACGGTGTGCTTTGATTTTACTGGGCGCTGTGATTTTACTGGGTATGGTGTGCTTTGATTTTACTGGGTGCTGTGAGCTGTGATTTTACTGGGTGCGGTGTGCTGTGATTTTACTGGGTCTGATGTGCTGTGATTTTACTGGGTGCGGTGTGCTGTGATTTTACTGGGTGCTGTATGCTGGGATTTTACTGGTTGCTATTTGCTGGGATTATACTGGGTGCTGTGTGCTGTGATTTTACTGGGTGCTGTGAGCTGTGATTTTACTGGGTGCGGTGTGGGGTGATTTAACTGGTGCGATGTGCTGTGATTTTACTGGGTGCGTTGTGCTGTGATTTTACTGGGTGCTGTTTGCTGTGATTTCACTGGGTGCAGTGTGATGTGATTTTACTGGGTGCTGTGCGCTGTGATTTTACTGGTGGTTGTGCGCTGGGATTGTACTTGGCGCTGTCTAATGGGTTTTTATGGTGTGCGGTGTGCTGTGTTTTTACTGGGTGCTGCGTGCTGTCATTTTACTGGGTACGGCGTGTTTGATTTTACTGGGTGCTGTGAAGTGAGATTATACTGGGTGCGGTGTGCTGTAATTTTATTGAGTTCGGTGTGCTGTGATTTCCCTGGGTACTGTGTGCTATGATTTTAGTGGGTGCTGTGTGCTGTGATTTTACTGGGTGCTGTGTGCTGGGATTTTACTAGGTCTGATGTGCTGTGATTTTACTGGGTGCGGTGTGCTGTGATTTTACTGGCTGCGGTGTGCTGGGATTTTACTGTGTTCTGTGTGCTGTGATTTTACTGCGTTTTGCGTAATGGGATTTAACGGGGTGTGGTGTTTTGTGATTTTACTGGGTGCGGAGTGCTTTGATTTTACTGGGTGCGGAGTGCTTTGATTTTACTGGGTGCGGTGTGATGTGATTTTACTGATGGCGGTGTGCTGTGATTTTACTGGGTGCTGTGCGCTGTGATTTTAATGGGTGTTGTGTGCTGTGAGTTTTCCGGGTGCCGTGCGCTGTGATTTTACTGGGGGTTGTGCGCTTGGATTTTACTGGCCGCTGTGAAATGGGATTTTACGGTGTGCGTTGTGCTGTGTTTTTACTGGGTGCTGTGTGCTGTGATTTTACTGGGTACGGTGTGCTTTGATTTTACTGGGCGCTGTGATTTTACTGGGTATGGTGTGCTTTGATTTTACTGGGTGCTGTGAGCTGTGATTTTACTGGGTGCGGTGTGCTGTGATTTTACTGGGTCTGATGTGCTGTGATTTTACTGGGTGCGGTGTGCTGTGATTTTACTGGGTGCTGTATGCTGGGATTTTACTGGTTGCTATTTGCTGGGATTATACTGGGTGCTGTGTGCTGTGATTTTACTGGGTGCTGTGAGCTGTGATTTTACTGGGTGCGGTGTGGGGTGATTTAACTGGTGCGATGTGCTGTGATTTTACTGGGTGCGTTGTGCTGTGATTTTACTGGGTGCTGTTTGCTGTGATTTCACTGGGTGCAGTGTGATGTGATTTTACTGGGTGCTGTGCGCTGTGATTTTACTGGTGGTTGTGCGCTGGGATTGTACTTGGCGCTGTCTAATGGGTTTTTATGGTGTGCGGTGTGCTGTGTTTTTACTGGGTGCTGCGTGCTGTCATTTTACTGGGTACGGCGTGTTTGATTTTACTGGGTGCTGTGAAGTGAGATTATACTGGGTGCGGTGTGCTGTAATTTTATTGAGTTCGGTGTGCTGTGATTTCCCTGGGTACTGTGTGCTATGATTTTAGTGGGTGCTGTGTGCTGTGATTTTACTGGGTGCTGTGTGCTGGGATTTTACTAGGTCTGATGTGCTGTGATTTTACTGGGTGCGGTGTGCTGTGATTTTACTGGGTGCTGTATGCTGGGATTTTTCTGGGTGCTGTGTAATGGGATTTTACTGGGTGCAGTGTGCTGGGATTTTACTGGGTGCTAAGTAGTGTGATTTTATTGGGTGTGGTGTGCTGTAATTTCATTGGGTGCAGTGCATTGGGATTTTACTGCGTGTGCTGTGCTGTGATTTTACTGGGTGCATTGGGCTTTGATTTTACTGTGTGCGGTTTGCTGTGATTTTACTGGGTGCTGTGCGCTGTGATTTTACTGGGGGTTGTGCTCTGAGTTTTTACTGGCCGCTGTGTAATAGGATTTTACGGTGTGCGGTGTGCTGTGTTTCTAAAGGGTGCGATGTGCTGTGATTTTACGGGATGCGGAATGCTGTAATTTTACTGGTTGCCGTGTGCAGTGATTTTACTGGGTGCAGTGTGCTGTGATTTTACTGGTGAGATGTGCTTTGATTTTACTGGGTACGGTGTGATGTGATTTTACTGATGGCGGTGTGCTGTGATTTTACTGGGTGCTGTGTGCTGTGATTTTAATGGGTGTTGTGTGCTGTGAGTTTTCTGGGTGCTGTGCGCTGTGATTTTACTGGGGGTTGTGCGCTTGGATTTTACTGGCCGCTGTGTAATGGGATTTTACGGTGTGCGTTGTGCTGTGTTTTTACTGGGTGCTGTGTGCTGTGATTTTACTGGGTACGGTGTGCTTTGATATGACTGGGTGCTGTGATTTTACTGGGTACGGTGTGCTTTGATTTTACTGGGTGCTGTGAGCTGTGATTTTACTGGGTGCGGTGTGCTGTGATTTTACTGGGTCTGATGTGCTGTGATTTTACTGGGTGCGGTGTGCTGTGATTTTACTGGGTTCTGTATGCTGGGATTTTACTGGTTGCTATTTGCTGGGATTATACTGGGTGCTGTGTGCTGTGATTTTACTGGGGGCTGTGTGCTGTGATTTTACTGGGTGCTGTATGCTGTGATTTTACTGGGTGCTGTGCGCAGTGATTTTACTGGAGGTTGTGCGCTGGATTTTTACTGGCCGCTGTGTGATGGGATTTTACGGTGTGCGGTGTGCTGTGTTTTTAAAGGGTGCGATGTGCTGTGATTTTACTGGGTGCGGTGTGCTTTGATTTTACTGCATACCGAGTGCTGTGATTTTACTGGGTGCGGTGTGCTGTGATTTTACTGGGTGCGGTGTGCTTTGATTTTACTGGGTGCGATGTGCTGTAATTTTACTGGGTGCGGTGTGATGTGATTTTACTTAGTGCTGTGTGCTGGGATTTTACTGGGTGCGATGTGATGTGATTTTACTGGGTGCGGTGTGATGTGATTTTACTGGGTGCAGTGTGATGTGATTTTACTGGGTGCTGTGTGCTGTGATTTTACTGGGTACGGTGTGCTTTGATTTTACTGGGTGCTGTGAGCTGTGAGTTTACTGTGCGCGGTGTGCTTTGACTTTACTGGGTACGGTGTGATGTGATTTTACTGATGGCAGTGTGCTGTGATTTTACTGGGTGCGGTATGCTTTGATTTTACTGGGTGCGATGTGCTGTAATTTTACTGGGTGCGGTGTGATGTGATTTTACTTAGTGCTGTGTGCTGGGATTTTACTGGGTGCGATGTGATGTGATTTTACTGGGTGCGGTGTGATGTGATTTTACTGGGTGCAGTGTGATGTGATTTTACTGGGTGCTGTGTGCTGTGATTTTACTGGGTACGGTGTGCTTTGATTTTACTGGGTGCTGTGAGCTGTGAGTTTACTGTGCGCGGTGTGCTTTGATTTTACTGGGTACGGTGTGATGTGATTTTACTGATGGCAGTGTGCTGTGATTTTACTGGGTGCGGTGTGCTGTGATTTTACTGGGTGCGGTGTGCTGTGATTTTACTGGGTGGTTTGTGCTGTGATTTTACTGGGTGGTTTGTGCTGGGATTTCACTGGGTGGTTTGTACTGTGATTTTACTGGGTGCTGTATGCTGGAATTGAACTGGTTGCTATTTGCTGGGATAATACTGGGTGCTGTGTGTTGGGGTTATACTGTGTGCTGTGTTCTGGGAATTTACTGGGTGTGGTTTGCTGTGATTTTACTGGGTGCGGTGTGCTGTGATTTTACTGTGTGCTGTGTGCTGTGATTTTACTGGGTACGGTGTGCAGTGATTTTACTGGGTGCTGTGAGCTGTGATTTTACTGGGTGCGGTGTGCTGTGATTTTACTGGTGCGATGTGCTGTGATTTTACTGGGTGCGTTGTGCTGTGATTTTACTGGGTGCTGTTTGCTGTGATTTTACTGGGTGCGGAGTGCTGTGATTTTACTGGGTGCTGTGTGCTAAGATTTTACTGGGTACGGTGTGCTTTGATTTTACTGGGTGCTGTGAGGTGAGATTTTATTGGGTGCAATGTGCTGTAATTTTATTGTGTTCGGTGTGCTGTGATTTTCCTGGCTACTATGTGCTGTGATTTTACTGGGTGCTGTGTGCTGTGATTTTACTGGGTGCAGTGTGCTGGGATTTTACTGGGTGCTGTATTCTGGGATTTTACTGGGTGCTGTGTGCTGGGATTTTACTGGGTGCTAAGTAGTGTGATTTTATTGGGTGCGGTGTGATGTAATTTCATTGGGTGCAGTGCATTGAGATTTTGCTGCGTGTGGTGTGCTGTGATTTTACTGGGTGCGGTGTGTTGTGATTTTACTCAGGTTTGCGTAATGGGATTTTCATGGATGCGGTGTTCTGTAATTTTACTAGGTTAGATGTGCTGTGATTTTACTGGGTGCAGTGTGCTGTGTTTTTACTGGGTGCGGTGTGCTGTGATTTTACTGGGTGCGGTGTGCAGTGATTTTACTGGGTGTGGAGTGCTGTAATTTTACTGGTTGCAGTGTAATGCGATTTTACTGGTTGCGGTGTGTTTTTGATTTTACTGGGTGCTGTGTGCTAAGATTTTACTGGGTACGGTGTGCTTTGATTTTACTGGGTGCTGTGAGGTGAGATTTTATTGGGTGCAATGTGCTGTAATTTTATTGTGTTCGGTGTGCTGTGATTTTCCTGGCTACTATGTGCTGTGATTTTACTGGGTGCTGTGTGCTGTGATTTTACTGGGTGCTGTGTGCTGTGATTTTACTGGGTGCAGTGTGCTGGGATTTTACTGGGTGCTGTATTCTGGGATTTTACTGGGTGCTGTGTGCTGGGATTTTACTGGGTGCTAAGTAGTGTGATTTTATTGGGTGCGGTGTGATGTAATTTCATTGGTTGCAGTGCATTGAGATTTTGCTGCGTGTGGTGTGCTGTGATTTTACTGGGTGCGGTGTGTTGTGATTTTACTCAGGTTTGCGTAATGGGATTTTCATGGATGCGGTGTTCTGTAATTTTACTAGGTTAGATGTGCTGTGATTTTACTGGGTGCAGTGTGCTGTGTTTTTACTGGGTGCGGTGTGCTGTGATTTTACTGGGTGCGGTGTGCAGTGATTTTACTGGGTGTGGAGTGCTGTAATTTTACTGGTTGCAGTGTAATGCGATTTTACTGGTTGCGGTGTGTTTTGATTTTACTGGGTTCCGTGTGCTGTGATTTACTGGGTGTTGTGTGCTGTGATTTTAATGGGTGTGGTGTGCTGTGAGTTTACTGGGTGCTGTGCGCTGTGATTTTACTGGGGGTTGTGCGCTGGGATTTTACTTGGCGCTGTGTAATGGGATTTTACGCTGTGCGGTGTGCTGTGTTTTTACTGGGTGCTGTGTGCTGTGATTTTACTGGGTATGGTGTGCTTTGATTTTACTGGGTGCTGTGAGGTGTGATTTTACTGGGTGCGGTGTGTTGTAATTTTATTGTGTGCTGTGTTCTGTGATTTCCCTGTTTACTGTGTGCTGTGATTTTACTGGGTGCTGTGTGCTGTGATTTTACTGGGTGTGGTTTGCTGTGATTTTATTTGGTGCTGTGTGCTGTGATTTTACTGGGGGTTGTGCTCTTGGATTTTACTGGCCGCTGTGTAATGGGATTTTACGGTGTGCGTTGTGCTGTGTTTTTACTGGGCGCTGGGTGCTGTGATTTTACTGGGTGCTGTGATTTTACTGGGTGCTGTGAGCTGTGATTTTACTGGGTGCTGTGTGCGGGGATTTTACTGGGTGTGGTGTGCTGGGATTTGACTGGGTGGTTTGTGCTGGGATTTGACTGGGTGGTTTGTGCTGGGATTTTACTGGGTGGTGTGTACTGTGATTTTACTGGGTGCAGTATGCTGGGATTTTACTGGTTGCTATTTGCTGGGATTATACTGCGTGCTGTGTGCTGTGATTTTACTGATTGCTGTGCGCTGTGATTTTACTGGGTGCGATGTGCTGTGATTTTACTGGGTGCTGTATGCTGGGATTTTACTGGTTGCTATTTGCTGGGATAATACTGGGTGCTGTGTGTTGGGGTTATACTAGGTGCTGTGTTCTGGGATTTTACTGGGTGTGGTGTGCTGTGATTTTACTGCGAGCTGTGTTCTGTGATTTTACTGGGTACGGTGTGCTTTGATTTTACTGGGTGCTGTGAGCTGTGATTTTACTGGGTGCGGTGTGATGTGATTTTACTGGTGCGATGTGCTGTGATTTTACTGGGTGTGTTGTGCTGGGATTTTACTGGGTGCTGTTTGCTGTGATTTTACTGGGTGCCGTGTGCTGTGATTTTACTGGGTGCTGTGCGCTGTGATTTTACTGGGGGTTGTGCGCTGGGATTGTACTTGGCGCTGTCTAATGGGTTTTTACGGTATGCGGTTTGCTGTGTTTTTACTGGGTGCTGTGTGCTGTGATTTAACTGGGTACGGTGTGCTTTGATTTTACTGGGTGCTGTGAGGTGAGATTTTACTGCGAGCGATGTGCTGTAATTGTATTGTGTTTGGTGTGCTGTGATTTCCCTGGCTACTATGTGCTGTGATTTTACTGGGTGCTGTGTGCTGTGATTTTACTGGGTGCAGTGTGCTGGGATTTTACTGGGGGTTGTGCGCTGCAATTTTACTGGCCGCTGTGTAATGGGATTTTACGGTGTGCTGTGTTTTTAAAGGGTGCGATGTGCTGTGATTTTACTGGGTGCGGTGTGCTTTGATTTTACTGCGTGCGGTGTGCTGGGATTTTACTGGATGCGATGTGATGTGATTTTACTGGGTGCGGTGTGATGTGATTTTACTGGGTGTGGTGTGATGTGATTTTACTGGGTGCTGTGTGCTGTGATTTTGCTGGGTACAGTGTGCTTTGATTTTACTGGGTGCTGTGAGCTGTGATTTTACTGGGTGCGGTGTGCTGTGATTTTACTGGTGCGATGTGCTGTGATTTTACTGGGTGCGTTGTGCTGTGATTTTACTGGGTGCTGTTTGCTGTGATTTTACTGGGTGCGGTGTGCTGTGATTTTACTGGGTGCTGTGCGCTGTGATTTTACTGGGGGTTGTGCGCTGGGATTGTACTTGGCGCTGTCTAATGGGTTTTTATGGTGTGCGGTGTGCTGTGTTTTTACTGAGTGCTGTGTGCTGTCATTTTACTGGGTACGGCGTGTTTGATTTTGCTGGGTGCTGTGAAGTGAGATTTTACTGGGTGCGGTGTGCTGTAATTTTATTGTGTTCGGTGTGCTGTGATTTCCCTGGGTACTGTGTGCTGTGATTTTAGTGGGTGCTGTGTGCTGTGATTTTACTGGGTGCTGTATGCTTGGATTTTACTGGGTGCAGTGTGCTGGAATTTTACTGGGTGCTAAGTAATGTGATTTTATTGGGTGCGGTGTGCTGTAATTTCATTGGGTGCAGTGCATTGAGTTTTTACTGCGTGTGGTGTGCTGTGATTTTACTGGGTGCATTGGGCTTTGATTTTACTGGGTGTGGTTTGCTGTGATTTTACTGGTGAGATGTGCTGTGATTTTCCTGGCTGCCGTGTGCTGTGATTTTACTGGGTGCTGTGCGCTGTGATTTTACTGGGGGTTGTGCGCTGGGATTGTACTTGGCGCTGTCTAATGGGTTTTTATGGTGTGCGGTGTGCTGTGTTTTTACTGGGTGCTGCGTGCTGTCATTTTACTGGGTACGGCGTGTTTGATTTTACTGGGTGCTGTGAAGTGAGATTATACTGGGTGCGGTGTGCTGTAATTTTATTGAGTTCGGTGTGCTGTGATTTCCCTGGGTACTGTGTGCTGTGATTTTAGTGGGTGCTGTGTGCTGTGATTTTACTGGGTGCTGTGTGCTGGGATTTTACTAGGTCTGATGTGCTGTGATTTTACTGGGTGCGGTGTGCTGTGATTTTACTGGGTGCTGTATGCTGGGATTTTTCTGGGTGCTGTGTAATGGGATTTTACTGGGTGCAGTGTGCTGGGATTTTACTGGGTGCTAAGTAGTGTGATTTTATTGGGTGTGGTGTGCTGTAATTTCATTGGGTGCAGTGCATTGGGATTTTACTGCGTGTGCTGTGCTGTGATTTTACTGGGTGCATTGGGCTTTGATTTTACTGTGTGCGGTTTGCTGTGATTTTACTGGGTGCTGTGCGCTGTGATTTTACTGGGGGTTGTGCTCTGAGTTTTTACTGGCCGCTGTGTAATAGGATTTTACGGTGTGCGGTGTGCTGTGTTTCTAAAGGGTGCGATGTGCTGTGATTTTACGGGATGCGGAATGCTGTGATTTTACTGGTTGCCATGTGCAGTGATTTTACTGGGTGCAGTGTGCTGTGATTTTACTGGTGAGATGTGCTTTGATTTTACTGGGTACGGTGTGATGTGATTTTACTGATGGCGGTGTGCTGTGATTTTACTGGGTGCTGTGTGCTGTGATTTTAATGGGTGTTGTGTGCTGTGAGTTTTCTGGGTGCTGTGCGCTGTGATTTTACTGGGGGTTGTGCGCTTGGATTTTACTGGCCGCTGTGTAATGGGATTTTACGGTGTGCGTTGTGCTGTGTTTTTACTGGGTGCTGTGTGCTGTGATTTTACTGGGTACGGTGTGCTTTGATATGACTGGGTGCTGTGATTTTACTGGGTACGGTGTGCTTTGATTTTACTGGGTGCTGTGAGCTGTGATTTTACTGGGTGCGGTGTGCTGTGATTTTACTGGGTCTGATGTGCTGTGATTTTACTGGGTGCGGTGTGCTGTGATTTTACTGGGTGCTGTATGCTGTGATTTTACTGGGTGCTGTGCGCAGTGATTTTACTGGAGGTTGTGCGCTGGATTTTTACTGGCCGCTGTGTGATGGGATTTTACGGTGTGTGGTGTGCTGTGTTTTTAAAGGGTGCGATGTGCTGTGATTTTACTGGGTGCGGTGTGCTTTGATTTTACTGCATACCGAGTGCTGTGATTTTACTGGGTGCGGTGTGCTGTGATTTTACTGGGTGCGGTGTGCTTTGATTTTACTGGGTGCGATGTGCTGTAATTTTACTGGGTGCGGTGTGATGTGATTTTACTTAGTGCTGTGTGCTGGGATTTTACTGGGTGCGATGTGATGTGATTTTACTGGGTGCGGTGTGATGTGATTTTACTGGGTGCAGTGTGATGTGATTTTACTGGGTGCTGTGTGCTGTGATTTTACTGGGTACGGTGTGCTTTGATTTTACTGGGTGCTGTGAGCTGTGAGTTTACTGTGCGCGGTGTGCTTTGACTTTACTGGGTACGGTGTGATGTGATTTTACTGATGGCAGTGTGCTGTGATTTTACTGGGTGCGGTGTGCTTTGATTTTACTGGGTGCGATGTGCTGTAATTTTACTGGGTGCGGTGTGATGTGATTTTACTTAGTGCTGTGTGCTGGGATTTTACTGGGTGCGATGTGATGTGATTTTACTGGGTGCGGTGTGATGTGATTTTACTGGGTGCAGTGTGATGTGATTTTACTGGGTGCTGTGTGCTGTGATTTTACTGGGTACGGTGTGCTTTGATTTTACTGGGTGCTGTGAGCTGTGAGTTTACTGGGCGCGGTGTGCTGTGATTTTACTGGGTACGGTGTGATGTGATTTTACTGATGGCAGTGTGCTGTGATTTTACTGGGTGCGGTGTGCTGTGATTTTACTGGGTGCGGTGTGCTGTGATTTTACTGGGTGCTTTGTGCTGTGATTTTACTGGGTGCTTTGTGCTGGGATTTAACTGGGTGGTTTGTACTGTGATTTTACTGGGTGCTGTATGCTGGAATTGAACTGGTTGCTATTTGCTGGGATAATACTGGGTGCTGTGTGTTGGGGTTATACTGTGTGCTGTGTTCTGGGAATTTACTGGGTGTGGTTTGCTGTGATTTTACTGGGTGCGGTGTGCTGTGATTTTACTGTGTGCTGTGTGCTGTGATTTTACTGGGTACGGTGTGCAGTGATTTTACTGGGTGCTGTGAGCTGTGATTTTACTGGGTGCGTTGTGCTGTGATTTTACTGGGTGCTGTTTGCTGTGATTTTACTGGGTGCGGAGTGCTGTGATTTTACTGGGTGCTGTGTGCTAAGATTTTACTGGGTACGGTGTGCTTTGATTTTACTGGGTGCTGTGAGGTGAGATTTTATTGGGTGCAATGTGCTGTAATTTTATTGTGTTCGGTGTGCTGTGATTTTCCTGGCTACTATGTGCTGTGATTTTACTGGGTGCTGTGTGCTGTGATTTTACTGGGTGCAGTGTGCTGGGATTTTACTGGGTGCTGTATTCTGGGATTTTACTGGGTGCTGTGTGCTGGGATTTTACTGGGTGCTAAGTAGTGTGATTTTATTGGGTGCGGTGTGATGTAATTTCATTGGGTGCAGTGCATTGAGATTTTGCTGCGTGTGGTGTGCTGTGATTTTACTGGGTGCGGTGTGTTGTGATTTTACTCAGGTTTGCGTAATGGGATTTTCATGGATGCGGTGTTCTGTAATTTTACTAGGTTAGATGTGCTGTGATTTTACTGGGTGCAGTGTGCTGTGTTTTTACTGGGTGCGGTGTGCTGTGATTTTACTGGGTGCGGTGTGCAGTGATTTTACTGGGTGTGGAGTGCTGTAATTTTACTGGTTGCAGTGTAATGCGATTTTACTGGTTGCGGTGTGTTTTGATTTTACTGGGTGCCGTGTGCTGTGATTTACTGGGTGCTGTGTGCTGTGAGTTTACTGGGTGCTGTGCGCTGTGATTTTACTGTGGGTTGTGCGCTGGGATTTTACTTGGCACTGTGTAATGGGATTTTACGGTGTGCGGTGTGCTGTGTTTTTACTGGGTGCTGTGTGCAGTGATTTTACTGGGTATGGTGTGCTTTGATTTTACTGGGTGCTGTGAGGTGTGATTTTACTGGGTGCGGTGTGTTGTAATTTTATTGTGTGCGGTGTTCTGTGATTTCCCTGGGTACTGTGTGCTGTGATTTTACTGGGTGCTGTATGCTGTGATTTTACTGGGTGCTGTGCGCTGTGATTTTACTGGGGGTTGTGCGCTGCAATTTTACTGGCCGCTGTGTAATGGGATTTTACGGTGTGCTGTGTTTTTAAAGGGTGCGATGTGCTGTGATTTTACTGGGTGCGGTGTGCTTTGATTTTACTGCGTGCGGTGTGCTGGGATTTTACTGGATGCGATGTGATGTGATTTTACTGGGTGCGGTGTGATGTGATTTTACTGGGTGTGGTGTGATGTGATTTTACTGGGTGCTGTGTGCTGTGATTTTGCTGGGTACAGTGTGCTTTGATTTTACTGGGTGCTGTGAGCTGTGATTTTACTGGGTGCGGTGTGCTGTGATTTTACTGGTGCGATGTGCTGTGATTTTACTGGGTGCGTTGTGCTGTGATTTTACTGGGTGCTGTTTGCTGTGATTTTACTGGGTGCGGTGTGCTGTGATTTTACTGGGTGCTGTGCGCTGTGATTTTACTGGGGGTTGTGCGCTGGGATTGTACTTGGCGCTGTCTAATGGGTTTTTATGGTGTGCGGTGTGCTGTGTTTTTACTGAGTGCTGTGTGCTGTCATTTTACTGGGTACGGCGTGTTTGATTTTGCTGGGTGCTGTGAAGTGAGATTTTACTGGGTGCGGTGTGCTGTAATTTTATTGTGTTCGGTGTGCTGTGATTTCCCTGGGTACTGTGTGCTGTGATTTTAGTGGGTGCTGTGTGCTGTGATTTTACTGGGTGCTGTATGCTTGGATTTTACTGGGTGCAGTGTGCTGGGATTTTACTGGGTGCTAAGTAATGTGATTTTATTGGGTGCGGTGTGCTGTAATTTCATTGGGTGCAGTGCATTGAGTTTTTACTGCGTGTGGTGTGCTGTGATTTTACTGGGTGCATTGGGCTTTGATTTTACTGGGTGTGGTTTGCTGTGATTTTACTGGTGAGATGTGCTGTGATTTTCCTGGCTGCCGTGTGCTGTGATTTTACTGGCTGCGGTGTGCTGGGATTTTACTGTGTTCTGTGTGCTGTGATTTTACTGCGTTTTGCGTAATGGGATTTAACGGGGTGTGGTGTTTTGTGATTTTACTGGGTGCGGAGTGCTTTGATTTTACTGGGTGCGGAGTGCTTTGATTTTACTGGGTGCGGAGTGCTTTGATTTTACTGGGTGCGGTGTGATGTGATTTTACTGATGGCGGTGTGCTGTGATTTTACTGGGTGCTGTGCGCTGTGATTTTAATGGGTGTTGTGTGCTGTGAGTTTTCCGGGTGCCGTGCGCTGTGATTTTACTGGGGGTTGTGCGCTTGGATTTTACTGGCCGCTGTGAAATGGGATTTTACGGTGTGCGTTGTGCTGTGTTTTTACTGGGTGCTGTGTGCTGTGATTTTACTGGGTACGGTGTGCTTTGATTTTACTGGGCGCTGTGATTTTACTGGGTATGGTGTGCTTTGATTTTACTGGGTGCTGTGAGCTGTGATTTTACTGGGTGCGGTGTGCTGTGATTTTACTGGGTCTGATGTGCTGTGATTTTACTGGGTGCGGTGTGCTGTGATTTTACTGGGTGCTGTATGCTGGGATTTTACTGGTTGCTATTTGCTGGGATTATACTGGGTGCTGTGTGCTGTGATTTTACTGGGTGCTGTGAGCTGTGATTTTACTGGGTGCGGTGTGGGGTGATTTAACTGGTGCGATGTGCTGTGATTTTACTGGGTGCGTTGTGCTGTGATTTTACTGGGTGCTGTTTGCTGTGATTTCACTGGGTGCAGTGTGATGTGATTTTACTGGGTGCTGTGCGCTGTGATTTTACTGGGGGTTGTGCGCTGGGATTGTACTTGGCGCTGTCTAATGGGTTTTTATGGTGTGCGGTGTGCTGTGTTTTTACTGGGTGCTGCGTGCTGTCATTTTACTGGGTACGGCGTGTTTGATTTTACTGGGTGCTGTGAAGTGAGATTATACTGGGTGCGGTGTGCTGTAATTTTATTGAGTTCGGTGTGCTGTGATTTCCCTGGGTACTGTGTGCTGTGATTTTAGTGGGTGCTGTGTGCTGTGATTTTACTGGGTGCTGTGTGCTGGGATTTTACTAGGTCTGATGTGCTGTGATTTTACTGGGTGCGGTGTGCTGTGATTTTACTGGGTGCTGTATGCTGGGATTTTTCTGGGTGCTGTGTAATGGGATTTTACTGGGTGCAGTGTGCTGGGATTTTACTGGGTGCTAAGTAGTGTGATTTTATTGGGTGTGGTGTGCTGTAATTTCATTGGGTGCAGTGCATTGGGATTTTACTGCGTGTGCTGTGCTGTGATTTTACTGGGTGCATTGGGCTTTGATTTTACTGTGTGCGGTTTGCTGTGATTTTACTGGGTGCTGTGCGCTGTGATTTTACTGGGGGTTGTGCTCTGAGTTTTTACTGGCCGCTGTGTAATAGGATTTTACGGTGTGCGGTGTGCTGTGTTTCTAAAGGGTGCGATGTGCTGTGATTTTACGGGATGCGGAATGCTGTGATTTTACTGGTTGCCGTGTGCAGTGATTTTACTGGGTGCAGTGTGCTGTGATTTTACTGGTGAGATGTGCTTTGATTTTACTGGGTACGGTGTGATGTGATTTTACTGATGGCGGTGTGCTGTGATTTTACTGGGTGCTGTGTGCTGTGATTTTAATGGGTGTTGTGTGCTGTGAGTTTTCTGGGTGCTGTGCGCTGTGATTTTACTGGGGGTTGTGCGCTTGGATTATACTGGCCGCTGTGTAATGGGATTTTACGGTGTGCGTTGTGCTGTGTTTTTACTGGGTGCTGTGTGCTGTGATTTTACTGGGTACGGTGTGCTTTGATATGACTGGGTGCTGTGATTTTACTGGGTACGGTGTGCTTTGATTTTACTGGGTGCTGTGAGCTGTGATTTTACTGGGTGCGGTGTGCTGTGATTTTACTGGGTCTGATGTGCTGTGATTTTACTGGGTGCGGTGTGCTGTGATTTTACTGGGTTCTGTATGCTGGGATTTTACTGGTTGCTATTTGCTGGGATTATACTGGGTGCTGTGTGCTGTGATTTTACTGGGGGCTGTGTGCTGTGATTTTACTGGGTGCTGTATGCTGTGATTTTACTGGGTGCTGTGCGCAGTGATTTTACTGGAGGTTGTGCGCTGGATTTTTACTGGCCGCTGTGTGATGGGATTTTACGGTGTGTGGTGTGCTGTGTTTTTAAAGGGTGCGATGTGCTGTGATTTTACTGGGTGCGGTGTGCTTTGATTTTACTGGGTGCGATGTGCTGTAATTTTACTTGGTGCGGTGTGATGTGATTTTACTTAGTGCTGTGTGCTGGGATTTTACTGGGTGCGATGTGATGTGATTTTACTGGGTGCGGTGTGATGTGATTTTACTGGGTGCAGTGTGATGTGATTTTACTGGGTGCTGTGTGCTGTGATTTTACTGGGTACGGTGTGCTTTGATTTTACTGGGTGCTGTGAGCTGTGAGTTTACTGTGCGCGGTGTGCTTTGACTTTACTGGGTACGGTGTGATGTGATTTTACTGATGGCAGTGTGCTGTGATTTTACTGGGTGCGGTGTGCTTTGATTTTACTGGGTGCGATGTGCTGTAATTTTACTGGGTGCGGTGTGCTGTGATTTTACTTAGTGCTGTGTGCTGGGATTTTACTGGGTGCGATGTGATGTGATTTTACTGGGTGCGGTGTGATGTGATTTTACTGGGTGCAGTGTGATGTGATTTTACTGGGTGCTGTGTGCTGTGATTTTACTGGGTACGGTGTGCTTTGATTTTACTGGGTGCTGTGAGCTGTGAGTTTACTGTGCGCGGTGTGCTTTGATTTTACTGGGTACGGTGTGATGTGATTTTACTGATGGCAGTGTGCTGTGATTTTACTGGGTGCGGTGTGCTGTGATTTTACTGGGTGCGGTGTGCTGTGATTTTACTGGGTGGTTTGTGCTGTGATTTTACTGGGTGGTTTGTGCTGGGATTTCACTGGGTGGTTTGTACTGTGATTTTACTGGGTGCTGTATGCTGGAATTGAACTGGTTGCTATTTGCTGGGATAATACTGGGTGCTGTGTGTTGGGGTTATACTGTGTGCTGTGTTCTGGGAATTTACTGGGTGTGGTTTGCTGTGATTTTACTGGGTGCGGTGTGCTGTGATTTTACTGTGTGCTGTGTGCTGTGATTTTACTGGGTACGGTGTGCAGTGATTTTACTGGGTGCTGTGAGCTGTGATTTTACTGGGTGCGGTGTGCTGTGATTTTACTGGTGCGATGTGCTGTGATTTTACTGGGTGCGTTGTGCTGTGATTTTACTGGGTGCTGTTTGCTGTGATTTTACTGGGTGCGGAGTGCTGTGATTTTACTGGGTGCTGTGTGCTAAGATTTTACTGGGTACGGTGTGCTTTGATTTTACTGGGTGCTGTGAGGTGAGATTTTATTGGGTGCAATGTGCTGTAATTTTATTGTGTTCGGTGTGCTGTGATTTTCCTGGCTACTATGTGCTGTGATTTTACTGGGTGCTGTGTGCTGTGATTTTACTGGGTGCAGTGTGCTGGGATTTTACTGGGTGCTGTATTCTGGGATTTTACTGGGTGCTGTGTGCTGGGATTTTACTGGGTGCTAAGTAGTGTGATTTTATTGGGTGCGGTGTGATGTAATTTCATTGGGTGCAGTGCATTGAGATTTTGCTGCGTGTGGTGTGCTGTGATTTTACTGGGTGCGGTGTGTTGTGATTTTACTCAGGTTTGCGTAATGGGATTTTCATGGATGCGGTGTTCTGTAATTTTACTAGGTTAGATGTGCTGTGATTTTACTGGGTGCAGTGTGCTGTGTTTTTACTGGGTGCGGTGTGCTGTGATTTTACTGGGTGCGGTGTGCAGTGATTTTACTGGGTGTGGAGTGCTGTAATTTTACTGGTTGCAGTGTAATGCGATTTTACTGGTTGCGGTGTGTTTTGATTTTACTGGGTGCCGTGTGCTGTGATTTACTGGGTGCTGTGTGCTGTGAGTTTACTGGGTGCTGTGCGCTGTGATTTTACTGTGGGTTGTGCGCTGGGATTTTACTTGGCACTGTGTAATGGGATTTTACGGTGTGCGGTGTGCTGTGTTTTTACTGGGTGCTGTGTGCAGTGATTTTACTGGGTATGGTGTGCTTTGATTTTACTGGGTGCTGTGAGGTGTGATTTTACTGGGTGCGGTGTGTTGTAATTTTATTGTGTGCGGTGTTCTGTGATTTCCCTGGGTACTGTGTGCTGTGATTTTACTGGGTGCTGTATGCTGTGATTTTACTGGGTGCTGTGCGCTGTGATTTTACTGGGGGTTGTGCGCTGCAATTTTACTGGCCGCTGTGTAATGGGATTTTACGGTGTGCTGTGTTTTTAAAGGGTGCGATGTGCTGTGATTTTACTGGGTGCGGTGTGCTTTGATTTTACTGCGTGCGGTGTGCTGGGATTTTACTGGATGCGATGTGATGTGATTTTACTGGGTGCGGTGTGATGTGATTTTACTGGGTGTGGTGTGATGTGATTTTACTGGGTGCTGTGTGCTGTGATTTTGCTGGGTACAGTGTGCTTTGATTTTACTGGGTGCTGTGAGCTGTGATTTTACTGGGTGCGGTGTGCTGTGATTTTACTGGTGCGATGTGCTGTGATTTTACTGGGTGCGTTGTGCTGTGATTTTACTGGGTGCTGTTTGCTGTGATTTTACTGGGTGCGGTGTGCTGTGATTTTACTGGGTGCTGTGCGCTGTGATTTTACTGGGGGTTGTGCGCTGGGATTGTACTTGGCGCTGTCTAATGGGTTTTTATGGTGTGCGGTGTGCTGTGTTTTTACTGAGTGCTGTGTGCTGTCATTTTACTGGGTACGGCGTGTTTGATTTTGCTGGGTGCTGTGAAGTGAGATTTTACTGGGTGCGGTGTGCTGTAATTTTATTGTGTTCGGTGTGCTGTGATTTCCCTGGGTACTGTGTGCTGTGATTTTAGTGGGTGCTGTGTGCTGTGATTTTACTGGGTGCTGTATGCTTGGATTTTACTGGGTGCAGTGTGCTGGGATTTTACTGGGTGCTAAGTAATGTGATTTTATTGGGTGCGGTGTGCTGTAATTTCATTGGGTGCAGTGCATTGAGTTTTTACTGCGTGTGGTGTGCTGTGATTTTACTGGGTGCATTGGGCTTTGATTTTACTGGGTGTGGTTTGCTGTGATTTTACTGGTGAGATGTGCTGTGATTTTCCTGGCTGCCGTGTGCTGTGATTTTACTGGCTGCGGTGTGCTGGGATTTTACTGTGTTCTGTGTGCTGTGATTTTACTGCGTTTTGCGTAATGGGATTTAACGGGGTGTGGTGTTTTGTGATTTTACTGGGTGCGGAGTGCTTTGATTTTACTGGGTGCGGAGTGCTTTGATTTTACTGGGTGCGGTGTGATGTGATTTTACTGATGGCGGTGTGCTGTGATTTTACTGGGTGCTGTGCGCTGTGATTTTAATGGGTGTTGTGTGCTGTGAGTTTTCCGGGTGCCGTGCGCTGTGATTTTACTGGGGGTTGTGCGCTTGGATTTTACTGGCCGCTGTGAAATGGGATTTTACGGTGTGCGTTGTGCTGTGTTTTTACTGGGTGCTGTGTGCTGTGATTTTACTGGGTACGGTGTGCTTTGATTTTACTGGGCGCTGTGATTTTACTGGGTATGGTGTGCTTTGATTTTACTGGGTGCTGTGAGCTGTGATTTTACTGGGTGCGGTGTGCTGTGATTTTACTGGGTCTGATGTGCTGTGATTTTACTGGGTGCGGTGTGCTGTGATTTTACTGGGTGCTGTATGCTGGGATTTTACTGGTTGCTATTTGCTGGGATTATACTGGGTGCTGTGTGCTGTGATTTTACTGGGTGCTGTGAGCTGTGATTTTACTGGGTGCGGTGTGCTGTGATTTAACTGGTGCGATGTGCTGTGATTTTACTGGGTGCGTTGTGCTGTGATTTTACTGGGTGCTGTTTGCTGTGATTTCACTGGGTGCAGTGTGATGTGATTTTACTGGGTGCTGTGCGCTGTGATTTTACTGGGGGTTGTGCGCTGGGATTGTACTTGGCGCTGTCTAATGGGTTTTTATGGTGTGCGGTGTGCTGTGTTTTTACTGGGTGCTGCGTGCTGTCATTTTACTGGGTACGGCGTGTTTGATTTTACTGGGTGCTGTGAAGTGAGATTATACTGGGTGCGGTGTGCTGTAATTTTATTGAGTTCGGTGTGCTGTGATTTCCCTGGGTACTGTGTGCTGTGATTTTAGTGGGTGCTGTGTGCTGTGATTTTACTGGGTGCTGTGTGCTGGGATTTTACTAGGTCTGATGTGCTGTGATTTTACTGGGTGCGGTGTGCTGTGATTTTACTGGGTGCTGTATGCTGGGATTTTTCTGGGTGCTGTGTAATGGGATTTTACTGGGTGCAGTGTGCTGGGATTTTACTGGGTGCTAAGTAGTGTGATTTTATTGGGTGTGGTGTGCTGTAATTTCATTGGGTGCAGTGCATTGGGATTTTACTGCGTGTGCTGTGCTGTGATTTTACTGGGTGCATTGGGCTTTGATTTTACTGTGTGCGGTTTGCTGTGATTTTACTGGGTGCTGTGCGCTGTGATTTTACTGGGGGTTGTGCTCTGAGTTTTTACTGGCCGCTGTGTAATAGGATTTTACGGTGTGCGGTGTGCTGTGTTTCTAAAAGTTGCGATGTGCTGTGATTTTACGGGATGCGGAATGCTGTGATTTTACTGGTTGCCGTGTGCAGTGATTTTACTGGGTGCAGTGTGCTGTGATTTTACTGGTGAGATGTGCTTTGATTTTACTGGGTACGGTGTGATGTGATTTTACTGATGGCGGTGTGCTGTGATTTTACTGGGTGCTGTGTGCTGTGATTTTAATGGGTGTTGTGTGCTGTGAGTTTTCTGGGTGCTGTGCGCTGTGATTTTACTGGGGGTTGTGCGCTTGGATTTTACTGGCCGCTGTGTAATGGGATTTTACGGTGTGCGTTGTGCTGTGTTTTTACTGGGTGCTGTGTGCTGTGATTTTACTGGGTACGGTGTGCTTTGATATGACTGGGTGCTGTGATTTTACTGGGTACGGTGTGCTTTGATTTTACTGGGTGCTGTGAGCTGTGATTTTACTGGGTGCGGTGTGCTGTGATTTTACTGGGTCTGATGTGCTGTGATTTTACTGGGTGCGGTGTGCTGTGATTTTACTGGGTTCTGTATGCTGGGATTTTACTGGTTGCTATTTGCTGGGATTATACTGGGTGCTGTGTGCTGTGATTTTACTGGGGGCTGTGTGCTGTGATTTTACTGGGTGCTGTATGCTGTGATTTTACTGGGTGCTGTGCGCAGTGATTTTACTGGAGGTTGTGCGCTGGATTTTTACTGGCCGCTGTGTGATGGGATTTTACGGTGTGCGGTGTGCTGTGTTTTTAAAGGGTGCGATGTGCTGTGATTTTACTGGGTGCGGTGTGCTTTGATTTTACTGCATACCGAGTGCTGTGATTTTACTGGGTGCGGTGTGCTGTAATTTTACTGGGTGCGGTGTGATGTGATTTTACTTAGTGCTGTGTGCTGGGATTTTACTGGGTGCGGTGTGATGTGATTTTACTGGGTGCGGTGTGATGTGATTTTACTGGGTGCAGTGTGATGTGATTTTACTGGGTGCTGTGTGCTGTGATTTTACTGGGTACGGTGTGCTTTGATTTTACTGGGTGCTGTGAGCTGTGAGTTTACTGTGCGCGGTGTGCTTTGATTTTACTGGGTACGGTGTGATGTGATTTTACTGATGGCAGTGTGCTGTGATTTTACTGGGTGCGGTGTGCTTTGATTTTACTGGGTGCGATGTGCTGTAATTTTACTGGGTGCGGTGTGATGTGATTTTACTTAGTGCTGTGTGCTGGGATTTTACTGGGTGCGATGTGATGTGATTTTACTGGGTGCGGTGTGATGTGATTTTACTGGGTGCAGTGTGATGTGATTTTACTGGGTGCTGTGTGCTGTGATTTTACTGGGTACGGTGTGCTTTGATTTTACTGGGTGCTGTGAGCTGTGAGTTTACTGTGCGCGGTGTGCTTTGATTTTACTGGGTACGGTGTGATGTGATTTTACTGATGGCAGTGTGCTGTGATTTTACTGGGTGCGGTGTGCTGTGATTTTACTGGGTGCGGTGTGCTGTGATTTTACTGGGTGGTTTGTGCTGTGATTTTACTGGGTGGTTTGTGCTGTGATTTTACTGGGTGGTTTGTGCTGGGATTTCACTGGGTGGTTTGTACTGTGATTTTACTGGGTGCTGTATGCTGGAATTGAACTGGTTGCTATTTGCTGGGATAATACTGGGTGCTGTGTGTTGGGGTTATACTGTGTGCTGTGTTCTGGGAATTTACTGGGTGTGGTTTGCTGTGATTTTACTGGGTGCGGTGTGCTGTGATTTTACTGTGTGCTGTGTGCTGTGATTTTACTGGGTACGGTGTGCAGTGATTTTACTGGGTGCTGTGAGCTGTGATTTTACTGGGTGCGGTGTGCTGTGATTTTACTGGTGCGATGTGCTGTGATTTTACTGGGTGCGTTGTGCTGTGATTTTACTGGGTGCTGTTTGCTGTGATTTTACTGGGTGCGGAGTGCTGTGATTTTACTGGGTGCTGTGTGCTAAGATTTTACTGGGTACGGTGTGCTTTGATTTTACTGGGTGCTGTGAGGTGAGATTTTATTGGGTGCAATGTGCTGTAATTTTATTGTGTTCGGTGTGCTGTGATTTTCCTGGCTACTATGTGCTGTGATTTTACTGGGTGCTGTGTGCTGTGATTTTACTGGGTGCAGTGTGCTGGGATTTTACTGGGTGCTGTATTCTGGGATTTTACTGGGTGCTGTGTGCTGGGATTTTACTGGATGCTAAGTAGTGTGATTTTATTGGGTGCGGTGTGATGTAATTTCATTGGGTGCAGTGCATTGAGATTTTGCTGCGTGTGGTGTGCTGTGATTTTACTGGGTGCGGTGTGTTGTGATTTTACTCAGGTTTGCGTAATGGGATTTTCATGGATGCGGTGTTCTGTAATTTTACTAGGTTAGATGTGCTGTGATTTTACTGGGTGCAGTGTGCTGTGTTTTTACTGGGTGCGGTGTGCTGTGATTTTACTGGGTGCGGTGTGCAGTGATTTTACTGGGTGTGGAGTGCTGTAATTTTACTGGTTGCAGTGTAATGCGATTTTACTGGTTGCGGTGTGTTTTGATTTTACTGGGTGCTGTGTGCTAAGATTTTACTGGGTACGGTGTGCTTTGATTTTACTGGGTGCTGTGAGGTGAGATTTTATTGGGTGCAATGTGCTGTAATTTTATTGTGTTCGGTGTGCTGTGATTTTCCTGGCTACTATGTGCTGTGATTTTACTGGGTGCTGTGTGCTGTGATTTTACTGGGTGCTGTGTGCTGTGATTTTACTGGGTGCAGTGTGCTGGGATTTTACTGGGTGCTGTATTCTGGGATTTTACTGGGTGCTGTGTGCTGGGATTTTACTGGGTGCTAAGTAGTGTGATTTTATTGGGTGCGGTGTGATGTAATTTCATTGGTTGCAGTGCATTGAGATTTTGCTGCGTGTGGTGTGCTGTGATTTTACTGGGTGCGGTGTGTTGTGATTTTACTCAGGTTTGCGTAATGGGATTTTCATGGATGCGGTGTTCTGTAATTTTACTAGGTTAGATGTGCTGTGATTTTACTGGGTGCAGTGTGCTGTGTTTTTACTGGGTGCGGTGTGCTGTGATTTTACTGGGTGCTGTGTGCTGTGATTTTACTGGGTGTGGTTTGCTGTGATTTTATTTGGTGCTGTGTGCTGTGATTTTACTGGGGGTTGTGCTCTTGGATTTTACTGGCCGCTGTGTAATGGGATTTTACGGTGTGCGTTGTGCTGTGTTTTTACTGGGCGCTGTGTGCTGTGATTTTACTGGGTGCTGTGATTTTACTGGGTGCTGTGAGCTGTGATTTTACTGGGTGCTGTGTGCGGGGATTTTACTGGGTGTGGTGTGCTGGGATTTGACTGGGTGGTTTGTGCTGGGATTTGACTGGGTGGTTTGTGCTGGGATTTTACTGGGTGGTGTGTACTGTGATTTTACTGGGTGCAGTATGCTGGGATTTTACTGGTTGCTATTTGCTGGGATTATACTGCGTGCTGTGTGCTGTGATTTTACTGATTGCTGTGCGCTGTGATTTTACTGGGTGCGATGTGCTGTGATTTTACTGGGTGCTGTATGCTGGGATTTAACTGGTTGCTATTTGCTGGGATAATACTGGGTGCTGTGTGTTGGGGTTATACTAGGTGCTGTGTTCTGGGATTTTACTGGGTGTGGTGTGCTGTGATTTTACTGCGAGCTGTGTTCTGTGATTTTACTGGGTACGGTGTGCTTTGATTTTACTGGGTGCTGTGAGCTGTGATTTTACTGGGTGCGGTGTGATGTGATTTTACTGGTGCGATGTGCTGTGATTTTACTGGGTGTGTTGTGCTGGGATTTTACTGGGTGCTGTTTGCTGTGATTTTACTGGGTGCCGTGTGCTGTGATTTTACTGGGTGCTGTGCGCTGTGATTTTACTGGGGGTTGTGCGCTGGGATTGTACTTGGCGCTGTCTAATGGGTTTTTACGGTATGCGGTTTGCTGTGTTTTTACTGGGTGCTGTGTGCTGTGATTTAACGGGGTACGGTGTGCTTTGATTTTACTGGGTGCTGTGAGGTGAGATTTTACTGCGAGCGATGTGCTGTAATTGTATTGTGTTTGGTGTGCTGTGATTTCCCTGGCTACTATGTGCTGTGATTTTACTGGGTGCTGTGTGCTGTGATTTTACTGGGTGCAGTGTGCTGGGATTTTACTGGGGGTTGTGCGCTGCAATTTTACTGGCCGCTGTGTAATGGGATTTTACGGTGTGCTGTGTTTTTAAAGGGTGCGATGTGCTGTGATTTTACTGGGTGCGGTGTGCTTTGATTTTACTGCGTGCGGTGTGCTGGGATTTTACTGGATGCGATGTGATGTGATTTTACTGGGTGCGGTGTGCTGTGATTTTACTGGTGCGATGTGCTGTGATTTTACTGGGTGCTGTTTGCTGTGATTTTACTGGGTGCGGTGTGCTGTGATTTTACTGGGTGCTGTGCGCTGTGATTTTACTGGGGGTTGTGCGCTGGGATTGTACTTGGCGCTGTCTAATGGGTTTTTATGGTGTGCGGTGTGCTGTGTTTTTACTGAGTGCTGTGTGCTGTCATTTTACTGGGTACGGCGTGTTTGATTTTGCTGGGTGCTGTGAAGTGAGATTTTACTGGGTGCGGTGTGCTGTAATTTTATTGTGTTCGGTGTGCTGTGATTTCCCTGGGTACTGTGTGCTGTGATTTTAGTGGGTGCTGTGTGCTGTGATTTTACTGGGTGCTGTATGCTTGGATTTTACTGGGTGCAGTGTGCTGGAATTTTACTGGGTGCTAAGTAATGTGATTTTATTGGGTGCGGTGTGCTGTAATTTCATTGGGTGCAGTGCATTGAGTTTTTACTGCGTGTGTTGTGCTGTGATTTTACTGGGTGCATTGGGCTTTGATTTTACTGGGTGTGGTTTGCTGTGATTTTACTGGTGAGATGTGCTGTGATTTTCCTGGCTGCCGTGTGCTGTGATTTTCCTGGCTGCCGTGTGCTGTGATTTTACTGGCTGCGGTGTGCTGGGATTTTACTGTGTTCTGTGTGCTGTGATTTTACTGCGTTTTGCGTAATGGGATTTAACGGGGTGTGGTGTTTTGTGATTTTACTGGGTGCGGAGTGCTTTGATTTTACTGGGTGCGGAGTGCTTTGATTTTACTGGGTGCGGTGTGATGTGATTTTACTGATGGCGGTGTGCTGTGATTTTACTGGGTGCTGTGCGCTGTGATTTTAATGGGTGTTGTGTGCTGTGAGTTTTCCGGGTGCCGTGCGCTGTGATTTTACTGGGGTTTGTGCGCTTGGATTTTACTGGCCGCTGTGAAATGGGATTTTACGGTGTGCGTTGTGCTGTGTTTTTACTGGGTGCTGTGTGCTGTGATTTTACTGGGTACGGTGTGCTTTGATTTTACTGGGCGCTGTGATTTTACTGGGTATGGTGTGCTTTGATTTTACTGGGTGCTGTGAGCTGTGATTTTACTGGGTGCGGTGTGCTGTGATTTTACTGGGTCTGATGTGCTGTGATTTTACTGGGTGCGGTGTGCTGTGATTTTACTGGGTGCTGTATGCTGGGATTTTACTGGTTGCTATTTGCTGGGATTATACTGGGTGCTGTGTGCTGTGATTTTACTGGGTGCTGTGAGCTGTGATTTTACTGGGTGCGGTGTGCTGTGATTTAACTGGTGCGATGTGCTGTGATTTTACTGGGTGCGTTGTGCTGTGATTTTACTGGGTGCTGTTTGCTGTGATTTCACTGGGTGCAGTGTGATGTGATTTTACTGGGTGCTGTGCGCTGTGATTTTACTGGGGGTTGTGCGCTGGGATTGTACTTGGCGCTGTCTAATGGGTTTTTATGGTGTGCGGTGTGCTGTGTTTTTACTGGGTGCTGCGTGCTGTCATTTTACTGGGTACAGCGTGTTTGATTTTACTGGGTGCTGTGAAGTGAGATTATACTGGGTGCGGTGTGCTGTAATTTTATTGAGTTCGGTGTGCTGTGATTTCCCTGGGTACTGTGTGCTGTGATTTTAGTGGGTGCTGTGTGCTGTGATTTTACTGGGTGCTGTGTGCTGGGATTTTACTAGGTCTGATGTGCTGTGATTTTACTGGGTGCGGTGTGCTGTGATTTTACTGGGTGCTGTATGCTGGGATTTTTCTGGGTGCTGTGTAATGGGATTTTACTGGGTGCAGTGTGCTGGGATTTTACTGGGTGCTAAGTAGTGTGATTTTATTGGGTGTGGTGTGCTGTAATTTCATTGGGTGCAGTGCATTGGGATTTTACTGCGTGTGCTGTGCTGTGATTTTACTGGGTGCCTTGGGCTTTGATTTTACTGTGTGCGGTTTGCTGTGATTTTACTGGGTGCTGTGCGCTGTGATTTTACTGGGGGTTGTGCTCTGAGCTTTTACTGGCCGCTGTGTAATAGGATTTTACGGTGTGCGGTGTGCTGTGTTTCTAAAGGGTGCGATGTGCTGTGATTTTACGGGATGCGGAATGCTGTGATTTTACTGGTTGCCGTGTGCAGTGATTTTACTGGGTGCAGTGTGCTGTGATTTTACTGGTGAGATGTGCTTTGATTTTACTGGGTACGGTGTGATGTGATTTTACTGATGGCGGTGTGCTGTGATTTTACTGGGTGCTGTGTGCTGTGATTTTAATGGGTGTTGTGTGCTGTGAGTTTTCTGGGTGCTGTGCGCTGTGATTTTACTGGGGGTTGTGCGCTTGGATTTTACTGGCCGCTGTGTAATGGGATTTTACGGTGTGCGTTGTGCTGTGTTTTTACTGGGTGCTGTGTGCTGTGATTTTACTGGGTACGGTGTGCTTTGATATGACTGGGTGCTGTGATTTTACTGGGTACGGTGTGCTTTGATTTTACTGGGTGCTGTGAGCTGTGACTTTACTGGGTGCGGTGTGCTGTGATTTTACTGGGTCTGATGTGCTGTGATTTTACTGGGTGCGGTGTGCTGTGATTTTACTGGGTTCTGTATGCTGGGATTTTACTGGTTGCTATTTGCTGGGATTATACTGGGTGCTGTGTGCTGTGATTTTACTGGGGGCTGTGTGCTGTGATTTTACTGGGTGCTGTATGCTGTGATTTTACTGGGTGCTGTGCGCAGTGATTTTACTGGAGGTTGTGCGCTGGATTTTTACTGGCCGCTGTGTGACGGGATTTTACGGTGTGCGATGTGCTGTGATTTTACTGGGTGCGGTGTGCTTTGATTTTACTGCATACTGAGTGCTGTGATTTTACTGGGTGCGGTGTGCTGTGATTTTACTGGGTGCGGTGTGCTTTGATTTTACTGGGTGCGATGTGCTGTAATTTTACTGGGTGCGGTGTGATGTGATTTTACTTAGTGCTGTGTGCTGGGATTTTTTTGGGTGCGATGTGATGTGATTTTACTGGGTGCGGTGTGATGTGATTTTACTGGGTGCAGTGTGACGTGATTTTACTGGGTGCTGTGTGCTGTGATTTTACTGGGTACGGTGTGCTTTGATTTTACTGGGTGCTGTGAGCTGTGAGTTTACTGGGTGCGGTGTGCTGTGATTTTACTGGTGCGATGTGCTGTGATTTTACTGGGTGCGTTGTGCTTTGATTTTACTGGGTGCGGTTTGCTGTGATTTTACTGGGTGCTGTGCGCTGTGATTTTACTGGGGGTTGTGCTCTGAGTTTTTACTGGCTGCTGTGTAATAGGATTTTACGGTGTGCGGTGTGCTGTGATTTTACTGGATGCGGAATGCTGTGATTTTACTGGTTGCCGTGTGCAGTGATTTTACTGGGTGCGGTGTGCTGTGATTTTACTGGTGAGATGTGCTGTGATTTTACTGGGTGCGGTATGCTGTGATTTTCCTGGCTGCCGTGTGCTGTGATTTTACTGGCTGCGGTGTGCTGGGATTTTACTGGGTTCTGTGTGCTGTGATTTTACTGCGTTTTGCGTAATGGGATTTAACGGGGTGTGGTGTTTTGTGATTTTACTGGGTGCGGAGTGCTTTGATTTTACTGGGTACGGTGTGATGTGATTTTACTGATGGCAGTGTGCTGTGATTTTACTGGGTGCGGTGTGCTGTGATTTTACTGGGTGCGGTGTGCTGTGATTTTACTGGGTGGTTTGTGCTGTGATTTTACTGGGTGGTTTGTGCTGGGATTTTACTGGGTGGTTTGTACTGTGATTTTACTGGGTGCTGTATGCTGGGATTGAACTGGTTGCTATTTGCTGGGATAATACTGGGTGCTGTGTGTTGGGGTTATACTGGGTGCTGTGTTCTGGGAATTTACTGGGTGTGGTTTGCTGTGATTTTACTGGGTGCGGTGTGCTGTGATTTTACTGTGTGCTGTGAGCTGTGATTTTACTGGGTGCGGTGTGCTGTGATTTTACTGGTGCGATGTGCTGTGATTTTACTGGGTGCGTTGTGCTGTGATTTTACTGGGTGCTGTTTGCTGTGATTTTACTGGGTGCGGAGTGCTGTGATTTTACTGGGTGCTGTGTGCTAAGATTTTACTGGGTACGGTGTGCTTTGATTTTACTGGGTGCTGTGAGGTGAGATTTTATTGGGTGCAATGTGCTGTAATTTTATTGTGTTCGGTGTGCTGTGATTTTCCTGGCTACTATGTGCTGTGATTTTACTGGGTGCTGTGTGCTGTGATTTTACTGGGTGCAGTGTGCTGGGATTTTACTGGGTGCTGTATTCTGGGATTTTACTGGGTGCTGTGTGCTGGGATTTTACTGGGTGCTAAGTAGTGTGATTTTATTGGGTGCGGTGTGATGTAATTTCATTGGGTGCAGTGCATTGAGATTTTGCTGCGTGTGGTGTGCTGTGATTTTACTGGGTGCGGTGTGTTGTGATTTTACTCAGGTTTGCGTAATGGGATTTTCATGGATGCGGTGTTCTGTAATTTTACTAGGTTAGATGTGCTGTGATTTTACTGGGTGCTGTGTGCTGTGAGTTTACTGGGTGCTGTGCGCTGTGATTTTACTGTGGGTTGTGCGCTGGGATTTTACTTGGCACTGTGTAATGGGATTTTACGGTGTGCGGTGTGCTGTGTTTTTACTGGGTGCTGTGTGCAGTGATTTTACTGGGTATGGTGTGCTTTGATTTTACTGGGTGCGGTGTGCTGTGATTTTACTGGGTTCTGTATGCTGGGATTTTACTGGGTGCTGTGTAATGGGATTTTACTGGGTGCAGTGTGCTGGGATTTTACTGGGTGCTAAGTAGTGTGATTTTATTGGGTGCGGTGTGCTGTAATTTCATTGGGTGCAGTGCATTGGGATTTTACTGCGTGTGCTGTGCTGTGATTTTACTGGGTGCTGTTTGCTGTGATTTTACTGGGTGCGGTGTGCTGTGATTTTACTGGGTGCTGTGCGCTGTGATTTTACTGGGGGTTGTGCGCTGGGATTGTACTTGGCGCTGTCTAATGGGTTTTTATGGTGTGCGGTGTGCTGTGTTTTTACTGAGTGCTGTGTGCTGTCATTTTACTGGGTACGGCGTGTTTGATTTTGCTGGGTGCTGTGAAGTGAGATTTTACTGGGTGCGGTGTGCTGTAATTTTATTGTGTTCGGTGTGCTGTGATTTCCCTGGGTACTGTGTGCTGTGATTTTAGTGGGTGCTGTGTGCTGTGATTTTACTGGGTGCTGTATGCTTGGATTTTACTGGGTGCAGTGTGCTGGAATTTTACTGGGTGCTAAGTAATGTGATTTTATTGGGTGCGGTGTGCTGTAATTTCATTGGGTGCAGTGCATTGAGTTTTTACTGCGTGTGGTGTGCTGTGATTTTACTGGGTGCATTGGGCTTTGATTTTACTGGGTGTGGTTTGCTGTGATTTTACTGGTGAGATGTGCTGTGATTTTCCTGGCTGCCGTGTGCTGTGATTTTACTGGCTGCGGTGTGCTGGGATTTTACTGTGTTCTGTGTGCTGTGATTTTACTGCGTTTTGCGTAATGGGATTTAACGGGGTGTGGTGTTTTGTGATTTTACTGGGTGCGGAGTGCTTTGATTTTACTGGGTGCGGAGTGCTTTGATTTTACTGGGTGCGGTGTGATGTGATTTTACTGATGGCGGTGTGCTGTGATTTTACTGGGTGCTGTGCGCTGTGATTTTAATGGGTGTTGTGTGCTGTGAGTTTTCCGGGTGCCGTGCGCTGTGATTTTACTGGGGTTTGTGCGCTTGGATTTTACTGGCCGCTGTGAAATGGGATTTTACGGTGTGCGTTGTGCTGTGTTTTTACTGGGTGCTGTGTGCTGTGATTTTACTGGGTACGGTGTGCTTTGATTTTACTGGGCGCTGTGATTTTACTGGGTATGGTGTGCTTTGATTTTACTGGGTGCTGTGAGCTGTGATTTTACTGGGTGCGGTGTGCTGTGATTTTACTGGGTCTGATGTGCTGTGATTTTACTGGGTGCGGTGTGCTGTGATTTTACTGGGTGCTGTATGCTGGGATTTTACTGGTTGCTATTTGCTGGGATTATACTGGGTGCTGTGTGCTGTGATTTTACTGGGTGCTGTGAGCTGTGATTTTACTGGGTGCGGTGTGCTGTGATTTAACTGGTGCGATGTGCTGTGATTTTACTGGGTGCGTTGTGCTGTGATTTTACTGGGTGCTGTTTGCTGTGATTTCACTGGGTGCAGTGTGATGTGATTTTACTGGGTGCTGTGCGCTGTGATTTTACTGGGGGTTGTGCGCTGGGATTGTACTTGGCGCTGTCTAATGGGTTTTTATGGTGTGCGGTGTGCTGTGTTTTTACTGGGTGCTGCGTGCTGTCATTTTACTGGGTACGGCGTGTTTGATTTTACTGGGTGCTGTGAAGTGAGATTATACTGGGTGCGGTGTGCTGTAATTTTATTGAGTTCGGTGTGCTGTGATTTCCCTGGGTACTGTGTGCTGTGATTTTAGTGGGTGCTGTGTGCTGTGATTTTACTGGGTGCTGTGTGCTGGGATTTTACTAGGTCTGATGTGCTGTGATTTTACTGGGTGCGGTGTGCTGTGATTTTACTGGGTGCTGTATGCTGGGATTTTTCTGGGTGCTGTGTAATGGGATTTTACTGGGTGCAGTGTGCTGGGATTTTACTGGGTGCTAAGTAGTGTGATTTTATTGGGTGTGGTGTGCTGTAATTTCATTGGGTGCAGTGCATTGGGATTTTACTGCGTGTGCTGTGCTGTGATTTTACTGGGTGCCTTGGGCTTTGATTTTACTGTGTGCGGTTTGCTGTGATTTTACTGGGTGCTGTGCGCTGTGATTTTACTGGGGGTTGTGCTCTGAGTTTTTACTGGCCGCTGTGTAATAGGATTTTACGGTGTGCGGTGTGCTGTGTTTCTAAAGGGTGCGATGTGCTGTGATTTTACGGGATGCGGAATGCTGTGATTTTACTGGTTGCCGTGTGCAGTGATTTTACTGGGTGCAGTGTGCTGTGATTTTACTGGTGAGATGTGCTTTGATTTTACTGGGTACGGTGTGATGTGATTTTACTGATGGCGGTGTGCTGTGATTTTACTGGGTGCTGTGTGCTGTGATTTTAATGGGTGTTGTGTGCTGTGAGTTTTCTGGGTGCTGTGCGCTGTGATTTTACTGGGGGTTGTGCGCTTGGATTTTACTGGCCGCTGTGTAATGGGATTTTACGGTGTGCGTTGTGCTGTGTTTTTACTGGGTGCTGTGTGCTGTGATTTTACTGGGTACGGTGTGCTTTGATATGACTGGGTGCTGTGATTTTACTGGGTACGGTGTGCTTTGATTTTACTGGGTGCTGTGAGCTGTGATTTTACTGGGTGCGGTGTGCTGTGATTTTACTGGGTCTGATGTGCTGTGATTTTACTGGGTGCGGTGTGCTGTGATTTTACTGGGTTCTGTATGCTGGGATTTTACTGGTTGCTATTTGCTGGGATTATACTGGGTGCTGTGTGCTGTGATTTTACTGGGGGCTGTGTGCTGTGATTTTACTGGGTGCTGTATGCTGTGATTTTACTGGGTGCTGTGCGCAGTGATTTTACTGGAGGTTGTGCGCTGGATTTTTACTGGCCGCTGTGTGACGGGATTTTACGGTGTGCGGTGTGCTGTGTTTTTAAAGGGTGCGATGTGCTGTGATTTTACTGGGTGCGGTGTGCTTTGATTTTACTGCATACTGAGTGCTGTGATTTTACTGGGTGCGGTGTGCTGTGATTTTACTGGGTGCGGTGTGCTTTGATTTTACTGGGTGTGATGTGCTGTAATTTTACTGGGTGCGGTGTGATGTGATTTTACTTAGTGCTGTGTGCTGGGATTTTACTGGGTGCGATGTGATGTGATTTTACTGGGTGCGGTGTGATGTGATTTTACTGGGTGCAGTGTGACGTGATTTTACTGGGTGCTGTGTGCTGTGATTTTACTGGGTACGGTGTGCTTTGATTTTACTGGGTGCTGTGAGCTGTGAGTTTACTGGGTGCGGTGTGCTGTGATTTTACTGGTGCGATGTGCTGTGATTTTACTGGGTGCGTTGTGCTTTGATTTTACTGGGTGCGGTTTGCTGTGATTTTACTGGGTGCTGTGCGCTGTGATTTTACTGGGGGTTGTGCTCTGAGTTTTTACTGGCTGCTGTGTAATAGGATTTTACGGTGTGCGGTGTGCTGTGTTTTTAAAGGGTGCGATGTGCTGTGATTTTACTGGATGCGGAATGCTGTGATTTTACTGGTTGCCGTGTGCAGTGATTTTACTGGGTGCGGTGTGCTGTGATTTTACTGGTGAGATGTGCTGTGATTTTACTGGGTACGGTATGCTGTGATTTTCCTGGCTGCCGTGTGCTGTGATTTTACTGGCTGCGGTGTGCTGGGATTTTACTGGGTTCTGTGTGCTGTGATTTTACTGCGTTTTGCGTAATGGGATTTAACGGGGTGTGGTGTTTTGTGATTTTACTGGGTGCGGAGTGCTTTGATTTTACTGGGTACGGTGTGATGTGATTTTACTGATGGCAGTGTGCTGTGATTTTACTGGGTGCGGTGTGCTGTGATTTTACTGGGTGCGGTGTGCTGTGATTTTACTGGGTGGTTTGTGCTGTGATTTTACTGGGTGGTTTGTGCTGGGATTTTACTGGGTGGTTTGTACTGTGATTTTACTGGGTGCTGTATGCTGGGATTGAACTGGTTGCTATTTGCTGGGATAATACTGGGTGCTGTGTGTTGGGGTTATACTGGGTGCTGTGTTCTGGGAATTTACTGGGTGTGGTTTGCTGTGATTTTACTGGGTGCGGTGTGCTGTGATTTTACTGTGTGCTGTGAGCTGTGATTTTACTGGGTGCGGTGTGCTGTGATTTTACTGGTGCGATGTGCTGTGATTTTACTGGGTGCGTTGTGCTGTGATTTTACTGGGTGCTGTTTGCTGTGATTTTACTGGGTGCGGAGTGCTGTGATTTTACTGGGTGCTGTGTGCTAAGATTTTACTGGGTACGGTGTGCTTTGATTTTACTGGGTGCTGTGAGGTGAGATTTTATTGGGTGCAATGTGCTGTAATTTTATTGTGTTCGGTGTGCTGTGATTTTCCTGGCTACTATGTGCTGTGATTTTACTGGGTGCTGTGTGCTGTGATTTTACTGGGTGCAGTGTGCTGGGATTTTACTGGGTGCTGTATTCTGGGATTTTACTGGGTGCTGTGTGCTGGGATTTTACTGGGTGCTAAGTAGTGTGATTTTATTGGGTGCGGTGTGATGTAATTTCATTGGGTGCAGTGCATTGAGATTTTGCTGCGTGTGGTGTGCTGTGATTTTACTGGGTGCGGTGTGTTGTGATTTTACTCAGGTTTGCGTAATGGGATTTTCATGGATGCGGTGTTCTGTAATTTTACTAGGTTAGATGTGCTGTGATTTTACTGGGTGCTGTGTGCTGTGAGTTTACTGGGTGCTGTGCGCTGTGATTTTACTGTGGGTTGTGCGCTGGGATTTTACTTGGCACTGTGTAATGGGATTTTACGGTGTGCGGTGTGCTGTGTTTTTACTGGGTGCTGTGTGCAGTGATTTTACTGGGTATGGTGTGCTTTGATTTTACTGGGTGCGGTGTGCTGTGATTTTACTGGGTTCTGTATGCTGGGATTTTACTGGGTGCTGTGTAATGGGATTTTACTGGGTGCAGTGTGCTGGGATTTTACTGGGTGCTAAGTAGTGTGATTTTATTGGGTGCGGTGTGCTGTAATTTCATTGGGTGCAGTGCATTGGGATTTTACTGCGTGTGCTGTGCTGTGATTTTACTGGGTGCTGTTTGCTGTGATTTTACTGGGTGCGGTGTGCTGTGATTTTACTGGGTGCTGTGCGCTGTGATTTTACTGGGGGTTGTGCGCTGGGATTGTACTTGGCGCTGTCTAATGGGTTTTTATGGTGTGCGGTGTGCTGTGTTTTTACTGAGTGCTGTGTGCTGTCATTTTACTGGGTACGGCGTGTTTGATTTTGCTGGGTGCTGTGAAGTGAGATTTTACTGGGTGCGGTGTGCTGTAATTTTATTGTGTTCGGTGTGCTGTGATTTCCCTGGGTACTGTGTGCTGTGATTTTAGTGGGTGCTGTGTGCTGTGATTTTACTGGGTGCTGTATGCTTGGATTTTACTGGGTGCAGTGTGCTGGAATTTTACTGGGTGCTAAGTAATGTGATTTTATTGGGTGCGGTGTGCTGTAATTTCATTGGGTGCAGTGCATTGAGTTTTTACTGCGTGTGGGGTGCTGTGATTTTACTGGGTGCGGTGTGCAGTGATTTTACTGGGTGTGGTTTGCTGTGATTTTACTGGTGAGATGTGCTGTGATTTTCCTGGCTGCCGTGTGCTGTGATTTTACTGGCTGCGGTGTGCTGGGATTTTACTGTGTTCTGTGTGCTGTGATTTTACTGCGTTTTGCGTAATGGGATTTAACGGGGTGTGGTGTTTTGTGATTTTACTGGGTGCGGAGTGCTTTGATTTTACTGGGTGCGGAGTGCTTTGATTTTACTGGGTGCGGTGTGATGTGATTTTACTGATGGCGGTGTGCTGTGATTTTACTGGGTGCTGTGCGCTGTGATTTTAATGGGTGTTGTGTGCTGTGAGTTTTCCGGGTGCCGTGCGCTGTGATTTTACTGGGGTTTGTGCGCTTGGATTTTACTGGCCGCTGTGAAATGGGATTTTACGGTGTGCGTTGTGCTGTGTTTTTACTGGGTGCTGTGTGCTGTGATTTTACTGGGTACGGTGTGCTTTGATTTTACTGGGCGCTGTGATTTTACTGGGTATGGTGTGCTTTGATTTTACTGGGTGCTGTGAGCTGTGATTTTACTGGGTGCGGTGTGCTGTGATTTTACTGGATCTGATGTGCTGTGATTTTACTGGGTGCGGTGTGCTGTGATTTTACTGGGTACTGTATGCTGGGATTTTACTGGTTGCTATTTGCTGGGATTATACTGGGTGCTGTGTGCTGTGATTTTACTGGGTGCTGTGAGCTGTGATTTTACTGGGTGCGGTGTGCTGTGATTTAACTGGTGCGATGTGCTGTGATTTTACTGGGTGCGTTGTGCTGTGATTTTACTGGGTGCTGTTTGCTGTGATTTCACTGGGTGCAGTGTGATGTGATTTTACTGGGTGCTGTGCGCTGTGATTTTACTGGGGGTTGTGCGCTGGGATTGTACTTGGCGCTGTCTAATGGGTTTTTATGGTGTGCGGTGTGCTGTGTTTTTACTGGGTGCTGCGTGCTGTCATTTTACTGGGTACGGCGTGTTTGATTTTACTGGGTGCTGTGAAGTGAGATTATACTGGGTGCGGTGTGCTGTAATTTTATTGAGTTCGGTGTGCTGTGATTTCCCTGGGTACTGTGTGCTGTGATTTTAGTGGGTGCTGTGTGCTGTGATTTTATTGGGTGCTGTGTGCTGGGATTTTACTAGGTCTGATGTGCTGTGATTTTACTGGGTGCGGTGTGCTGTGATTTTACTGGGTGCTGTATGCTGGGATTTTTCTGGGTGCTGTGTAATGGGATTTTACTGGGTGCAGTGTGCTGGGATTTTACTGGGTGCTAAGTAGTGTGATTTTATTGGGTGTGGTGTGCTGTAATTTCATTGGGTGCAGTGCATTGGGATTTTACTGCGTGTGCTGTGCTGTGATTTTACTGGGTGCCTTGTGCTTTGATTTTACTGTGTGCGGTTTGCTGTGATTTTACTGGGTGCTGTGCGCTGTGATTTTACTGGGGGTTGTGCTCTGAGTTTTTACTGGCCGCTGTGTAATAGGATTTTACGGTGTGCGGTGTGCTGTGTTTCTAAAGGGTGCGATGTGCTGTGATTTTACGGGATGCGGAATGCTGTGATTTTACTGGTTGCCGTGTGCAGTGATTTTACTGGGTGCAGTGTGCTGTGATTTTACTGGTGAGATGTGCTTTGATTTTACTGGGTACGGTGTGATGTGATTTTACTGATGGCGGTGTGCTGTGATTTTACTGGGTGCTGTGTGCTGTGATTTTAATGGGTGTTGTGTGCTGTGAGTTTTCTGGGTGCTGTGCGCTGTGATTTTACTGGGGGTTGTGCGCTTGGATTTTACTGGCCGCTGTGTAATGGGATTTTACGGTGTGCGTTGTGCTGTGTTTTTACTGGGTGCTGTGTGCTGTGATTTTACTGGGTACGGTGTGCTTTGATATGACTGGGTGCTGTGATTTTACTGGGTACGGTGTGCTTTGATTTTACTGGGTGCTGTGAGCTGTGATTTTACTGGGTGCGGTGTGCTGTGATTTTACTGGGTGCGGTGTGCTGTGATTTTACTGGGTCTGATGTGCTGTGATTTTACTGGGTGCGGTGTGCTGTGATTTTACTGGGTTCTGTATGCTGGGATTTTACTGGTTGCTATTTGCTGGGATTATACTGGGTGCTGTGTGCTGTGATTTTACTGGGGGCTGTGTGCTGTGATTTTACTGGGTGCTGTATTCTGTGATTTTACTGGGTGCTGTGCGCAGTGATTTTACTGGAGGTTGTGCGCTGGATTTTTACTGGCCGCTGTGTGACGGGATTTTACGGTGTGCGGTGTGCTGTGTTTTTAAAGGGTGCGATGTGCTGTGATTTTACTGGGTGCGGTGTGCTTTGATTTTACTGCATACTGAGTGCTGTGATTTTACTGGGTGCGGTGTGCTGTGATTTTACTGGGTGCGGTGTGCTTTGATTTTACTGGGTGCGATGTGCTGTAATTTTACTGGGTGCGGTGTGATGTGATTTTACTTAGTGCTGTGTGCTGGGATTTTACTGGGTGCGATGTGATGTGATTTTACTGGGTGCGGTGTGATGTGATTTTACTGGGTGCAGTGTGACGTGATTTTACTGGGTGCTGTGTGCTGTGATTTTACTGGGTACGGTGTGCTTTGATTTTACTGGGTGCTGTGAGCTGTGAGTTTACTGGGTGCGGTGTGCTGTGATTTTACTGGTGCGATGTGCTGTGATTTTACTGGGTGCGTTGTGCTTTGATTTTACTGGGTGCGGTTTGCTGTGATTTTACTGGGTGCTGTGCGCTGTGATTTTACTGGGGGTTGTGCTCTGAGTTTTTACTGGCTGCTGTGTAATAGGATTTTACGGTGTGCGGTGTGCTGTGTTTTTAAAGGGTGCGATGTGCTGTGATTTTACTGGATGCGGAATGCTGTGATTTTACTGGTTGCCGTGTGCAGTGATTTTACTGGGTGCGGTGTGCTGTGATTTTACTGGTGAGATGTGCTGTGATTTTACTGGGTGCGGTATGCTGTGATTTTCCTGGCTGCCGTGTGCTGTGATTTTACTGGCTGCGGTGTGCTGGGATTTTACTGGGTTCTGTGTGCTGTGATTTTACTGCGTTTTGCGTAATGGGATTTAACGGGGTGTGGTGTTTTGTGATTTTACTGGGTGCGGAGTGCTTTGATTTTACTGGGTACGGTGTGATGTGATTTTACTGATGGCAGTGTGCTGTGATTTTACTGGGTGCGGTGTGCTGTGATTTTACTGGGTGCGGTGTGCTGTGATTTTACTGGGTGGTTTGTGCTGTGATTTTACTGGGTGGTTTGTGCTGGGATTTTACTGGGTGGTTTGTACTGTGATTTTACTGGGTGCTGTATGCTGGGATTGAACTGGTTGCTATTTGCTGGGATAATACTGGGTGCTGTGTGTTGGGGTTATACTGGGTGCTGTGTTCTGGGAATTTACTGGGTGTGGTTTGCTGTGATTTTACTGGGTGCGGTGTGCTGTGATTTTACTGTGTGCTGTGAGCTGTGATTTTACTGGGTGCGGTGTGCTGTGATTTTACTGGTGCGATGTGCTGTGATTTTACTGGGTGCGTTGTGCTGTGATTTTACTGGGTGCTGTTTGCTGTGATTTTACTGGGTGCGGAGTGCTGTGATTTTACTGGGTGCTGTGTGCTAAGATTTTACTGGGTACGGTGTGCTTTGATTTTACTGGGTGCTGTGAGGTGAGATTTTATTGGGTGCAATGTGCTGTAATTTTATTGTGTTCGGTGTGCTGTGATTTTCCTGGCTACTATGTGCTGTGATTTTACTGGGTGCTGTGTGCTGTGATTTTACTGGGTGCAGTGTGCTGTGATTTTACTGGGTGCAGTGTGCTGGGATTTTACTGGGTGCTGTATTCTGGGATTTTACTGGGTGCTGTGTGCTGGGATTTTACTGGGTGCTAAGTAGTGTGATTTTATTGGGTGCGGTGTGATGTAATTTCATTGGGTGCAGTGCATTGAGATTTTGCTGCGTGTGGTGTGCTGTGATTTTACTGGGTGCGGTGTGTTGTGATTTTACTCAGGTTTGCGTAATGGGATTTTCATGGATGCGGTGTTCTGTAATTTTACTAGGTTAGATGTGCTGTGATTTTACTGGGTGCTGTGTGCTGTGAGTTTACTGGGTGCTGTGCGCTGTGATTTTACTGTGGGTTGTGCGCTGGGATTTTACTTGGCACTGTGTAATGGGATTTTACGGTGTGCGGTGTGCTGTGTTTTTACTGGGTGCTGTGTGCAGTGATTTTACTGGGTATGGTGTGCTTTGATTTTACTGGGTGCGGTGTGCTGTGATTTTACTGGGTTCTGTATGCTGGGATTTTACTGGGTGCTGTGTAATGGGATTTTACTGGGTGCAGTGTGCTGGGATTTTACTGGGTGCTAAGTAGTGTGATTTTATTGGGTGCGGTGTGCTGTAATTTCATTGGGTGCAGTGCATTGGGATTTTACTCCGTGTGCTGTGCTGTGATTTTACTGGGTGCATTGGGCTTTGATTTTACTGGGTGCGGTTTGCTGTGATTTTACTGGGTGCTGTGCGCTGTGATTTTACTGGGGGTTGTGCTCTGAGTTTTTACTTGCTGCTGTGTAATAGGATTTTACGGTGTGCGGTGTGCTGTGTTTTTAAAGGGTGCGATGTGCTGTGATTTTACTGGGTGCGGTATGCTGTGATTTTCCTGGCTGCCGTGTGCTGTGATTTTACTGGCTGCGGTGTGCTGGGATTTTACTGGGTTCTGTGTGCTGTGATTTTACTGCGTTTTGCGTAATGGGATTTAACGGGGTGTGGTGTTTTGTGATTTTACTGGGTGCGGAGTGCTTTGATTTTACTGGGTACGGTGTGATGTGATTTTACTGATGGCAGTGTGCTGTGATTTTACTGGGTGCGGTGTGCTGTGATTTTACTGGGTGCGGTGTGCTGTGATTTTACTGGGTGGTTTGTGCTGTGATTTTACTGGGTGGTTTGTGCTGGGATTTTACTGGGTGGTTTGTACTGTGATTTTACTGGGTGCTGTATGCTGGGATTGAACTGGTTGCTATTTGCTGGGATAATACTGGGTGCTGTGTGTTGGGGTTATACTGGGTGCTGTGTTCTGGGAATTTACTGGGTGTGGTTTGCTGTGATTTTACTGGGTGCGGTGTGCTGTGATTTTACTGTGTGCTGTGTGCTGCGATTTTACTGGGTACGGTGTGCAGCGATTTTACTGGGTGCTGTGAGCTGTGATTTTACTGGGTGCGGTGTGCTGTGATTTTACTGGTGCGATGTGCTGTGATTTTACTGGGTGCGTTGTGCTGTGATTTTACTGGGTGCTGTTTGCTGTGATTTTACTGGGTGCGGAGTGCTGTGATTTTACTGGGTGCTGTGTGCTAAGATTTTACTGGGTACGGTGTGCTTTGATTTTACTGGGTGCTGTGAGGTGAGATTTTATTGGGTGCAATGTGCTGTAATTTTATTGTGTTCGGTGTGCTGTGATTTTCCTGGCTACTATGTGCTGTGATTTTACTGGGTGCTGTGTGCTGTGATTTTACTGGGTGCAGTGTGCTGGGATTTTACTGGGTGCTGTATTCTGGGATTTTACTGGGTGCTGTGTGCTGGGATTTTACTGGGTGCTAAGTAGTGTGATTTTATTGGGTGCGGTGTGATGTAATTTCATTGGGTGCAGTGCATTGAGATTTTGCTGCGTGTGGTGTGCTGTGATTTTACTGGGTGCGGTGTGTTGTGATTTTACTCAGGTTTGCGTAATGGGATTTTCATGGATGCGGTGTTCTGTAATTTTACTAGGTTAGATGTGCTGTGATTTTACTGGGTGCTGTGTGCTGTGAGTTTACTGGGTGCTGTGCGCTGTGATTTTACTGTGGGTTGTGCGCTGGGATTTTACTTGGCACTGTGTAATGGGATTTTACGGTGTGCGGTGTGCTGTGTTTTTACTGGGTGCTGTGTGCAGTGATTTTACTGGGTATGGTGTGCTTTGATTTTACTGGGTGCGGTGTGCTGTGATTTTACTGGGTTCTGTATGCTGGGATTTTACTGGGTGCTGTGTAATGGGATTTTACTGGGTGCAGTGTGCTGGGATTTTACTGGGTGCTAAGTAGTGTGATTTTATTGGGTGCGGTGTGCTGTAATTTCATTGGGTGCAGTGCATTGGGATTTTACTGCGTGTGCTGTGCTGTGATTTTACTGGGTGCATTGGGCTTTGATTTTACTGGGTGCGGTTTGCTGTGATTTTACTGGGTGCTGTGCGCTGTGATTTTACTGGGGGTTGTGCTCTGAGTTTTTACTTGCTGCTGTGTAATAGGATTTTACGGTGTGCGGTGTGCTGTGTTTTTAAAGGGTGCGATGTGCTGTGATTTTACTGGATGCGGAATGCTGTGATTTTACTGGTTGCCGTGTGCAGTGATTTTACTGGGTGCGGTGTGCTGTGATTTTATTGGTGAGATGTGCTGTGATTTTACTGGGTGCGGTATGCTGTGATTTTCCTGGCTGCCGTGTGCTGTGATTTTACTGGCTGCGGTGTGCTGGGATTTTACGGGGTTCTGTGTGCTGTGATTTTACTGCGTTTTTCGTAATGGGATTTAACGGGGTGTGGTGTTTTGTGATTTTACTGGGTGCGGAGTGCTTTGATTTTACTGGGTACGGTGTGATGTGATTTTACTGATGGCAGTGTGCTGTGATTTTACTGGGTGCGGTGTGCTGTGATTTTACTGGGTGGTTTGTGCTGGGATTTTACTGGGTGGTTTGTACTGTGATTTTACTGGGTGCTGTATGCTGGGATTGAACTGGTTGCTATTTGCTGGGATAATACTGGGTGCTGTGTGTTGGGGTTATACTGGGTGCTTTGTTCTGGGAATTTACTGGGTGTGGTTTGCTGTGATTTTACTGGGTGCGGTGTGCTGTGATTTTACTGTGTGCTGTGTGCTGTGATTTTACTGGGTACGGTGTGCAGTGATTTTACTGGGTGCTGTGAGCTGTGATTTTACTGGGTGCGGTGTGCTGTGATTTTACTGGTGCGATGTGCTGTGATTTTACTGGGTGCGTTGTGCTGTGATTTTACTGGGTGCTGTTTGCTGTGTTTTTACTGGTTGCGGAGTGCTGTGAATTTACTGGGTGCTGTGTGCTAAGATTTTACTGGGTACGGTGTGCTTTGATTTTACTGGGTGCTGTGAGGTGAGATTTTATTGGGTGCAATGTGCTGTTATTTTATTGTGTTCGGTGTGCTGTGATTTTCCTGGCTACTATGTGCTGTGATTTTACTGGGTGCTGTGTGCTGTGATTTTACTGGGTGCAGTGTGCTGGGATTTTACTGGGTGCTGTATTCTGGGATTTTACTGGGTGCTGTGTGCTGGGATTTTACTGGGTGCTAAGTAATGTGATTTTATTGGGTGCGGTGTGATGTAATTTCATTGGGTGCAGTGCATTGAGATTTTGCTGCGTGTGGTGTGCTGTGATTTTACTGGGTGCGGTGTGTTGTGATTTTACTCAGGTTTGCGTAATGGGATTTTCATGGATGCGGTGTTCTGTAATTTTACTAGGTTAGATGTGCTGTGATTTTACTGGGTGCAGTGTGCTGTGTTTTTACTGGGTGCGGTGTGCTGTGATTTTACTGGGTACGGTGTGCAGTGATTTTACTGGGTGTGGAGTGCTGTAATTTTACTGGTTGCAGTGTAATGCGATTTTACTGGTTGCGGTGTGTTTTGATTTTACTGGGTTCCGTGTGCTGTGATTTACTGGGTGTTGTGTGCTGTGATTTTAATGGGTGTGGTGTGCTGTGAGTTTACTGGGTGCTGTGCGCTGTGATTTTACTGGGGGTTGTGCGCTGGGATTTTACTTGGCGCTGTGTAATGGGATTTTACGCTGTGCGGTGTGCTGTGTTTTTACTGGGTGCTGTGTGCTGTGATTTTACTGGGTACGGTGTGCTTTGATTTTACTGGGTGCTGTGAGGTGTGATTTTACTGGGTGCGGTGTGTTGTAATTTTATTGTGTGCTGTGTTCTGTGATTTCCCTGTTTACTGTGTGCTGTGATTTTACTGGGTGCTGTGTGCTGTGATTTTACTGGGTGTGGTTTGCTGTGATTTTATTTGGTGCTGTGTGCTGTGATTTTACTGGGGGTTGTGCTCTTGGATTTTACTGGCCGCTGTGTAATGGGATTTTACGGTGTGCGTTGTGCTGTGTTTTTACTGGGCGCTGTGTGCTGTGATTTTACTGGGTGCTGTGATTTTACTGGGTGCTGTGAGCTGTGATTTTACTGGGTGCTGTGTGCGGGGATTTTACTGGGTGCGGTGTGCTGGGATTTGACTGGGTGGTTTGTGCTGGGATTTTACTGGGTGGTGTGTACTGTGATTTTACTGGGTGCTGTATGCTGGGATTTTACTGGTTGCTATTTGCTGGGATTATACTGCGTGCTGTGTGCTGTGATTTTACTGATTGCTGTGCGCTGTGATTTTACTGGGTGCGATGTGCTGTGATTTTACTGGGTGCTGTATGCTGGGATTTAACTGGTTGCTATTTGCTGGGATAATACTGGGTGCTGTGTGTTGGGGTTATACTAGGTGCTGTGTTCTGGGATTTTACTGGGTGTGGTGTGCTGTGATTTTACTGCGAGCTGTGTGCTGTGATTTTACTGGGTACGGTGTGCTTTGATTTTACTGGGTGCTGTGAGCTGTGATTTTACTGGGTGCGGTGTGATGTGATTTTACTGGTGCGATGTGCTGTGATTTTACTGGGTGTGTTGTGCTGGGATTTTACTGGGTGCTGTTTGCTGTGATTTTACTGGGTGCCGTGTGCTGTGATTTTACTGGGTGCTGTGCGCTGTGATTTTACTGGGGGTTGTGCGCTGGGATTGTACTTGGCGCTGTCTAATGGGTTTTTACGGTATGCGGTTTGCTGTGTTTTTACTGGGTGCTGTGTGCTGTGATTTTACTGGGTACGGTGTGCTTTGATTTTACTGGGTGCTGTGAGGTGAGATTTTACTGCGAACGATGTGCTGTAATTGTATTGTGTTTGGTGTGCTGTCATTTCCCTGGCTACCATGTGCTGTGATTTTACTGGGTGCTGTGTGCTGTGATTTTACTGGGTGCAGTGTGCTGGGATTTTACTGGGTGCTGTATGCTGGGATTTTACTGGGTGCTGTGTGCTGGGATTTTACTGGGTGCTAAGTAGTGTGATTTTGCTGGGTTCGGTGTGATGTAATTTCATTGGGTGCAGTGCATTGAGATTTTGCTGCGTGTGGTGTGCTGTGATTTTACTGGGTGCGGTGTGTTGTGATTTTAATCAGGTTTGCGTAATGGGATTTTACTGGGTGCGGTGTGCTGTGATTTTACTGGGTGCGGTGTGCTGTGGTTTTACTGGGTGCGGTGTGCAGTGATTTTACTGGGTGCGGAGTGCTGTAATTTTACTGGGTGCAGTGTGCTGTAATTTTACTGCATGCTGTGTAATGCGATTTTACTGGGCGCTGTGTAATGGGATTTTCCTGGGTGCGGTGTTCTGTAATTTTACTAGGTTAGATGTGCTGTGATTTTACTGGGTGCGGTGTGCTGTGTTTTTACTGGGTGCGGTGTGCTGTGTTTTTACTGGGTGCGGTGTGCGGTGATTTTACTGGGTGCGGTGTGCAGTGATTTTACTGGGTGTGGAGTGCTGTAATTTTACTGGGTGCAGTGTAATGAGATTTTACTGGGCGCGGTATAATGCGATTTTACTGGGTGCTGTGTAATGGGATTTTACTGGTTGCGGTGTGTTTTGATTTTACTGGGTGCCGTGTGCTGTGATTTACTGGGTGTTGTGTGCTGTGAGTTTACTGGGTGCTGTGCGCTGTGATTTTACTGTGGGTTGTGCGCTGGGATTTTACTTGGCACTGTGTAATGGGATTTTACGGTGTGCGGTGTGCTGTGTTTTTACTGGGTGCTGTGTGCAGTGATTATACTGGGTATGGTGTGCTTTGATTTTACTGGGTGCTGTGAAGTGTGATTTTACTGGGTGCGGTGTGTTGTAATTTTATTGTGTGCGGTGTTCTATGATTTCCCTGGGTACTGTGTGCTGTGATTTTACTGGGTGCTGTGTGCTGTGGTGTTACTGGGTGCTGTGTGCTGTGATTTTACTGGGTGCTGTATGCTGTGATTTTACTGGGTGCTGTGTGCTGTGATTTTACTGGGGGTTGTGCGCTGCATTTTTACTGGCCGCTGTGTAATGGGATTTTACGGTGTGCTGTGTTTTTAAAGGGTGCGATGTGCTGTGATTTTACTGGGTGCGGTGTGCTTTGATTTTACTGCGTGCGGTGTGCTGGGATTTTACTGGATGCGATGTGATGTGATTTTACTGGGTGTGGTGTGATGTGATTTTACTGGGTGCTGTGTGCTGTGATTTTGCTGGGTACGGTGTGCTTTGATTTTACTGGGTGCTGTTTGCTGTGATTTTACTGGGTGCGGTGTGCTGTGATTTTACTGGGTGCTGTGCGCTGTGATTTTACTGGGTACGGCGTGTTTGATTTTGCTGGGTGCTGTGAAGTGAGATTTTACTGGGTGCGGTGTGCTGTAATTTTATTATGTTCGGTGTGCTGTGATTTCCCTGGGTACTGTGTGCTGTGATTTTAGTGGGTGCTGTGTGCTGTGATTTTACTGGGTGCTGTATGCTTGGATTTTACTGGGTGCAGTGTGCTGGGATTTTACTGGGTGCTAAGAAGTGTGATTTTATTGGGAGCGGTGTGCTGTAATTTCATTGGGTGCAGTGCATTGAGTTTTTACTGCGTGTAGTGTGCTGTGATTTTACTGGGTGCATTGGGCTTTGATTTTACTGGGTGTGGTTTGCTGTGATTTTACTGGTGAGATGTGCTGTGATTTTCCTGGCTGCCGTGTGCTGTGATTTTACTGGCTGCGGTGTGCTGGGATTTTACTGGGTTCTGTGTGCTGTGATTTTACTGCGTTTTGCGTAATGGGATTTAACGGGGTGTGGTGTTTTGTGATTTTACTGAGTGCGGAGAGCTTTGATTTTACTGGGTGCGGTGTGATGTGAATTTACTGATGGCGGTGTGCTGTGATTTTACTGGGTGCTGTGCGCTGTGATTTTAATGGGTGTTGTGTGCTGTGAGTTTTCCGGGTGCCGTGCGCTGTGATTTTACTGGGGGTTGTGCGCTTGGATTTTACTGGCCGCTGTGAAATGGGATTTTACGGTGTGCGTTGTGCTGTGTTTTTACTGGGTGCTGTGTGCTGTGATTTTACTGGGTACGGTGTGCTTTGATTTTACTGGGCGCTGTGATTTTACTGGGTACGGTGTGCTTTGATTTTATTGGGTGCTGTGAGCTGTGATTTTACTGGGTGCGGTGTGCTGTGATTTTACTGGGTCTGATGTGCTGTGATTTTACTGGGTGCGGTGTGCTGTGATTTTACTGGGTGCTGTATGCTGGGATTTTACTGGTTGCTATTTGCTGGGATTATACTGGGTGCTGTGTGCTGTGATTTTACTGGGTGCTGTGAGCTGTGATTTTACTGGGTGTGGTGTGCTGTGATTTAACTGGTGCGATGTGCTGTGATTTTACTGGGTGCGTTGTGCTGTGATTTTACTGGGTGCTGTTTGCTGTGATTTCACTGGGTGCGGTGTGATACGATTTTACTGGGTGCTGTGCGCTGTGATTTTACTGGGGGTTGTGCGCTGGGATTGTACTTGGCGCTGTCTAATGGGTTTTTATGGTGTGCGGTGTGCTGTGTTTTTACTGGGTGCTGCGTGCTGTCATTTTACTGGGTACGGCGTGTTTGATTTTACTGGGTGCTGTGAAGTGAGATTATACTGGGTGCGGTGTGCTGTAATTTTATTGAGTTCGGTGTGCTGTGATTTCCCTGGTTACTGTGTGCTGTGATTTCCCTGGGTACTGTGTGCTGTGATTTCCCTGGGTACTGTGTGCTGTGATTTTAGTGGTGCTGTGTGCTGTGATTTTACTGGGTGCTGTGTGCTGGGATTTTACTAGGTCTGATGTGCTGTGATTTTACTGGGTGCGGTGTGCTGTGATTTTACTGGGTGCTGTATGCTGGGATTTTTCTGGGTGCTGTGTAATGGGATTTTACTGGGTGCAGTGTGCTGGGATTTTACTGGGTGCTAAGTAGTGTGATTTTATTGGGTGCGGTGTGCTGTAATTTCATTGGGTGCAGTGCATTGGGATTTTACTGCGTGTGCTGTGCTGTGATTTTACTGGGTGCATTGGGCTTTGATTTTACTGGGTGCGGTTTGCTGTGATTTTACTGGGGGTTGTGCTCTGAGTTTTTACTGGCCGCTGTGTAATAGGATTTTACGGTGTGCGGTGTGCTGTGTTTCTAAAGGGTGCGATGTGCTGTGATTTTACGGGATGCGGAATGCTGTGATTTTACTGATTGCCGTGTGCAGTGATTTTACTGGGTGCAGTGTGCTGTGATTTTACTGGTGAGATGTGCTGTGATTTTACTGGGTGCGGTATGCTGTGATTTTCCTGGCTGCCGTGTGCTGTGATTTTACTGGCTGCGGTGTGCTGGGATTTTACTGGGTTCTGTGTGCTGTGATTTTACTGCGTTTTGCGTAATGGGATTTAACGGGGTGTGGTGTTTTGTGATTTTACTGGGTGCGGAGTTCTTTGATTTTACTGGGTACGGTGTGATGTGATTTTACTGATGGCGGTGTGCTGTGATTTTACTGGGTGCTGTGTGCTGTGATTTTAATGGGTGTTGTGTGCTGTGAGTTTTCTGGGTGCTGTGCGCTGTGATTTTACTGGGGGTTGTGCGCTTGGATTTTACTGGCCGCTGTGTAATGGGATTTTACGGTGTGCGTTGTGCTGTGTTTTTACTGGGTGCTGTGTGCTGTGATTTTACTGGGTACGGTGTGCTTTGATATTACTGGGTGCTGTGATTTTACTGGGTACGGTGTGCTTTGATTTTACTGGGTGCTGTGAGCTGTGATTTTACTGGGTGCGGTGTGCTGTGATTTTATTGGGTCTGATGTGCTGTGATTTTACTGGGTGCGGTGTGCTGTGATTTTACTGGGTTCTGTATGCTGGGATTATACTGGGTGCTGTGTGCTGTGATTTTACTGGGGGCTGTGTGCTGTGATTTTACTGGGTGCTGTGTGCTGTGATTTTACTGGGTGCTGTCTGCTGTGATTTTACTGGGTGCTGTGCGCAGTGATTTTACTGGAGGTTGTGCGCTGGATTTTTACTGGCCGCTGTGTGATGGGATTTTACGGTGTGCGGTGTGCTGTGTTTTTAAAGGGTGCGATGTGCTGTGATTTTACTGGGTGCGGTGTGCTTTGATTTTACTGCGTACCGAGTGCTGTGATTTTACTGGGTGCGGTGTGCTGTGATTTTACTGGCTGCGGTGTGCTGTGATTTTACTGGGTGCGATATGCTGTAATTTTACTGGGTGCGGTGTGATGTGATTTTACTTAGTGCTGTGTGCTGGGATTTTACTGGGTGCGATGTGATGTGATTTTACTGGGTGCGGTGTGATGTGATTTTACTGGGTGCAGTGTGATGTGATTTTACTGGGTGCTGTGTGCTGTGATTTTACTGGGTACGGTCTGCTTTGATTTTACTGGGTGCTGTGAGCTGTGAGTTTACTGGGTGCGGTGTGCTGTGATTTTACTGGTGCGATGTGCTGTGATTTTACTGGGTACGTTGTGCTGTGATTTTACTGGGTGCTATTTGCTGTGATTTTACTGGGTGCGGTGTGCTGTGATTTTACTGGGTGCTGTGCGCTGTGATTTTACTGGAGGTTGTGCGCTGGGATTGTACTTGGCGCTGTCTAATGGATTTTTACGGTGTGCGGTGTGCTGTGTTTTTACTGGGTGCTGTGTGCTGTCATTTTACTGGGTACGGCATGTTTGATTTTACTGTGTGCTGTGAAGTGAGCTTTTATTGGGTGCGATGTGCTGTAGTTTTACTGTGTTCGGTGTGCTGTGATTTCCCTGGGTGCTGTGTGCTGTGATTTTAGTGGGTGCTGTGTGCTGTGATTTTACTGGGTGCTGTATGCTGGGATTTTACTGGGTGCTGTATGCTGGGATTTTACTGGGTGCAGTGTGCTGGGATTTTACTGGGTGCTAAGTAGTGTGATTTTATTGGGTGCGGTGTGCTGTAATTTCATTGGGTGCAGTTCATTGGGATTTTACTGCGTGTGGTGTGCTGTGATTTTACTGGGTGCATTGGGCTTTGATTTTACTGGGTGTGGTTTGCTGTGATTTTACTGGGTGCTGTGCGCTGTGATTTTACTGGGGGTTGTGCGCTGGGTTTTTACTGGGTGCGGTATGCTGTGATTTTACTGGGTGCTGTGCGCTGTGATTTTACTGGGGGTTGTGCGCTGGGTTTTTACTGGCCGCTGTGTAATAGGATTTTACGGTTTGCGGTGTGCTGTGTTTTTAAAGGGTGCGATGCGCTGTGATTTTACTGGATGCGGAATGCTATGATTTTACTGGTTGCCGTGTGCTGTGATTTTACTGGCTGCGGTGTGCTGTGATTTTACTGGCTGCGGTGTGCTGTGATTTTACTGGCTGTGGTGTGCTGTGATTTTACTGGTGAGTTGTGCAGTGATTTTACTGGGTGCGGTATGCTGTGATTTTACTGGTGAGTTGTGCTGTGATTTTACTGGGTGCGGTATGCTGTGATTTTACTGGCTGCCGTGTGCTGTGATTTTACTGGCTGCGGTGTGCTGGGATTTTACTGCGTTTTGCGTAATGGGATTTAAAGGGGTGTGGTGTTTTGTGATTTTACTTGGTGCGCAGTGCTTTGATTTTACTGGGTACTGTGAGCTGTGATTTTACTTGGTGCGGTGTGCTGTGATTTTACTGGGTGCAATGTGCTGTGATTTTACTGGGTGCGGTGTGCTGTTATTTTACTGGGTGCGGTGTGCTATGATTTTACTGGGTGGTTTGTGCTGGGATTTTACTGGGTGGTTTGTACTGTGATTTTACTGGGTGCTGTATGCTGGGATTGAACTGGTTGCTATTTGCTGGGATAATACTGGGTGCTGTGTGTTGGGGTTATACTGGGTGCTGTGTTCTGGGATTTTACTGGGTGTGGTTTGCTGTGATTTTACTGGGTGCGGTGTGCTGTGATTTTACTGTGTGCTGTGTGCTGTGATTTTACTGGGTACGGTGTGCAGTGATTTTACTGGGTGCTGTGAGCTGTGATTTTACTGGGTGCGGTGTGTTGTGATTTTACTGGTGTGATGTGCTGTGATTTTATTGGGTGCTGTTTGCTGTGATTTTACTGGGTGCGGTGTGCTGTGATTTTATTGGGTGCTGTGTGCTAAGATTTTACTGGGTACGGTGTGCTTTGATTTTACTGGGTGCTGTGAGGTGAGATTTTATTGGGTGCAATGTGCTGTAATTTTATTGTGTTCGGTGTGCTGTGATTTTCCTGGCTACTATGTGCTGTGATTTTACTGGGTGCTGTGTGCTGTGATTTTACTGGGTGCAGTGTGCTGGGATTTTACTGGGTGCTGTATTCTGGGATTTTACTGGGTGCTGTGTGCTGGGATTTTACTGGGTGCTAAGTAATGTGATCTTGCTGGGTGCGGTGTGATGTAATTTCATTGGGTGCAGTGCATTGAGATTTTGCTGCGTGTGGTGTGCTGTGATTTTACATGGTGCGGTGTGTTGTGATTTTACTCAGGTTTGCGTAATGGGATTTTCATGGATGTGGTGTTCTGTAATTTTACTAGGTTAGATGTGCTGTGATTTTACTGGGTGCTGTGTGCTGTGAGTTTACTGGGTGCTGTGCGCTGTGATTTTACTGTGGGTTGTGCGCTGGGATTTTACTTGGCACCGTGTAATGGGATTTTACGGTGTGCGGTGTGCTGTGTTTTTACTGGGTGCGGTGTGCAGTGATTTTACTGGGTATGGTGTGCTTTGATTTTACTGGGTGCAGTGTGCTGTGATTTTACTGGGTTCTGTATGCTGGGATTTTACTGGGTGCTGTGTAATGGGATTTTACTGGGTGCAGTGTGCTGGGATTTTACTGGGTGCTAAGTTGCTGTGATTTTGCTGGGTGCGGTGTGATGTAATTTCATTGGGTGCAGTGCATTGAGATTTTGCTGCGTGTGGTGTGCTGTGATTTTACTGGGTGCGGTGTGTTGTGATTTTACTCAGGTTTGCGTAATGGGATTTTCATGGATGCGGTGTTCTGTAATTTTACTAGGTTAGATGTGCTGTGATTTTACTGGGTGTGGTGTGCTGTGTTTTTACTGGGTGCGGTGTGCTGTGATTTTACTGGGTGCGGTGTGCAGTGATTTTACTGGGTGTGGAGTGCTGTAATTTTACTGGGTGCAGTATAATGTGATTTTACTGGGCACGGTGTGCTGTAATTTTACTGGGTGTGGAGTGCTGTAATTTTACTGGTTGCAGTGTAATGCGATTTTACTGGGCGCGGTATAATGCGATTTTACTGGGTGCTGTGTAATGGGATTTTACTGGTTGCGGTGTGTTTTGATTTTACTGGGTGCCGTGTGCTGTGATTTACTGGGTGCTGTGTGCTGTGATTTTAATGGGTGTGGTGTGCTGTGAGTTTACTGGGTGCTGTGCGCTGTGATTTTACTGGGGGTTGTGCGCTGGGATTTTACTTGGCGCTGTGTAATGGGATTTTACGGTGTGCGGTGTGCTGTGTTTTTACTGGGTGCTGTGTGCTGTGATTTTACTGGGTACGGTGTGCTTTGATTTTACTGGGTGCTGTGAGGTGTTATTTTACTGGGTGCGGTGTGTTGTAATTTTATTGTGTGCGGTGTTCTGTGATTTCCCTGTTTACTGTGTGCTGTGATTTTACTGGGTGCTGTGTGCTGTGATTTTACTGGGTGTGGTTTGCTGTGATTTTATTTGGTGCTGTGTGCTGTGATTTTACTGGGGGTTGTGAGCTGTGATTTTACTGGGTGCTGTGTTCTGGGATTTTACTGGTTGCTATTTGCTGGGATTATACTGGGTGCTGTGTGCTGGGATTTTACTGGGTACGGTGTGCTTTGATTTTACTGGGTGCTGTGATTTTACTGGGTGGTGTGTACTGCGATTTTACTGGGTGCAGTATGGCCGCTGTGTAATGGGATTTTACGGTGCGCGTTGTGCTATGTTTTTACTGGGTGCTGTGTGCTGTGATTTTACTGGGTACGGTGTGCTTTGATTTTACTGGGTGCTGTGATTTTACTGGGTGCTGTGAGCTGTGATTTTACTGGGTGCTGTGTTCTGGGATTTTACTGGTTGCTATTTGCTGGGATTATACTGGGTGCTGTGTGCTGGGATTTTACTGGGTACGGTGTGCTTTGATTTTACTGGGTGCTGTGATTTTACTGGGTGGTGTGTACTGCGATTTTACTGGGTGCAGTATGCTGGGATTTTACTGGTTGCTATTTGCTGGGATTATACTGGGTGCTGTGTGCTGGGATTTTACTGATTGCTGTGCGCTGTGATTTTACTGGGTGCGATGTGCTGTGATTTTACTGGGTGCTGTATGCTGGGATTTAACTGGTTGCTATTTGCTGGGATAATACTGGGTGCTGTGTGTTGGGGTTATACTAGGTGCTGTGTTCTGGGATTTTACTGGGTGTGGTGTGCTGTGATTTTACTGGGTGCTGTGTGCTGTGATTTTACTGGGTATGGTGTGCTGTGATTTTACTGGGTGCTGTGCGCTGTTATTTTACTGGGGGTTGTGCGCTGGGATTGTACTTGGCGCTGTCTAATCGGTTTTTACGGTGTGCGATTTGCTGTGTTTTTGCTGGGTGCTGTGTGCTGTGATTTTACTGGGTACGGTGTGCTTTGATCTTACTGGGTGCTGTGAGGTGAGATTTTACTGCGAGCGATGTGCTGTGATTTTACTGGGTGCGGTGTGTTGTCATTTTACTCAGGTTTGCATAATGGGATTTTACTGGGTTCGGTGTGCTGTGATTTTACTGGGTGCGGTGTGCTGTGGTTTTACTGGGTGCGGTGTGCAGTGATTTTACTGGGTGCGGTGTGCAGTGATTTTACTGGGTGCGGAGTGCTGTAATTTTACTGGGTGCAGTGTGCTGTAATTTTACTGCATGCTGTGTAATGCGATTTTACTGGGCGCTGTGTAATGGGATTTTCCTGGGTGCAGTGTTCTGTAATTTTACTAGGTTAGATGTGCTGTGTTTTTACTGGGTGCGGTGTGCTGTGTTTTTACTGGGTGCGGTGTGCTGTGATTTTACTGGGTGCGGTGTGCAGTGATTTTACTGGGTGTGGAGTGCTGTAATTTTACTGGGTGCAGTGTAATGAGATTTTACTGGGCGCGGTATAATGCGATTTTACTGGGTGCTGTGTAATGGGATGTTACTGGTTGCGGAGTGTTTTGATTTTACTGGGTGCCGTGTGCTGTGATTTACTGGGTGCTGTGTGCTGTGAGTTTACTGGGTGCTGTGCGCTGTGATTTTACTGTGGGTTGTGCGCTGGGATTTTACTTGGCACTGTGTAATGGGAATTTACGGTGTGCGGTGTGCTGTGTTTTTACTGGGTGCTGTGTGCAGTGATTTTACTGGGTGCGGTGTGTTGTAATTTTATTGTGTGCGGTGTTCTGTGATTTCCCTGGGTACTGTGTGCTGTGATTTTACTGGGTGCTGTGTGCTGTGGTTTTACTGGGTGCTGTGTGCTGTGATTTTACTGGGTGCTGTATGCTGTGATTTTACTGGGTGCTGTGCGCTGTGATTTTACTGGGGGTTGTGCGCTGGATATTTACTGGCCGATGTGTAATGGGATTTTACGGTGTGCTGTGTTTTTAAAGGGTGCGATGTGCTGTGATTTTACTGGGTGCGGTGTGCTTTGATTTTACTGCGTACCGTGTGCTGGGATTTTAATGGATGCGATGTGATGTGATTTTACTGGGTGCGGTGTGATGTGATTTTACTGGGTGTGGTGTGATGTGATTTTACTGGGTGCTGTGTGCTGTGATTTTGCTGGGTACGGTGTGCTTTGATTTTACTGGGTGCTGTGAGCTGTGATTTTACTGGGTGCGGTGTGCTGTGATTTTACTGGTGCGATGTGCTGTGATTTTACTGGGTGCGTTGTGCTGTGATTTTACTGGGTGCTGTTTGCTGTGATTTTACTAGGTGCGGTGTGCTGTGATTTTACTGGGTGCTGTGCGCTGTGATTTTACTGGGGGTTGTGCGCTGGGATTGTACTTGGCGCTGTCTATTGGGTTTTTATGGTGTGCGGTGTGCTGTGTTTTTACTGAGTGCTGTGTGCTGTCATTTTACTGGGTACGGCGTGTTTGATTTTGCTGGGTGCTGTGAAGTGAGATTTTACTGGGTGCGGTGTGCTGTAATTTTATTGTGTTCGGTGTGCTGTGATTTCCCTGGGTACTGTGTGCTGTGATTTCCCTGGGTGCTGTGTGCTGTGATTTTACTGGGTGCAGTGTGCTGGGATTTTACTGGATGCTAAGTAGTGTGATTTTATTGGGTGCGGTGTGCTGTAATTTCATTGGGTGCAGTGCATTGAGTTTTTACTGCGTGTGGTGTGCTGTGATTTTACTGGGTGCATTGGGCTTTGATTTTACTGGGTGTGATTTGCTGTGATTATAATGGGTGCTGTGCGCTGTGATTTTACTGGGGGTTGTGCGCTGGGTTTTTACTGGCCGCTGTGTAATAGGATTTTACGGTGTGCGGTGTGCTGTGTTTTTAAAGGGTGCGATGTGCTGTGATTTTACTGGGTGCAGAATGCTGTTATTTTACTGGTTGCCGTGTGCTGTGATTTTCCTGGCTGCCGTGTGCTGTGATTTTACTGGCTGCGGTGTGCTGGGATTTTACTGGGTTCTGTGTGCTGTGATTTTACTGCGTTTTGCGTAATGGGATTTAACGGGGTGTGGTGTTTTGTGATTTTACTGGGTGCGGAGTGCTTTGATTTTACTGGGTGCGGTGTGATGTGATTTTATTGATGGCGGTGTGCTGTGATTTTACTGGGTGCTGTGCGCTGTGATTTTAATGGGTGTTGTGTGCTTTGAGTTTTCTGGGTGCTGTGCGCTTTGATTTTACTGGGGGTTGTGCGCTTGGATTTTACTGGCCGCTGTGTAATGGGATTTTACGGTGTGCGATGTGCTGTGTTTTTACTGGGTGCTGTGTGCTGTGATTTTACTGGGTACGGTGTGCTTTGATTTTACTGGGTGCTGTGATTTTACTGGGTACGGTGTGCTTTGATTTTACTGGGTGCTGTGAGCTGTGATTTTACTGGGTGCGGTGTGCTGTGATTTTAGTGGGTCTGATGTGCTGTGATTTTATTGGGTTCGGTGTACTTTGATTTTACTGGGTGCTGTATGCTGGGATTTTACTGGTTGCTATTTGCTGGGATTATACTGGGTGCTGTGTGCTGTGATTTTACTGGGTGCTGTGAGCTGTGATTTTACTGGGTGCGGTATGCTGTGATTTTACTGGTGCGATGTGCTGTGATTTTACTGGGTGCGTTGTGCTGTGATTTTACTGGGTGCTGTTTGCTGTGATTTCACTGGGTGCGGTGTGATGTGATTTTACTGGGTGCTGTGCGCTGTGATTTTACTGGGGGTTGTGCGCTGGGATTGTACTTGGCGCTGTCTAATGGGTTTTTATGGTGTGCAGTGTGCTGTGTTTTTACTGGGTGCTGTGTGCTGTCATTTTACTGGGTACGGCGTGTTTGATTTTACTGTGTGCTGTGAAGTGAGATTTTACTGGGTGCGGTGTGCTGTAATTTTATTGGGTTCGGTGTGCTGTGATTTCCCTGGGTACTGTGTGCTGTAATTTTCGTGGGTGCTGTGTGCTGTGATTTTACTGGGTGCTGTGTGCTGGGATTTTACTGGGTCTGATGTGCTGTGATTTTACTGGGTGCGGTGTGCTGTGATTTTACTGGGTGCGGTGTGCTGGGATTTTACAGGGTACTGTGTAATGGGATTTTACTGGGTGCAGTGTGCTGGGATTTTACTGGGTGCTAAGTAGTGTGATTTTATTGGGTGCGGTTTGCTGTAATTTCATTGGGTGCAGTGCATTGGGATTTACTGCGTGTGCTGTGCTGTGATTTTACTGGATGCATTGGGCTTTGATTTTACTGGGTGCGGTTTGCTGTGTTTTTACTGGCCGCTGTGTAATAGGATTTAACGTTGTGCGGTGTGCTGTGTTTTTAAAGGGTGCGATGTGCTGTGATTTTACTGGGTGCTGTGAGCTGTGAGTTTACTGGGTGCGGTGTGATGTGATTTTACTGGTGCGATGTGCTTTGATTTTACTGGGTGCTGTTTGCTGTGATTTTACTGGGTGCTGTGTGCTGTGATTTTACTTGGTGCTGTGCGCTGTGATTTTACTGGGGGTTGTGCGCTGGGATTGTACTTGGCGCTGTCTAATGGGTTTTTACGGTGTGCGGTGTGCTGTGTTTTTACTGGGTGCTGTGTGCTGTCATTTTACTGGGTACGGCGTGTTTGATTTTACTGGGTTCTGTGAAGTGAGCTTTTACTGGGTGCGGTGTGCTGTAATTTTATTTTGTTCGGTGTGCTGTGATTTTCCTGGGCACTGTGTGCTGTGATTTTAGTGGGTGCTGTGTGCTGTGATTTTACTGGGTGCTGTATGCTGGGATTTTACTGGGTCTGATGTGCTGTGAATTTCCTGGCTGCCGTGTGCTGTGATTTTACTGGGTGCGATGTGATGTGATTTTACTGATGGCGGTGTACTGTGACTTTACTGGGTGCTGTGTGCTGTGATTTTAATGGGTGTTGTGTGCTGTGAGTTTTCTGGTTGCTGTGCGCTGTGATTTTACTGGGGGTTGTGCGCTTGGATTTTACTGTCCGCTGTGTAATGGGATTTTACGGTGTGCGTTGTGCTGTGTTTTTACTGGGTGCTGTGTGCTGTGATTTTACTGGGTACGGTGTGCTTTGATTTTACTGGGTGCTGTGATTTTACTGGGTACGGTGTGCTTTGATTTTACTGGGTGCTGTGAGCTGTGATTTTACTGGGTGCGGTGTGCTGTGATTTTACTGAGTGCTGTATACTGGGATTTTACTGGTTGCTATTTGCTGGGATTATACTGGGTGCTGTGTGCTGTGATTTTACTGGGTGCTGTATGCTGTGATTTTACTGGGTGCTGTATGCTGTGATTTTACTGGGTGCTGTGCGCAGTGATTTTACTGGGGGTTGTGCGCTGTATTTTTACTGGCCGCTGTGTAATGGGATTTTACGGTGTGCGGTGTGCTGTGTTTTTGAAGGGTGCGATGTGCTGTGATTTTACTGGGTGTGGTGTGCTTTGATTTTACTGCGTGCCGAGTGCTGTGATTTTACTGGGTGCGGTGTGCTGTGATTTTACTGGGTGCGATGTGCTGTAATTTTACAGGGTGCGGTGTGATGTGATTTTACTGGGTGCGGTGTGATGTGATTTTACTGGGTGTGGTGTGATGTGATTTTACTGGGTGCTGTGTGCTGTGATTTTACTGGGTACGGTGTGCTTTGATTTTACTGGGTGCTGTGAGCTTTGAGTTTTCTGGTGTGCGGTGTGCTGTGATTTTACTGGTGCGATGTGCTGTGATTTTACTGGGTGCGTTGTGCTGTGATTTTCCTGGGTGCTATTTGCTGTGATTTTACTTGGTGCGGTGTGCTGTGATTTTACTGGGTGCTGTGCGCTGTCATTTTACTGGGAGTTGTGCGCTGGGATTGTACTTGGCGCTGTCTAATGGGTTTTTACAGTGTGTGGTGTGCTGTGTTTTTACTGGGTGCTGTGTGCTGTCATTTTACTGGGTACGGCGTGTTTGATTTTACTGGGTGCTGTGAAGTGAGCTTTTACTGGGTGCGATGTGCTGTAATTTTATTGTGTTCGGTGTGCTGTGATTTCCCTGGGTACTGTGTGCGGAGATTTTAGTGGGTGCTGTGTGCTGTGATTTTAGTGGGTGCTGTGTGCTGTGATCTTACTGGGTGCTGTATGCTGGGATTTTACTGGGTGCTGTATGCTGGGATTTTACTGGGTGCAGTGTGCTGGGATTTTACTGGGTGCTAAGTAGTGTGATTTTATTGGGTGCGGTGTGCTGTAATTTCATTGGGTGCAGTTCATTGGGATTTTACTGCGTGTGGTGTGCTGTGATTTTACTGGGTGCTGTGTGCTGTGATTTTACTGGGTGCTGTATGCTGTGATTTTACTGGGTGCTGTGCGCAGTGATTTTACTGGGCGTTGTGCGCTGGATTTTTACTGGCCGCTGTGTAATGGGATTTTACGGTTTGCGGTGTGCTGTGTTTTTAAAGGGTGCGATGTGCTGTGATTTTACTGGTTGCGGTGTGCTTTGATTTTACTGCGTGCCGAGTGCTGTGATTTTACTGGGTGCGGTGTGCTGTGATTTTACTGGGTGCGATGTGCTGTAATTTTACTGGGTGCGGTGTGATGTGATTTTACTTAGTGCTGTGTGCTGGGATTTTACTGGGTGCGATGTGATGTGATTTTACTGGGTGCTGTGCGCTGCGATTTTACTGGGGGTTGTGCGCTGGGATTGTACTTGGCGCTGTCTAATGGGTTTTTACAGTGTGTGGTATGCTGTGTTTTTACTGGGTGCTGTGTGCTGTCATTTTACTGGGTACGGCGTGTTTGATTTTACTGGGTGCTGTGAAGTGAGCTTTTACTGGGTGCGATGTGCTGTAATTTTATAGTGTTCGCTGTGCTGATGATTTCCCTGGGTACTGTGTGCGGTGATTTTAGTGGGTGCTGTATGCTGTGATTTTACTGGGTGCTGTGCGCAGTGATTTTACTGGGGGTTGTGCGCTGGATTTTTATTGGCCGCTGTGTAATGGGATTTTACGGTGTGCGGTGTGCTGTGTTTTTAAAGGGTGCGATGTGCGGTGATTTTACTGTGTGTGGTGTGCTTTGATTTTACTGCGTGCCGAGTGCTGTGATTTTACTGGGTGCGGTGTGCTGTGATTTTACTGGGTGCGGTGTGATGTGATTTTACTGGGTGCGGTGTGATGTGATTTTACTGGGAGCGGTGTGATGTGATTTTACTGGGTGCTGTGTGCTGTGATTTTACTGGGTACGGTGTGCTTTGATTTTACTGGGTGCTGTGAGCTTTGAGTTTCTGGTGTGCGGTGTGCTGTGATTTTACTGGTGCGATGTGCTGTGATTTTACTGGGTGCGTTGTGCTGTGATTTTCCTGGGTGCTATTTGCTGTGATTTTACTTGGTGCGGTGTGCTGTGATTTTACTGGGTGCTGTGCGCTGTCATTTTACTGGGAGTTGTGCGCTGGGATTGTACTTGGCGCTGTCTAATGGGTTTTTACAGTGTGTGGTGTGCTGTGTTTTTACTGGGTGCTGTGTGCTGTCATTTTACTGGGTACGGCGTGTTTGATTTTACTGGGTGCTGTGAAGTGAGCTTTTACTGGGTGCGATGTGCTGTAATTTTATTGTGTTCGCTGTGCTGTGATTTCCCTGGGTACTGTGTGCGGTGATTTTAGTGGGTGCTGTGTGCTGTGATTTTAGTGGGTGCTGTGTGCTGTGATCTTACTGGGTGCTGTATGCTGGGATTTTACTGGGTGCTGTATGCTGGGATTTTACTGGGTGCAGTGTGCTGGGATTTTACTGGGTGCTAAGTAGTGTGATTTTATTGGGTGCGGTGTGCTGTAATTTCATTGGGTGCAGTTCATTGGGATTTTACTGCGTGTGGTGTGCTGTGATTTTACTGGGTGCTGTGTGCTGTGATTTTACTGGGTGCTGTATGCTGTGATTTTACTGGGTGCTGTGCGCAGTGATTTTACTTGGGGTTGTGCGCTGGATTTTTACTGGCCGCTGTGTAATGGTATTTTACGGTGTGCGGTGTGCTGTGTTTTTAAAGGGTGCGATGTGCTGTGATTTTACTGGTTGCGGTGTGCTTTGATTTTACTGCGTGCCAAGTGCTGTGATTTTACTGGGTGCTGTGTGCTGTGATTTTACTGGGTGCGATGTGCTGTAATTTTACTGGGTGCGGTGTGATGTGATTTTACTTAGTGCTGTGTGCTGGCATTTTACTGGGTGCGATGTGATGTGATTTTACTGGGTGCTGTGCGCTGCGATTTTACTGGGGGTTGTGCGCTGGGATTGTACTTGGCGCTGTCTAATGGGTTTTTACAGTGTGTGGTATGCTGTGTTTTTACTGGGTGCTGTGTGCTGTCATTTTACTGGGTACGGCGTGTTTGATTTTACTGGGTGCTGTGAAGTGAGCTTTTACTGGGTGTGATGTGCTGTAATTTTATAGTGTACGCTGTGCTGTGATTTCCCTGGGTACTGTGTGCGGTGATTTTAGTGGGTGCGGTGTGCTGTGATCTTACTGGGTGCTGTATGCTGGGATTTTACTGGGTGCTAAGTAGTGTGATTTTATTGGGTGCGGTGTGCTGTAATTTCATTGGGTGCAGTTCATTGGGATTTTACTGGGTGCGGTGTGCTGTGATTTTACTGGGTGTGATGTGCTGTAATTTTACTGGGTGCGGTGTGATGTGATTTTACTTAGAGCTGTGTGCTGGGATTTTACTGGGTGCGATGTGATGTGATTTTACTGGGTGCTGTGCGCTGCGATTTTACTGGGGGTTGTGCGCTGGGTTTTTACTGGCCGCTGTGTAATAGGATTTTACGGTGTGCGGTGTGCTGTGTTTTTAAAGGGTGCGATGTGCTGTGATTTTACTGGGTGCAGAATGCTGTGATTTTACAGGTTGCCGTGTGCTGTGATTTTACTGGGTGCGGTATGCTGTGATTTTCCTGGCTGCCGTGTGCTGTGATTTTACTGGCTGCGGTGTGCTGGGATTTTACTGGGTTCTGTGTGCTGTGATTTTACTGCGTTTTGCTTAATGGGATTTAACGGGGTGTGGTGTTTTGTGATTTTACTGGATGCGGAGTGCTTTGATTTTACTGTGTGCGGTGTGATGTGATTTTACTGATGGCGGTGTGCTGTGATTTTACTGGGTGCTGTGTGCTGTGATTTTAATGGATGTTGTGTGCTGTGAGTTTTCTGAGTGCTGTGCGCTGTGATTTTACTGGGGGTTGTGCACTTGGATTTTACTGGCCGCTGTGTAATGGGATTTTACAGTGTGCGTTGTGCTGTGTTTTTACTGGGTGCTGCGTGCTGTGATTTTACTGGGTACGGTGTGCTTTGATTTTACTGGGTGCTGTGATTTTACTGGGTACGGTGTGCTTTGATTTTACTGGGTGCTGTGAGCTGTGATTTTACTGGGTGCGGTGTGCTGTGATTTTACTGGGTGCTGTATGCTAGGATTTTACTGGGTGCTGTGTAATGGGATTTTACTGGGTGCAGTGTGCTGGGATTTTACTGGGTGCTAAGTAGTGTGATTTTATTGGGTGCGGTGTGCTGTAATTTCATTGGGTGCAGTGCATTGGGATTTTACTGCGTGTGCTGTGCTGTGATTTTACTGGGTGCATTGGGCTTTGATTTTACTGGGTGCGGTTTGCTGTGATTTTACTGGGTGCTGTGCGCTGTGATTTTACTGGGGGTTGTGCGCTGGGTTTTTACTGGCCGCTGTGTAATAGGATTTAACGGTGTGCGGTGTGCTGTGTTTTTAAAGGGTGCGATGTGCTGTGATTTTACTGGGTGCGGAATGCTGTAATTTTACTGGTTGCCGTGTGCAGTGATTTTACTTGGTGCGGTGTGCTGTGATTTTACTGGTGAGATGTGCTGTGATTTTACTGGGTGCGGTATACTGTGATTTTCCTGGCTGCCGTGTGCTGTGATTTTACTGGCTGCGGTGTGCTGGGATTTTACTGGGTTCTGTGTGCTGTGATTTTACTGCATTTTGCGTCATGTGATTTAACGGGGTGTGGTGTTTTGCGATTTAACTGGGTGCGGAGTGCTTTGATTTTACTGGGTGCGGTGTGATGTGATTTTATTGATGGCGGTGTGCTGTGATTTAGCTGGGTGCTGTGTGCTGTGATTTTAATGGGTGTTGTGTGCTGTGAGTTTTCTGGGTGCTGTGCGCTGTGATTTTACTGGGGGTTGTGCGCTTGGATTTTACTGGCCGCTGTGTAATGGGATTTTACGGTGTGCGTTGTGCTGTGTTTTTACTGGGTGAAGTGTGCTGTGATTTTACTGGGTACGGTGTGCTTTGATTTTACTGGGTGCTGTGAGCTGTGATTTTACTGGGTGAGGTGTGCTGTGATTTTAGTGGGTCTGATGTGCTGTGATTTTACTGGGTGCGGTGTGCTTTGATTTTACTGCGTGCCGAGTGCTGTGATTTTACTGGGTGCGGTGTGCTGTGATTTTACTGGGTGCGATGTGCTTTAATTTTACTGTGTGCGATGTGATGTGATTTTACTTAGTGCTGTGTGCTGGGATTTTACTGGGTGCGATGTGATGTGATTTTACTGGGTGCTGTGCGCTGTGATTTTACTGGGGGCTGTGCGCTGGGTTTTTACTGGCCGCTGTGTAATAGGATTTTACGGTGTGCGGTATGCTGTGTTTTTAAAGGGTGCGATGTGCTGTGATTTTACTGGGTGCAGAATGCTGTGATTTTACTGGTTGCGGTGTGCTGTGATTTTACTGGTGAGATGTGGTGTGATTTTACTGGGTGCGGTATGCTGTGATTTTCCTGGCTGCCGTGTGCTGTGATTTTACTGGCTGCGGTGTGCTGGGATTTTACTGGGTTCTGTGTGCTGTGATTTTACTGCATTTTGCGTAATGGGATTTAACGGGGTGTGGTGTTTTGCGATTTTACTGGGTGTGGAGTGCTTTGATTTTACTGGGTGCGGTGTGATGTGATTTTACTGATGGCGGTGTGCTGTGATTTTAATGGGTGTTGTGTGCTGTGAGTTTTCTGAGTGCTGTGCGCTGTGATTTTACTGGGGGTTGTGCGCTTGGATTTTACTGGCCGCTGTGTAATGGGATTTTACGGTGTGCGTTGTGCTGTGTTTTTACTGGGTGCTGTGATTTTACTGGGTACGGTGTGCTATGATTTTACTGGGTGCTGTGAGCTGTGATTTTACTGCGTTTTGCGTAATGGGATTTAACGGGGTGTGGTGTTTTGTGATTTTACTGGGTGCGGAGTGCTTTGATTTTACTGGGTGCGGTGTGATGTGATTTTACTGATGGCGGTGTGCTGTGATTTTACTGGGTGCTGTGTGCTGTGATTTTAATGGGTGTTGTGTGCTGTGAGTTTTCTGAGTGCTGTGCGCTGTGATTTTACTGGGGGTTGTGCGCTTGGATTTTACTGGCCGCTGTGTAATGGGATTTTACGGTGTGCGTTGTGCTGTGTTTTTACTGGGTGCTGTGTGCTGTGATTTTACTGGTTGCTATTTGCTGGGATTATACTGGGTGCTGTGTGCTGTGATTTTACTAGGTACGGTGTGCTTTGATTTTACTGGGTGCTGTGATTTTACTGGGTACGGTGTGCTTTGATTTTACGGGGTGCTGTGAGCTGTGATTTTACTGGGTGCGGTGTGCTGTGATTTTACTGGGTGCTGTATGCTGGGATTTTACTGGTTGCTATTTGCTGGGATTATACTGGGTGCTGTGTGCTGTGATTATACTGGGTGCTGTGAGCTGTGATTTTACTGGGTGCTGGGAGCTGTGATTTTACTGGGTGTGGTGTGCTGTGATTTTACTGGTGCGATGTGCTGTGATTTTACTGGGTGCGTTGTGCTGTGATTTTACTGGGTGCTGTTTGCTGTGATTTTACTGGGTGCGGTGTGACGTGATTTTACTGGGTGCTGTGCGCTGTGATTTTACTGGGGGTTGTGCGCTGGGATTGTACTTGGCCCTGTCTAATGGGTTTTTATGGTGTGCGGTGTGCTGTGTTTTTACTGGGTGCTGTGTGCTGTGATTTTACTGGGGGTTGTGCGCTGGGATTGTACTTGGCCCTGTCTAATGGGTTTTTATGGTGTGCGGTGTGCTGTGTTTTTACTGGGTGCTGTGTGCTGTCATTTTACTGGGTACGGCGTGTTTGATTTTACTGGGTGCTGTGAAGTGAGATTTTACTGGGTGAGGTGTGCTGTAATTTTATTGAGTTCGGTGTGCTGTGATTTCCCTGGGTACTGTGTGCTGTGATTTTAGTGGGTGCTGTGTGCTGTGATTTTACTGGGTGCTGTGTGCTGGGATTTTACTGGGTCTGATGTGCTGTGATTTTACTGGGTGCGGTGTGCTGTGATTTTACTGGGTGCGGTATGCTGGGATTTTACTGGGTGCTGTGTAATGGGATTTTACTGGGTGCAGTGTGCTGGGATTTTACTGGGTGCTAAGTAGTGTGATTTTATTGGGTGCGGTGTGCTGTAATTTCATTGGGTGCAGTGCATTGGGATTTTACTGCGTGTGCTGTGCTGTGATTTTACTGGGTGCGGTTTGCTGTGATTTTACTGGGTGCTGTGCGCTGTGATTTTACTGGGGGTTGTGCGCTGGGTTTTACTGGCCGCTGTGTAATAGGATTTAACGGTGTGCTGTGTTTTTAAAGGGTGCGATGTGCTGTGATTTTACTGGGTGCGGAATGCTGTAATTTTACTGGTTGCCGTGTGCAGTGATTTTACTTGGTGCGGTGTGCTGTGATTTTACTGGTGAGGTGTGCTGCGATTTTACTGGGTGCGGAGTGCTTTGATGTTACTGGGTGCGGTGTGATGTGATTTTACTGATGGCGGTGTGCTGTGATTTTGCTGGGCGCTGTGTGCTGTGATTTTAATGGGTGTTGTGTGCTGTGAGTTTTCTGGGTGCTGTGCGCTGTGATTTTACTGGGGGTTGTGCGCTTGGATTTTACTGGCCGCTGTGTAATGGGATTTTACGGTGTGCGTTGTGCTGTGTTTTCACTGGGTGAAGTGTGCTGTGGTTTTACTGGCTACGGTGTGCTTTGATTTTACTGGGTGCTGTGATTTTACTGGGTACAGTGTGCTTTGATTTTACTGGGTGCTGTGAGCTGTGATTTTACTGGGTGCGGTGTGCTGTGATTTTACTGGGTCTGATGTGCTGTGATTTTACTGGGTGTGGTGTGCTGTGATTTTACTGGGTGCTGTATGCTGAGATTTTACTGGTTGCTATTTGCTGGGATTATACTGGGTGCTGTGTGCTGTGATTTTACTGGGTGCTGTGTGCTGTGATTTTACTGGGTGCTGTATGCTGTGATTTTACTGGGTGCTGTGCGCAGTGATTTTACTGGGGGTTGTGCGCTGGATTTTTACTGGCCGCTGTGTAATGGGATTTTACGGTGTGCGGTGTGCTGTGTTTTTAAAGGGTGCGATGTGCTGTGATTTTACTGGGTGCGGTGTGCTTTGATTTTACTGGGTGCGATGTGCTGTAATTTTACTGGGTGCGGTGTGATGTGATTTTACTTAGTGCTGTGTGCTGGGATTTTACTGGGTGCGATGTGATGTGATTTTACTGGGTGCTGTGCGCTGTGATTTTACTGGGGGTTGTGCGCTGGGTTTTTACTGGCCGCTGTGTAATAGGATTTTACGGTGTGCGGTATGCTGTGTTTTTAAAGGGTGCGATGTGCTGTGATTTTACTGGGTGCAGAATGCTGTGATTTTACTGGTTGCCGTGTGCTGTGATTTTACTGGGCGCGGTGTGCTGTGATTTTACTGGTGAGATGTGGTGTGATTTTACTGGGTGCGGTATGCTGTGATTTTCCTGGCTGCCGTGTGCTGTGATTTTACTGGCTGCGGTGTGCTGGGATTTTACTGGGTTCTGTGTGCTGTGATTTTACTGCGTTTTGCATGATGGGATTTAACGGGGTGTGGTGTTTTGCGATTTTACTGGGTGCGGTGTGCTTTGATTTTACTGGGTGTGGTGTGATGTGATTTTACTGATGGCGGTGTGCTGTGATTTTAAAGGGTGTTGTGTGCTGTGAGTTTTCTGAGTGCTGTGCACTGTGATTTTACTGGGGGTTGTGCGCTTGGATTTTACTGTCCGCTGTGTAATGGGATTTTACGGTGTGCGTTGTGCTGTGTTTTTACTGGGTGCTGTGTGCTGTGATTTTACTGGGTACGGTGTGCTTTGATTTTACTGGGTGCTGTGATTTTACTGGGTACGGTGTGCTTTGATTTTACTGGGTGCTGTGAGCTGTGATTTTACTGGGTGCGGTGTGCTGTGATTTTACTGGGTCTGATGTGCTGTGATTTTGCTGGGTGCGGTGTGCTGTGATTTTACTGGGTGCTGTATGCTGGGATTTTACTGGTTGCTAATTGCTGGGATTATACTGGGTGCTGTGTGCTGTGATTTTACTGGGTGCTGTGAGCTGTGATTTTACTGGGTGCGGTGTGCTGTGATTTTACTGGTGCGATGTGCTGTGATTTTACTGGGTGCGTTGTGCTGCGATTTTACTGGGTGCTGTTTGCTGTGATTTTACTGGGTGCGGTGTGATGTGATTTTACTGGGTGCTGTGTGCTGTGATTTTACTGGGGGTTGTGCGCTGGGTTTTTACTGGCCGCTGTGTAATAGGATTTAACGGTGTGCGGTGTGCTGTGTTTTTAAAGGGTGCAATGTGCTGTGATTTTGCTGGGTGCGGAATGCTGTGATTTTACTGGTGCCGTGTGCAGTGATTTTACTTGGTGCGGTGTGCTGTGATTTTACTGGTGAGATGTGCTGTGATTTTACTGGGTGCGGTATGCTGTGATTTTCCTGGCTGCCGTGTGCTGTGATTTTACTGGCTGCCGTGTGCTGGGATTTTACTGGGTTCTGTGTGCTGTGATTTTACTGCATTTTGCCTAATGTGATTTAACGGGGTGTGGTGTTTTGCGATTTTACTGGGTGCGGAGTGCTTTGATTTTACTGGGTGAGGTGTGATGTGATTTTACTGGGTGCTGTGTGCTGTGTTTTTAATGGGTGTTGTGTGCTGTGAGTTTTCTGGGTGCTGTGGACTGTGATTTTACTGGGGGTTGTGCGCTTGGATTTTTCTGTCCTCTGTGTAATGGGATTTTACGGTGTGCGTTGTGCTATGTTTTTACTGGGTGAAGTGTGCTGTGGTTTTACTGGGTACGGTGTGCTCTGATTTTACAGGGTGCTGTGATTTTACTGGGTACGGTGTGCTGTGTTTTTACTGGGTGCTGTGTGCTGTCATTTTACTGGGTACGGCGTGTTTGATTTTACTGGGTGCTGTGAAGTGAGATTTTACTGGGTGAGGTGTGCTGTAATTTTATTGAGTTTGGTGTGCTGTGATTTCCCTGGGTACTGTGTGCTGTGATTTTAGTGGGTGCTGTGTGCTGTGATTTTACTGGGTGCTGTGTGCTGGGATTTTACTGGGTCTGATGTGCTGTGATTTTACTGGGTGCGGTGTGCTGTGATTTTACTGGGTGCTGTATGCTGGGATTTTACTGGGTGCTGTGTAATGGGATTTTACTGGGTGCAGTGTGCTGGGATTTTACTGGGTGCTAAGTAGTGTGATTTTATTGGGTGCGGTGTGCTGTAATTTCATTGGGTGCAGTGCATTGGGATTTTACTGCGTGTGCTGTGCTGTGATTTTACTGGGTGCGGTTTGCTGTGATTTTACTGGGTGCTGTGCGCTGTGATTTTACTGGGGGTTGTGCGCTGGGTTTTTACTGGCCGCTGTGTAATAGGATTTAACGGTGTGCTGTGTTTTTAAAGGGTGCGATGTGCTGTGATTTTACTGGGTGCGGAATGCTGTAATTTTACTGGTTGCCATGTGCAGTGATTTTACTGGGTGCGGTGTGCTGTGATTTTACTGGTGAGGTGTGCTGTGATTTTACTGGGTGCGGTATGCTGTGATTTTCCTGGCTGCCGTGTGCTGTGATTTTACTGGCTGCGGTGTGCTGGGATTTTACTGGGTTCTGTGTGCTGTGATTTTACTGCATTTTGCCTAATGTGATTTAACGGGGTGTGGTGTTTTGCGATTTTACTGGGTGCGGAGTGCTTTGATTTTACTGGGTGCGGTGTGATGTGATTTTACTGATGGCGGTGTGCTGTGATTTTGCTGGGCGCTGTGTGCTGTGATTTTAATGGGTGTTGTGTGCTGTGAGTTTTCTGGGTGCTGTGCGCTGTGATTTTACTGGGGGTTGTGCGCTTGGATTTTACTGGCCGCTGTGTAATGGGATTTTACGGTGTGCGTTGTGCTGTGTTTTCACTGGGTGAAGTGTGCTGTGGTTTTACTGGCAACGGTGTGCTTTGATTTTACTGGGTGCTGTGATTTTACTGGGTACGGTGTGCTTTGATTTTACTGGGTGCTGTGAGCTGTGATTTTACTGGGTGCGGTGTGCTGTGATTTTACTGGGTCTGATGTGCTGTGATTTTACTGGGTGTGGTGTGCTGTGATTTTACTGGGTGCTGTATGCTGAGATTTTACTGGTTGCTATTTGCTGGGATTATACTGGGTGCTGTGTGCTGTGATTTTACTGGGTGCTGTGTGCTGTGATTTTACTGGGTGCTGTATGCTGTGATTTTACTGGGTGCTGTGCGCAGTGATTTTACTGGGGGTTGTGCGCTGGATTTTTACTGGCCGCTGTGTAATGGGATTTTACGGTGTGCGGTGTGCTGTGTTTTTAAAGGGTGCGATGTGCTGTGATTTTACTGGGTGCGGTGTGCTTTGATTTTACTGGGTGCGATGTGCTGTAATTTTACTGGGTGCGGTGTGATGTGATTTTACTTAGTGCTGTGTGCTGGGATTTTACTGGGTGCGATGTGATGTGATTTTACTGGGTGCTGTGCGCTGTGATTTTACTGGGGGTTGTGCGCTGGGTTTTTACTGGCCGCTGTGTAATAGGATTTTACGGTGTGCGGTATGCTGTGTTTTTAAAGGGTGCGATGTGCTGTGATTTTACTGGGTGCAGAATGCTGTGATTTTACTGGTTGCCGTGTGCTGTGATTTTACTGGGTGCGGTGTGCTGTGATTTTACTGGTGAGATGTGGTGTGATTTTACTGGGTGCGGTATGCTGTGATTTTCCTGGCTGCCGTGTGCTGTGATTTTACTGGCTGCGGTGTGCTGGGATTTTACTGGGTTCTGTGTGCTGTGATTTTACTGCGTTTTGCGTGATGGGATTTAACGGGGTGTGGTGTTTTGCGATTTTACTGGGTGCGGTGTGCTTTGATTTTACTGGGTGTGGTGTGATGTGATTTTACTGATGGCGGTGTGCTGTGATTTTAAAGGGTGTTGTGTGCTGTGAGTTTTCTGAGTGCTGTGCACTGTGATTTTACTGGGGGTTGTGCGCTTGGATTTTACTGGCCGCTGTGTAATGGGATTTTACGGTGTGCGTTGTGCTGTGTTTTTACTGGGTGCTGTGTGCTGTGATTTTACTGGGTACGGTGTGCTTTGATTTTACTGGGTGCTGTGATTTTACTGGGTACGGTGTGCTTTGATTTTACTGGGTGCTGTGAGCTGTGATTTTACTGGGTGCGGTGTGCTGTGATTTTACTGGGTCTGATGTGCTGTGATTTTGCTGGGTGCGGTGTGCTGTGATTTTACTGGGTGCTGTATGCTGGGATTTTACTGGTTGCTAATTGCTGGGATTATACTGGGTGCTGTGTGCTGTGATTTTACTGGGTGCTGTGAGCTGTGATTTTACTGGGTGCGGTGTGCTGTGATTTCACTGGTGCGATGTGCTGTGATTTTACTGGGTGCGTTGTGCTGTGATTTTACTGGGTGCTGTTTGCTGTGATTTTACTGGGTGCGGTGTGATGTGATTTTACTGGGTGCTGTGCGCTGTGATTTTACTGGGGGTTGTGCGCTGGGATTGTACTTGGCCCTGTCTAATGGGTTTTTATGGTGTGCGGTGTGCTGTGTTTTTACTGGGTGCTGTGTGCTGTCATTTTACTGGGTACGGCGTGTTTGATTTTACTGGGTGCTGTGAAGTGAGATTTTACTGGGTGAGGTGTGCTGTAATTTTATTGAGTTCGGTGTGCTGTGATTTCCCTGGGTACTGTGTGCTGTGATTTTAGTGGGTGCTGTGTGCTGTGATTTTACTGGGTGCTGTGTGCTGGGATTTTACTGGGTCTGATGTGCTGGGATTTTACTGGGTGCGGTGTGCTGTGATTTTACTGGGTGCTGTATGCTGGGATTTTACTGGGTGCTGTGTAATGGGATTTTACTGGGTGCAGTGTGCTGGGATTTTACTGGGTGCTAAGTAGTGTGATTTTATTGGGTGCGGTGTGCTGTAATTTCATTGGGTGCAGTGCATTGGGATTTTACTGCGTGTGCTGTGCTGTGATTTTACTGGGTGCATTGGGCTTTGATTTTACTGGGTGCGGTTTGCTGTGATTTTACTGGGTGCTGTGCGCTGTGATTTTACTGGGGGTTGTGCGCTGGGTTTTTACTGGCCGCTGTGTAATAGGATTTAACGGTGTGCGGTGTGCTGTGTTTTTAAAGGGTGCAATGTGCTGTGATTTTGCTGGGTGCGGAATGCTGTGATTTTACTGGTGCCGTGTGCAGTGATTTTACTTGGTGCGGTGTGCTGTGATTTTACTGGTGAGATGTGCTGTGATTTTACTGGGTGCGGTATGCTGTGATTTTCCTGGCTGCCGTGTGCTGTGATTTTACTGGCTGCCGTGTGCTGGGATTTTACTGGGTTCTGTGTGCTGTGATTTTACTGCATTTTGCCTAATGTGATTTAACGGGGTGTGGTGTTTTGCGATTTTACTGGGTGCGGAGTGCTTTGATTTTACTGGGTGAGGTGTGATGTGATTTTACTGGGTGCTGTGTGCTGTGATTTTAATGGGTGTTGTGTTCTGTGAGTTTTCTGGGTGCTGTGGACTGTGATTTTACTGGGGGTTGTGCGCTTGGATTTTTCTGTCCTCTGTGTAATGGGATTTTACGGTGTGCGTTGTGCTATGTTTTTACTGGGTGAAGTGTGCTGTGGTTTTACTGGGTACGGTGTGCTTTGATTTTACAGGGTGCTGTGATTTTACTGGGTACGGTGTGCTTTGATTTTACTGGGTGCTGTGAGCTGTGATTTTACTGGGTGCGGTGTGCTGTGATTTTACTGGGTCTGATGTGCTGTGATTTTACTGGGTGTGGTGTGCTGTGATTTTACTGGGTGCTGTATGCTGGGATTTTACTGGGTGCTGTGTGCTGTGATTATACTGGGTGCTGTGTGCTGTGATTTTACTGGGTGCTGTGTGCTGTGATTTTACTGGGTGCTGTGTGCTGTGATTTTACTGGGTGCTGTATGCTGTGATTTTACTGGGTGCTGTGTGCAGTGATTTTTACTGGGCGTTGTGCGCTGGATTTTTACTGGCCGCTGTGTAATGGGATTTTACGGTGTGCGGTGTGCTGTGTTTTTAAAGGGTGCGATCTGCTGTGATTTTACTGGGTGTGGTGTGCTTTGATTTTACTGCGTGCCGAGTGCTGTGATTTTACTGGGTGCGGTGTGCTGTGATTGTACTGGGTGCGATGTGCTGTAATTTTACTGGGTGCGGTGTGATGTGACTTTACTGGGTGCGGTGTGATGTGATTTTACTGGGTGCGGTGTGATGTGATTTTACTGGGTGCGTTGTGCTGTGATTTTACTGGGTGCTGTTTGCTGTGATTTTACTGGGTGCGGTGTGACGTGATTTTACTGGGTGCTGTGCGCTGTGATTTTACTGGGGGTTGTGCGCTGGGATTGTACTTGGCCCTGTCTAATGGGTTTTTATGGTGTGCGGTGTGCTGTGTTTTTACTGGGTGCTGTGTGCTGTCATTTTACTGGGTACAGCGTGTTTGATTTTACTGGGTGCTGTGAAGTGAGATTTTACTGGGTGAGGTGTGCTGTAATTTTATTGAGTTCGGTGTGCTGTGATTTCCCTGGGTACTGTGTGCTGTGATTTTAGTGGGTGCTGTGTGCTGTGATTTTACTGGGTGCTGTGTGCTGGGATTTTACTGGGTCTGATGTGCTGTGATTTTACTGGGTGCGGTGTGCTGTGATTTTACTGGGTGCTGTATGCTGGGATTTTATTGGGTGCTGTGTAATGGGATTTTACTGGGTGCAGTGTGCTGGGATTTTACTGGGTGCTAAGTAGTGTGATTTTATTGGGTGCGGTGTGCTGTAATTTCATTGGGTGCAGTGCATTGGGATTTTACTGCGTGTGCTGTGCTGTGATTTTACTGGGTGCGGTTTGCTGTGATTTTACTGGGTGCTGTGCGCTGTGATTTTACTGGGGGTTGTGCGCTGGGTTTTTACTGGCCGCTGTGTAATAGGATTTAATGGTGTGCGGTGTGCTGTGTTTTTAAAGGGTGCAATGTGCTGTGATTTTGCTGGGTGCGGAATGCTGTGATTTTACTGGTGCCGTGTGCAGTGATTTTACTTGGTGCGGTGTGCTGTGATTTTACTGGTGAGATGTGCTGTGATTTTACTGGGTGCGGTATGCTGTGATTTTCCTGGCTGCCGTGTGCTGTGATTTTACTGGCTGCCGTGTGCTGGGATTTTACTGGGTTCTGTGTGCTGTGATTTTACTGCATTTTGCCTAATGTGATTTAACGGGGTGTGGTGTTTTGCGATTTTACTGGGTGCGGAGTGCTTTGATTTTACTGGGTGAGGTGTGATGTGATTTTACTGGGTGCTGTGTGCTGTGTTTTTAATGGGTGTTGTGTGCTGTGAGTTTTCTGGGTGCTGTGGACTGTGATTTTACTGGGGGTTGTGCGCTTGGATTTTTCTGTCCTCTGTGTAATGGGATTTTACGGTGTGCGTTGTGCTATGTTTTTACTGGGTGAAGTGTGCTGTGGTTTTACTGGGTACGGTGTGCTCTGATTTTACAGGGTGCTGTGATTTTACTGGGTACGGTGTGCTGTGTTTTTACTGGGTGCTGTGTGCTGTCATTTTACTGGGTACGGCGTGTTTGATTTTACTGGGTGCTGTGAAGTGAGATTTTACTGGGTGAGGTGTGCTGTAATTTTATTGAGTTTGGTGTGCTGTGATTTCCCTGGGTACTGTGTGCTGTGATTTTAGTGGGTGCTGTGTGCTGTGATTTTACTGGGTGCTGTGTGCTGGGATTTTACTGGGTCTGATGTGCTGTGATTTTACTGGGTGCGGTGTGCTGTGATTTTACTGGGTGCTGTATGCTGGGATTTTACTGGGTGCTGTGTAATGGGATTTTACTGGGTGCAGTGTGCTGGGATTTTACTGGGTGCTAAGTAGTGTGATTTTATTGGGTGCGGTGTGCTGTAATTTCATTGGGTGCAGTGCATTGGGATTTTACTGCGTGTGCTGTGCTGTGATTTTACTGGGTGCGGTTTGCTGTGATTTTACTGGGTGCTGTGCGCTGTGATTTTACTGGGGGTTGTGCGCTGGGTTTTTACTGGCCGCTGTGTAATAGGATTTAACGGTGTGCTGTGTTTTTAAAGGGTGCGATGTGCTGTGATTTTACTGGGTGCGGAATGCTATAATTTTACTGGTTGCCATGTGCAGTGATTTTACTGGGTGCGGTGTGCTGTGATTTTACTGGTGAGGTGTGCTGTGATTTTACTGGGTGCGGTATGCTGTGATTTTCCTGGCTGCCGTGTGCTGTGATTTTACTGGCTGCGGTGTGCTGGGATTTTACTGGGTTCTGTGTGCTGTGATTTTACTGCATTTTGCCTAATGTGATTTAACGGGGTGTGGTGTTTTGCGATTTTACTGGGTGCGGAGTGCTTTGATGTTACTGGGTGCGGTGTGATGTGATTTTACTGATGGCGGTGTGCTGTGATTTTGCTGGGCGCTGTGTGCTGTGATTTTAATGGGTGTTGTGTGCTGTGAGTTTGCTGGGTGCTGTGCGCTGTGATTTTACTGGGGGTTGTGCGCTTGGATTTTACTGGCCGCTGTGTAATGGGATTTTACGGTGTGCGTTGTGCTGTGTTTTCACTGGGTGAAGTGTGCTGTGGTTTTACTGGCTACGGTGTGCTTTGATTTTACTGGGTGCTGTGATTTTACTGGGTACGGTGTGCTTTGATTTTACTGGGTGCTGTGAGCTGTGATTTTACTGGGTGCGGTGTGCTGTGATTTTACTGGGTCTGATGTGCTGTGATTTTACTGGGTGTGGTGTGCTGTGATTTTACTGGGTGCTGTATGCTGAGATTTTACTGGTTGCTATTTGCTGGGATTATACTGGGTGCTGTGTGCTGTGATTTTACTGGGTGCTGTGTGCTGTGATTTTACTGGGTGCTGTATGCTGTGATTTTACTGGGTGCTGTGCGCAGTGATTTTACTGGGGGTTGTGCGCTGGATTTTTACTGGCCGCTGTGTAATGGGATTTTACGGTGTGCGGTGTGCTGTGTTTTTAAAGGGTGCGATGTGCTGTGATTTTACTGGGTGCGGTGTGCTTTGATTTTACTGGGTGCGATGTGCTGTAATTTTACTGGGTGCGGTGTGATGTGATTTTACTTAGTGCTGTGTGCTGGGATTTTACTGGGTGCGATGTGATGTGATTTTACTGGGTGCTGTGCGCTGTGATTTTACTGGGGGTTGTGCGCTGGGTTTTTACTGGCCGCTGTGTAATAGGATTTTACGGTGTGCGGTATGCTGTGTTTTTAAAGGGTGCGATGTGCTGTGATTTTACTGGGTGCAGAATGCTGTGATTTTACTGGTTGCCGTGTGCTGTGATTTTACTGGGTGCGGTGTGCTGTGATTTTACTGGTGAGATGTGGTGTGATTTTACTGGGTGCGGTATGCTGTGATTTTCCTGGCTGCCGTGTGCTGTGATTTTACTGGCTGCGGTGTGCTGGGATTTTACTGGGTTCTGTGTGCTGTGATTTTACTGCGTTTTGCGTGATGGGATTTAACGGGGTGTGGTGTTTTGCGATTTTACTGGGTGCGGTGTGCTTTGATTTTACTGGGTGTGGTGTGATGTGATTTTACTGATGGCGGTGTGCTGTGATTTTAAAGGGTGTTGTGTGCTGTGAGTTTTCTGAGTGCTGTGCACTGTGATTTTACTGGGGGTTGTGCGCTTGGATTTTACTGGCCGCTGTGTAATGGGATTTTACGGTGTGCGTTGTGCTGTGTTTTTACTGGGTGCTGTGTGCTGTGATTTTACTGGGTACGGTGTGCTTTGATTTTACTGGGTGCTGTGATTTTACTGGGTACGGTGTGCTTTGATTTTACTGGGTGCTGTGAGCTGTGATTTTACTGGGTGCGGTGTGCTGTGATTTTACTGGGTCTGATGTGCTGTGATTTTGCTGGGTGCGGTGTGCTGTGATTTTACTGGGTGCTGTATGCTGGGATTTTACTGGTTGCTAATTGCTGGGATTATACTGGGTGCTGTGTGCTGTGATTTTACTGGGTGCTGTGAGCTGTGATTTTACTGGGTGCGGTGTGCTGTGATTTCACTGGTGCGATGTGCTGTGATTTTACTGGGTGCGTTGTGCTGTGATTTTACTGGGTGCTGTTTGCTGTGATTTTACTGGGTGCGGTGTGATGTGATTTTACTGGGTGCTGTGCGCTGTGATTTTACTGGGGGTTGTGCGCTGGGATTGTACTTGGCCCTGTCTAATGGGTTTTTATGGTGTGCGGTGTGCTGTGTTTTTACTGGGTGCTGTGTGCTGTCATTTTACTGGGTACGGCGTGTTTGATTTTACTGGGTGCTGTGAAGTGAGATTTTACTGGGTGAGGTGTGCTGTAATTTTATTGAGTTCGGTGTGCTGTGATTTCCCTGGGTACTGTGTGCTGTGATTTTAGTGGGTGCTGTGTGCTGTGATTTTACTGGGTGCTGTGTGCTGGGATTTTACTGGGTCTGATGTGCTGGGATTTTACTGGGTGCGGTATGCTGGGATTTTACTGGGTGCTGTGTAATGGGATTTTACTGGGTGCAGTGTGCTGGGATTTTACTGGGTGCTAAGTAGTGTGATTTTATTGGGTGCGGTGTGCTGTAATTTCATTGGGTGCAGTGCATTGGGATTTTACTGCGTGTGCTGTGCTGTGATTTTACTGGGTGCATTGGGCTTTGATTTTACTGGGTGCGGTTTGCTGTGATTTTACTGGGGGTTGTGCGCTGGGTTTTTACTGGCCGCTGTGTAATAGGATTTAACGGTGTGCGGTGTGCTGTGTTTTTAAAGGGTGCAATGTGCTGTGATTTTGCTGGGTGCGGAATGCTGTGATTTTACTGGTGCCGTGTGCAGTGATTTTACTTGGTGCGGTGTGCTGTGATTTTACTGGTGAGATGTGCTGTGATTTTACTGGGTGCGGTATGCTGTGATTTTCCTGGCTGCCGTGTGCTGTGATTTTACTGGCTGCCGTGTGCTGGGATTTTACTGGGTTCTGTGTGCTGTGATTTTACTGCATTTTGCCTAATGTGATTTAACGGGGTGTGGTGTTTTGCGATTTTACTGGGTGCGGAGTGCTTTGATTTTACTGGGTGAGGTGTGATGTGATTTTACTGGGTGCTGTGTGCTGTGTTTTTAATGGGTGTTGTGTGCTGTGAGTTTTCTGGGTGCTGTGGACTGTGATTTTACTGGGGGTTGTGCGCTTGGATTTTTCTGTCCTCTGTGTAATGGGATTTTACGGTGTGCGTTGTGCTATGTTTTTACTGGGTGAAGTGTGCTGTGGTTTTACTGGGTACGGTGTGCTTTGATTTTACAGGGTGCTGTGATTTTACTGGGTACGGTGTGCTTTGATTTTACTGGGTGCTGTGAGCTGTGATTTTACTGGGTGCGGTGTGCTGTGATTTTACTGGGTCTGATGTGCTGTGATTTTACTGGGTGTGGTGTGCTGTGATTTTACTGGGTGCTGTATGCTGGGATTTTACTGGGTGCTGTGTGCTGTGATTATACTGGGTGCTGTGTGCTGTGATTTTACTGGGTGCTGTGTGCTGTGATTTTACTGGGTGCTGTATGCTGTGATTTTACTGGGTGCTGTGTGCAGTGATTTTTACTGGGCGTTGTGCGCTGGATTTTTACTGGCCGCTGTGTAATGGGATTTTACGGTGTGCGGTGTGCTGTGTTTTTAAAGGGTGCGATCTGCTGTGATTTTACTGGGTGTGGTGTGCTTTGATTTTACTGCGTGCCGAGTGCTGTGATTTTACTGGGTGCGGTGTGCTGTGATTGTACTGGGTGCGATGTGCTGTAATTTTACTGGGTGCGGTGTGATGTGACTTTACTGGGTGCGGTGTGATGTGATTTTACTGGGTGCGGTGTGATGTGATTTTACTGGGTGCGTTGTGCTGTGATTTTACTGGGTGCTGTTTGCTGTGATTTTACTGGGTGCGGTGTGACGTGATTTTACTGGGTGCTGTGCGCTGTGATTTTACTGGGGGTTGTGCGCTGGGATTGTACTTGGCCCTGTCTAATGGGTTTTTATGGTGTGCGGTGTGCTGTGTTTTTACTGGGTGCTGTGTGCTGTCATTTTACTGGGTACAGCGTGTTTGATTTTACTGGGTGCTGTGAAGTGAGATTTTACTGGGTGAGGTGTGCTGTAATTTTATTGAGTTCGGTGTGCTGTGATTTCCCTGGGTACTGTGTGCTGTGATTTTAGTGGGTGCTGTGTGCTGTGATTTTACTGGGTGCTGTGTGCTGGGATTTTACTGGGTCTGATGTGCTGTGATTTTAATGGGTGCGGTGTGCTGTGATTTTACTGGGTGCTGTATGCTGGGATTTTATTGGGTGCTGTGTAATGGGATTTTACTGGGTGCAGTGTGCTGGGATTTTACTGGGTGCTAAGTAGTGTGATTTTATTGGGTGCGGTGTGCTGTAATTTCATTGGGTGCAGTGCATTGGGATTTTACTGCGTGTGCTGTGCTGTGATTTTACTGGGTGCGGTTTGCTGTGATTTTACTGGGTGCTGTGCGCTGTGATTTTACTGGGGGTTGTGCGCTGGGTTTTTACTGGCCGCTGTGTAATAGGATTTAACGGTGTGCGGTGTGCTGTGTTTTTAAAGGGTGCGATGTGCTGTGATTTTACTGGGTGCGGAATGCTGTAATTTTACTGGTTGCCGTGTGCAGTGATTTTACTTGGTGCGGTGTGCTGTGATTTTACTGGTGAGGTGTGCTGTGATTTTACTGGGTGCGGTATGCTGTGATTTTCCTGGCTGCCGTGTGCTGTGATTTTACTGGCTGCGGTGTGCTGGGATTTTACTGGGTTCTGTGTGCTGTGATTTTACTGCATTTTGCCTAATGTGATTTAACGGGGTGTGGTGTTTTGCGATTTTACTGGGTGCGGAGTGCTTTGATTTTACTGGGTGCGGTGTGATGTGATTTTACTGATGGCGGTGTGCTGTGATTTTGCTGGGCGCTGTGTGCTGTGATTTTAATGGGTGTTGTGTGCTGTGAGTTTTCTGGGTGCTGTGCGCTGTGATTTTACTGGGGGTTGTGCGCTTGGATTTTACTGGCCGCTGTGTAATGGGATTTTACGGTGTGCGTTGTGCTGTGTTTTCACTGGGTGAAGTGTGCTGTGGTTTTACTGGGTACGGTGTGCTTTGATTTTACTGGGTGCTGTGATTTTACTGGGTACGGTGTGCTTTGATTTTACTGGGTGCTGTATGCTGAGATTTTACTGGTTGCTATTTGCTGGGATTATACTGGGTGCTGTGTGCTGTGATTTTACTGGGTGCTGTGTGCTGTGATTTTACTGGGTGCTGTATGCTGTGATTTTACTGGGTGCTGTGCGCAGTGATTTTACTGGGGTTTGTGCGCTGGATTTTTACTGGCCGCTGTGTAATGGGATTTTACAGTGTGCGGTGTGCTGTGTTTTTAAAGGGTGCGATGTGCTGTGATTTTAGTGGGTGCGTTGTGCTGTGATTTTACTGGGTGCTGTTTGCTGTGATTTTACTGGGTGCGGTGTGATGTGATTTTACTGGGTGCTGTGCGCTGTGATTTTACTGGGGGTTGTGCGCTGGGATTGTACTTGGCCCTGTCTAATGGGTTTTTATGGTGTGCGGTGTGCTGTGTTTTTACTGGGTGCTGTGTGCTGTCATTTTACTGGGTATGGCGTGTTTGATTTTACTGGGTGCTGTGAAGTGAGATTTTACTGGGTGAGGTGTGCTGTAATTTTATTGAGTTCGGTGTGCTGTGATTTCCCTGGGTACTGTGTGCTGTGATTTTAGTGGGTGCTGTGTGCTGTGATTTTACTGGGTGCTGTGTGCTGGGATTTTACTGGGTCTGATGTGCTGTGATTTTACTGGGTGCGGTGTGCTGTGATTTTACTGGGTGCTGTATGCTGGGATTTTACTGGGTGCTGTGTAATGGGATTTTACTGGGTGCAGTGTGCTGGGATTTTACTGGGTGCTAAGTAGTGTGATTTTATTGGGTGCGGTGTGCTGTAATTTCATTGGGTGCAGTGCATTGGGATTTTACTGCGTGTGCTGTGCTGTGATTTTACTGGGTGCATTGGGCTTTGATTTTACTGGGTGCAGTTTGCTGTGATTTTACTGGGTGCTGTGCGCTGTGATTTTACTGGGGGTTGTGCGCTGGGTTTTTACTGGCCACTGTGTAATAGGATTTAACGGTGTGCGGTGTGCTGTGTTTTTAAAGGGTGCAATGTGCTGTGATTTTGCTGGGTGCGGATTGCTGTGATTTTACTGGTTGCCGTGTGCAGTGATTTTACTGGGTGCTGTGTGCTGTGATCTTACTGGGTGCTGTATGCTGGGATTTTACTGGGTGCTGTATGCTGGGATTTTACTGGGTGCTGTGTGCAGTGATTTTACTGGGCGTTGTGCGCTGGATTTTTACTGGCCGCTGTGTAATGGGATTTTACGGTGTGCGGTGTGCTGTGTTTTTAAAGGGTGCGATCTGCTGTGATTTTACTGGGTGTGGTGTGCTTTGATTTTACTGCGTGCCGAGTGCTGTGATTTTACTGGGTGCGATGTGCTGTAATTTTACTGGGTGCGGTGTGATGTGATTTTACTGGGTGCGGTGTGATGTGATTTTACTGGGTGCGGTGTGATGTGATTTTACTGGGTGCTGTGTGCTGTGATTTTACTGGGTACGGTGTGCTTTGATTTTACTGGGTGCTGTGAGCTTTGATTTTCTGGTGTGCGGTGTGCTGTGATTTTACTGGTGCGATGTGCTGTGATTTTACTGGGTGCGTTGTGCTGTGATTTTCCTGGGTGCTATTTGCTGTGATTTTACTTGGTGCGGTGTGCTGTGATTTTACTGGGTGCTGTGCGCTGTGATTTTACTGGGAGTTGTGCGCTGGGATTGTACTTGGCGCTGTCTAATGGGTTTTTACAGTGTGTGGTGTGCTGTGTTTTTACTGGGTGCTGTGTGCTGTCATTTTACTGGGTACGGCGTGTTTGATTTTACTGGGTGCTGTGAAGTGAGCTTTTACTGGGTGCGATGTGCTGCAATTTTATTGTGTTCGCTGTGCTGTGATTTCCCTGGGTACTGTGTGCGGTGATTTTAGTGGGTGCTGTGTGCTGTGATTTTAGTGGGTGCTGTGTGCTGTGATCTTACTGGGTGCTGTAAGCTGGGATTTTACTGGGTGCTGTATGCTGGGATTTTACTGGGTGCAGTGTGCTGGGATTTTACTGGGTGCTAAGTAGTGTGATTTTATTGGGTGCGGTGTGCTGTAATTTCATTGGGTGCAGTTCATTGGGATTTTACTGCGTGTGGTGTGCTGTGATTTTACTGGGTGCTGTGTGCTGTGATTTTACTGGGTGCTGTATGCTGTGATTTTACTGGGTGCTGTGCGCAGTGATTTTACTTGGGGTTGTGCGCTGGATTTTTACTGGCCGCTGTGTAATGGTATTTTACGGTTTGCGGTGTGCTGTGTATTTAAAGGGTGCGATGTGCTGTGATTTTACTGGTTGCGGTGTGCTTTGATTTTACTGCGTGCCGAGTGCTCTGATATTACTGGGTGCGGTGTGCTGTGATTTTACTGGGTGCGATGTGCTGTAATTTTACTGGGTGCGGTGTGATGTGATTTTACTTCGTGCTGTGTGCTCGGATTTTACTGGGTGCGATGTGATGTAATTTTACTGGGTGCGTTGTGATGTGATTTTACTGGGTGCTGTGAGCTTTGAGTTTACTGGGTGCGGTGTGCTGTGATTTTACTGGTGCGATGTGCTGTGATTTTACTGGGTCTGATGTGCTGTAATTTTACTGGATGTGGTGTGCTGTGATTTTACTGGGTGCTGTATGCTGGGATTTTACTGGTTGCTATTTGCTGGGATTATACTGGGTGCTGTGTGCTGTGATTTTACTGGGTGCTGTGTGCTGTGATTTTACTGGCTGCTGTATGCTGTGATTTTACTGGGTGCTGTGTGCAGTGATTTTACTGGGCGTTGTGCGCTGGATTTTTACTGGCCGCTGTGTAATGGGATTTTACGGTGTGCGGTGTGCTGTGTTTTTAAAGGGTGCGATCTGCTGTGATTTTACTGGGTGTGGTGTGCTTTGATTTTACTGCGTGCCGAGTGCTGTGATTTTACTGGGTGCGATGTGCTGTAATTTTACTGGGTGCGGTGTGATGTGATTTTACTTCGTGCTGTGTGCTGGGATTTTACTGGGTGCGATGTGATGTAATTTTACTGGGTGCGGTGTGATGTGATTTTACTGGGTGCTGTGAGCTCTGAGTTTACTGGGTGCGGTGTGCTGTGATTTTACAAGTGCGATGTGCTGTGATATTACTGGGTGCGGTGTGCTGTGATTTTACTTGGTGCTTTGCGCTGTGATTTTACTGGGGATTGTGCGCTGGGATTGTACTTGGCGCTGTCCAATGGGTTTTTACGGTGTGCGGTGTGCTGTCTTTTTACTGGGTGCTGTGTGCTGTCATTTTACTGGGTACGGCGTGTTTGATTTTACTGGGTGCTGTGAAGTGAGCTTTTACTGGGTGCGGTGTGCTGTAATTTTATTGTGTTCGGTGTGCTGTGATTTCCCTGGGTACTGTGTGCTGTGATTTTAGTGGGTGCTGTGTGCTGTGATTTTACTGGGTGCTGTGTGCTGGGATTTTACTGGGTCTGATGTGCTGTGATTTTACTGGGTGCGGTGTGCTGTGATTTTACTGGGTGCTGTATGCTGGGATTTTATTGGGTGCTGTGTAATGGGATTTTACTGGGTGCAGTGTGCTGGGATTTTACTGGGTGCTAAGTAGTGTGATTTTATTGGGTGCGGTGTGCTGTAATTTCATTGGGTGCAGTGCATTGGGATTTTACTGCGTGTGCTGTGCTGTGATTTTACTGGGTGCATTGGGCTTTGATTTTACTGGGTGCGGTTTGCTGTGATTTTACTGCGTGCTGTGCGCTGTGATTTTACTTGGGGTTGTGCGCTGGGTTTTTACTGGCCGCTGTGTAATAGGATTTTACGGTGTGCGGTATGCTGTGTTTTTAAAGGGTGCGATGTGCTGTGATTTTACTGGGTGCAGAATGCTGTGATTTTACTGGTTGCCGTGTGCTGTGATTTTACTGGGTGCGGTGTGCTTTGATTTTACTGGGTGCGATGTGCTGTAATTTTACTGGGTGCGGTGTGATGTGATTTTACTTAGTGCTGTGTGCTGGGATTTTACTGGGTGCGATGTGATGTGATTTTACTGGGTGCTGTGCGCTGTGATTTTACTGGGGGTTGTGCGCTGGGTTTTTACTGGCCGCTGTGTAATAGGATTTTACGGTGTGCGGTATGCTGTGTTTTTAAAGGGTGCGATGTGCTGTGATTTTACTGGGTGCGGATTGCTGTGATTTTACTGGTTGCCGTGTGCAGTGATTTTACTGGGTGCTGTGTGCTGTGATCTTACTGGGTGCTGTATGCTGGTATTTTACTGGGTGCTGTATGCTGGGATTTTACTGGGTGCTGTGTGCAGTGATTTTACTGGGCGTTGTGCGCTGGATTTTTACTGGCCGCTGTGTAATGGGATTTTACGGTGTGCGGTGTGCTGTGTTTTTAAAGGGTGCGATCTGCTGTGATTTTACTGGGTGTGGTGTGCTTTGATTTTACTGCGTGCCGAGTGCTGTGATTTTACTGGGTGCGATGTGCTGTAATTTTACTGGGTGCGGTGTGATGTGATTTTACTGGGTGCGGTGTGATGTGATTTTACTGGGTGCGGTGTGATGTGATTTTACTGGGTGCTGTGTGCTGTGATTTTACTGGGTACGGTGTGCTTTGATTTTACTGGGTGCTGTGAGCTTTGAGTTTCTGGTGTGCGGTGTGCTGTGATTTTACTGGTGCGATGTGCTGTGATTTTACTGGGTGCGTTGTGCTGTGATTTTCCTGGGTGCTATTTGCTGTGATTTTACTTGGTGCGGTGTGCTGTGATTTTACTGGGTGCTGTGCGCTGTGATTTTACTGGGAGTTGTGCGCTGGGATTGTACTTGGCGCTGTCTAATGGGTTTTTACAGTGTGTGGTGTGCTGTGTTTTTACTGGGTGCTGTGTGCTGTCATTTTACTGGGTACGGCGTGTTTGATTTTACTGGGTGCTGTGAAGTGAGCTTTTACTGGGTGCGATGTGCTGCAATTTTATTGTGTTCGCTGTGCTGTGATTTCCCTGGGTACTGTGTGCGGTGATTTTAGTGGGTGCTGTGTGCTGTGATTTTAGTGGGTGCTGTGTGCTGTGATCTTACTGGGTGCTGTAAGCTGGGATTTTACTGGGTGCTGTATGCTGGGATTTTACTGGGTGCAGTGTGCTGGGATTTTACTGGGTGCTAAGTAGTGTGATTTTATTGGGTGCGGTGTGCTGTAATTTCATTGGGTGCAGTTCATTGGGATTTTACTGCGTGTGGTGTGCTGTGATTTTACTGGGTGCTGTGTGCTGTGATTTTACTGGGTGCTGTATGCTGTGATTTTACTGGGTGCTGTGCGCAGTGATTTTACTTGGGGTTGTGCGCTGGATTTTTACTGGCCGCTGTGTAATGGTATTTTACGGTTTGCGGTGTGCTGTGTTTTTAAAGGGTGCGATGTGCTGTGATTTTACTGGTTGCGGTGTGCTTTGATTTTACTGCGTGCCGAGTGCTCTGATATTACTGGGTGCGGTGTGCTGTGATTTTACTGGGTGCGATGTGCTGTAATTTTACTGGGTGCGGTGTGATGTGATTTTACTTCGTGCTGTGTGCTCGGATTTTACTGGGTGCGATGTGATGTAATTTTACTGGGTGCGGTGTGATGTGATTTTACTGGGTGCTGTGAGCTTTGCGTTTACTGGGTGCGGTGTGCTGTGATTTTACTGGTGCGATGTGCTGTGATTTTACTGGGTGCTGTTTGCTGTGATTTTACTGGGTGCGGTGTGCTGTGATTTTACTTGGTGCTTTGCGCTGTGATTTTACTGGGGGTTGTGCGCTGGGATTGTACTTCGCGCTGTCTAATGGCTTTTTACGGTGTGCGGTGTGTTGTCTTTTTACTGGGTGCTGTGTGCTGTCATTTTACTGGGTATGGCGTGTTTGATTTTACTGGGTGCTGTGAAGTGAGCTTTTACTGGGTGCGGTGTGCTGTAATTTTATTGTGTTCGGTGTGCTGTGATTTCCCTGGGTACTGTGTGCGGTGATTTTAGTGGGTGCTGTGTGCTGTGATTTTAGTGGGTGCTGTGTGCTGTGATCTTACTGGGTGCTGTATGCTGGGATTTTACTGGGTGCTGTATGCTGGGATTTTACTGGGTGCTGTGTGCAGTGATTTTACTGGGCGTTGTGCGCTGGATTTTTACTGGCCGCTGTGTAATGGGATTTTACGGTGTGCGGTGTGCTGTGTTTTTAAAGGGTGCGATCTGCTGTGATTTTACTGGGTGTGGTGTGCTTTGATTTTACTGCGTGCCGAGTGCTGTGATTTTACTGGGTGCGATGTGCTGTAATTTTACTGGGTGCGGTGTGATGTGATTTTACTGGGTGCGGTGTGATGTGATTTTACTGGGTGCGGTGTGCTGTGATTTTACTGGGTACGGTGTGCTTTGATTTTACTGGGTGCTGTGAGCTTTGAGTTTCTGGTGTGCGGTGTGCTGTGATTTTACTGGTGCGGTGTGCTGTGATTTTACTGGGTGCTGTGCGCTGTGATTTTACTGGGCGTTGTGCGCTGGGATTGTACTTGGCGCTGTCTAATGGGTTTTTACAGTGTGTGGTGTGCTGTGTTTTTACTGGGTGCTGTGTGCTGTCATTTTACTGGGTACGGCGTGTTTGATTTTACTGGGTGCTGTGAAGTGAGCTTTTACTGGGTGCGATGTGCTGTAATTTTATTGTGTTCGCTGTGCTGTGATTTCCCTGGGTACTGTGTGCGGTGATTTTAGTGGGTGCTGTGTGCTGTGATTTTAGTGGGTGCTGTGTGCTGTGATCTTACTGGGTGCTGTATGCTGGGATTTTACTGGGTGCTGTATGCTGGGATTTTACTGGGTGCAGTGTGCTGGGATTTTACTGGGTGCAGTGTGCTGGGATTTTACTGGGTGCTAAGTAGTGTGATTTTATTGGGTGCGGTGTGCTGTAATTTCATTGGGTGCAGTTCATTGGGATTTTACTGCGTGTGGTGTGCTGTGATTTTACTGGGTGCTGTGTGCTGTGATTTTACTGTGTGCTGTATGCTGTGATTTTACTGGGTGCTGTGCGCAGTGATTTTACTTGGGGTTGTGCGCTGGATTTTTACTTGCCGCTGTGTAATGGTATTTTACGGTTTGCGGTGTGCTGTGTTTTTAAAGGGTGCGATGTGCTGTGATTTTACTGGTTGCGGTGTGCTTTGATTTTACTGCGTGCCGAGTGCTCTGATATTACTGGGTGCGGTGTGCTGTGATTTTACTGGGTGCGATGTGCTGTAATTTTACTGGGTGCGGTGTGATGTGATTTTACTTCGTGCTGTGTGCTGGGATTTTACTGGGTCTGATGTGCTGTAATTTTACTGGATGTGGTGTGCTGTGATTTTACTGGGTGCTGTATGCTGGGATTTTACTGGTTGCTATTTGCTGGGATTATACTGGGTGCTGTGTGCTGTGATTTTACTGGGTGCTGTGTGCTGTGATTTTACTGGGTGCTGTATGCTGTGATTTTACTGGGTGCTGTGTGCAGTGATTTTACTGGGCGTTGTGCGCTGGATTTTTACTGGCCGCTGTGTAATGGGATTTTACGGTGTGCGGTGTGCTGTGTTTTTAAAGGGTGCGATCTGCTGTGATTTTACTGGGTGTGGTGTGCTTTGATTTTACTGCGTGCCGAGTGCTGTGATTTTACTGGGTGCGATGTGCTGTAATTTTACTGGGTGCGGTGTGATGTGATTTTACTTCGTGCTGTGTGCTGGGATTTTACTGGGTGCGATGTGATGTAATTTTACTGGGTGCGGTGTGATGTGATTTTACTGGGTGCTGTGAGCTCTGAGTTTACTGGGTGCGGTGTGCTGTGATTTTACAAGTGCGATGTGCTGTGATATTACTGGGTGCGGTGTGCTGTGATTTTACTTGGTGCTTTGCGCTGTGATTTTACTGGGGATTGTGCGCTGGGATTGTACTTGGCGCTGTCCAATGGGTTTTTACGGTGTGCGGTGTGCTGTCTTTTTACTGGGTGCTGTGTGCTGTCATTTTACTGGGTACGGCGTGTTTGATTTTACTGGGTGCTGTGAAGTGAGCTTTTACTGGGTGCGGTGTGCTGTAATTTTATTGTGTTCGGTGTGCTGTGATTTCCCTGGGTACTGTGTGCTGTGATTTTAGTGGGTGCTGTGTGCTGTGATTTTACTGGGTGCTGTGTGCTGGGATTTTACTGGGTCTGATGTGCTGTGATTTTACTGGGTGCGGTGTGCTGTGATTTTACTGGGTGCTGTATGCTGGGATTTTATTGGGTGCTGTGTAATGGGATTTTACTGGGTGCAGTGTGCTGGGATTTTACTGGGTGCTAAGTAGTGTGATTTTATTGGGTGCGGTGTGCTGTAATTTCATTGGGTGCAGTGCATTGGGATTTTACTGCGTGTGCTGTGCTGTGATTTTACTGGGTGCATTGGGCTTTGATTTTACTGGGTGCGGTTTGCTGTGATTTTACTGCGTGCTGTGCGCTGTGATTTTACTTGGGGTTGTGCGCTGGGTTTTTACTGGCCGCTGTGTAATAGGATTTTACGGTGTGCGGTATGCTGTGTTTTTAAAGGGTGCGATGTGCTGTGATTTTACTGGGTGCAGAATGCTGTGATTTTACTGGTTGCCGTGTGCTGTGATTTTACTGGGTGCGGTGTGCTTTGATTTTACTGGGTGCGATGTGCTGTAATTTTACTGGGTGCGGTGTGATGTGATTTTACTTAGTGCTGTGTGCTGGGATTTTACTGGGTGCGATGTGATGTGATTTTACTGGGTGCTGTGCGCTGTGATTTTACTGGGGGTTGTGCGCTGGGTTTTTACTGGCCGCTGTGTAATAGGATTTTACGGTGTGCGGTATGCTGTGTTTTTAAAGGGTGCGATGTGCTGTGATTTTACTGGGTGCAGAATGCTGTGATTTTACTGGTTGCCGTGTGCTGTGATTTTACTGGGTGCGGTGTGCTGTGATTTTACTGGGTGCTGTGTGCTGGGATTTTACTGGGTCTGATGTGCTGTGATTTTACTGGGTGCGGTGTGCTGGGATTTTACTGGGTCTGATGTGCTGTGATTTTACTGGGTGCGGTGTGCTGTGATTTTACTGGGTGCTGTATGCTGGGATTTTATTGGGTGCTGTGTAATGGGATTTTACTGGGTGCAGTGTGCTGGGATTTTACTGGGTGCTAAGTAGTGTGATTTTATTGGGTGCGGTGTGCTGTAATTTCATTGGGTGCAGTGCATTGGGATTTTACTGCGTGTGCTGTGCTGTGATTTTACTGGGTGCATTGGGCTTTGATTTTACTGGGTGCGGTTTGCTGTGATTTTACTGCGTGCTGTGCGCTGTGATTTTACTTGGGGTTGTGCGCTGGGTTTTTACTGGCCGCTGTGTAATAGGATTTTACGGTGTGCGGTATGCTGTGTTTTTAAAGGGTGCGATGTGCTGTGATTTTACTGGGTGCAGAATGCTGTGATTTTACTGGTTGCCGTGTGCTGTGATTTTACTGGGTGCGGTGTGCTTTGATTTTACTGGGTGCGATGTGCTGTAATTTTACTGGGTGCGGTGTGATGTGATTTTACTTAGTGCTGTGTGCTGGGATTTTACTGGGTGCGATGTGATGTGATTTTACTGGGTGCTGTGCGCTGTGATTTTACTGGGGGTTGTGCGCTGGGTTTTTACTGGCCGCTGTGTAATAGGATTTTACGGTGTGCGGTATGCTGTGTTTTTAAAGGGTGCGATGTGCTGTGATTTTACTGGGTGCAGAATGCTGTGATTTTACTGGTTGCCGTGTGCTGTGATTTTACTGGGTGCGGTGTGCTGTGATTTTACTGGTGAGATGTGGTGTGATTTTACTGGGTGCGGTATGCTGTGATTTTCCTGGCTGCCGTGTGCTGTGATTTTACTGGCTGCGGTGTGCTGGGATTTTACTGGGTTCTGTGTGCTGTGATTTTACTGCGTTTTGCGTGATGGGATTTAACGGGGTGTGGTGTTTTGCGATTTTACTGGGTGCGGAGTGCTTTGATTTTACTGGGTGTGGTGTGATGTGATTTTACTGATGGCGGTGTGCTGTGATTTTAATGGGTGTTGTGTGCTGTGAGTTTTCTGAGTGCTGTGCGCTGTGATTTTACTGGGGGTTGTGCGCTTGGATTTTACTGTCCGCTGTGTAATGGGATTTTACGGTGTGCGTTGTGCTGTGTTTTTACTGGGTGCTGTGTGCTGTGATTTTACTGGGTACGGTGTGCTGTGATTTTACTGGGTGCTGTATGCTGGGATTTTACTGGGTGCTGTGTAATGGGATTTTACTGGGTGCAGTGTGCTGGGATTTTACTGGGTGCTAAGTAGTGTGATTTTATTGGGTGCGGTGTGCTGTAATTTCATTGGGTGCAGTGCATTGGGATTTTACTGCGTGTGCTGTGCTGTGATTTTACTGGGTGCATTGGGCTTTGATTTTACTGGGTGCGGTTTGCTGTGATTTTACTGCGTGCTGTGCGCTGTGATTTTACTGGGGGTTGTGCGCTGGGTTTTTACTGGCCGCTGTGTAATAGGATTTAACGGTGTGCGGTGTGCTGTGTTTTTAAAGGGTGCGATGTGCTGTGATTTTACTGGGTGCGGAATGCTGTAATTTTACTGGTTGCCATGTGCAGTGATTTTACTTGGTGCGGTGTGCTGTGATTTTACTGGTGAGATGTGCTGTGATTTTACTGGGTGCGGTATGCTGTGATTTTCCTGGCTGCCGTGTGCTGTGATTTTACTGGCTGCAGTGTGCTGGGATTTTACTGGGTTCTGTGTGCTGTGATTTTACTGCATTTTGCCTAATGTGATTTAACGGGGTGTGGTGTTTTGCGATTTTACTGGGTGCGGAGTGCTTTGATTTTACTGGTTGCGGTGTGATGTGATTTTACTGATGGCGGTGTGCTGTGACTTTGCTGGGCGCTGTGTGCTGTGATTTTAATGGGTGTTGTGTGCTGTGAGTTTTCTGGGTGCTGTGCGCTGTGATTTTACTGGGGGTTGTGCGCTTGGATTTTACTGGCCGCTGTGTAATGGGATTTTACGGTGTGCGTTGTGCTGTGTTTTTACTGGGTGAAGTGTGCTGTGGTTTTACTGGGTACGGTGTGCTTTGATTTTACTGGGTGCTGTGATTTTACTGGGTACGGTGTGCTTTGATTTTACTGGGTGCTGTGAGCTGTGATTTTACTGGGTGCGGTGTGCTGTGATTTTACTGGGTCTGATGTGCTGTAATTTTACTGGATGTGGTGTGCTGTGATTTTACTGGGTGCTGTATGCTGGGATTTTACTGGTTGCTATTTGCTGGGATTATACTGGGTGCTGTGTGCTGTGATTTTACTGGGTGCTGTGTGCTGTGATTTTACTGGGTGCTGTATGCTGTGATTTTACTGGGTGCTGTGCGCAGTGATTTTACTGGGGGTTGTGCGCTGGATTTTTACTGGCCGCTGTGTAATGGGATTTTACGGTGTGCGGTGTGCTGTGTTTTTAAAGGGTGCGATGTGCTGTGATTTTACTGGGTGCGGTGTGCTTTGATTTTACTGGGTGCGATGTGCTATAATTTTACTGGGTGCGGTGTGATGTGATTTTACTTAGTGCTGTGTGCTGGGATTTTACTGGGTGCGATGTGATGTGATTTTACTGGGTGCTGTGCGCTGTGATTTTACTGGGCGTTGTGCGCTGGGTTTTTACTGGCCGCTGTGTAATAGGATTTTACGGTGTGCGGTATGCTGTGTTTTTAAAGGGTGCGATGTGCTGTGATTTTACTGGGTGCAGAATGCTGTGATTTTACTGGTTGCCGTGTGCTGTGATTTTACTGGGTACGGTGTGCTTTGATTTTACTGGGTGCTGTGATTTTACTGGGTACGGTGTGCTTTGATTTTACTGGGTGCTGTGAGCTGTGATTTTACTGGGTGCGGTGTGCTGTGATTTTACTGGGTCTGATGTGCTGTAATTTTACTGGATGTGGTGTGCTGTGATTTTACTGGGTGCTGTATGCTGGGATTTTACTGGTTGCTATTTGCTGGGATTATACTGGGTGCTGTGTGCTGTGATTTTACTGGGTGCTGTGTGCTGTGATTTTACTGGGTGCTGTATGCTGTGATTTTACTGGGTGCTGTGTGCAGTGATTTTACTGGGCGTTGTGCGCTGGATTTTTACTGGCCGCTGTGTAATGGGATTTTACGGTGTGCGGTGTGCTGTGTTTTTAAAGGGTGCGATCTGCTGTGATTTTACTGGGTGTGGTGTGCTTTGATTTTACTGCGTGCCGAGTGCTGTGATTTTACTGGGTGCGATGTGCTGTAATTTTACTGGGTGCGGTGTGATGTGATTTTACTGGGTGCGGTGTGATGTGATTTTACTGGGTGCTGTGTGCTGTGATTTTACTGGGTACGGTGTGCTTTGATTTTACTGGGTGCTGTGAGCTTTGAGTTTCTGGTGTGCGGTGTGCTGTGATTTTACTGGTGCGATGTGCTGTGATTTTACTGGGTGCGTTGTGCTGTGATTTTCCTGGGTGCTATTTGCTGTGATTTTACTTGGTGCGGTGTGCTGTGATTTTACTGGGTGCTGTGCGCTGTGATTTTACTGGGAGTTGTGCGCTGGGATTGTACTTGGCGCTGTCTAATGGGTTTTTACAGTGTGTGGTGTGCTGTGTTTTTACTGGGTGCTGTGTGCTGTCATTTTACTGGGTACGGCGTGTTTGATTTTACTGGGTGCTGTGAAGTGAGCTTTTACTGGGTGCGATGTGCTGTAATTTTATTGTGTTCGCTGTGCTGTGATTTCCCTGGGTACTGTGTGCGGTGATTTTAGTGGGTGCTGTGTGCTGTGATTTTAGTGGGTGCTGTGTGCTGTGATCTTACTGGGTGCTGTAAGCTGGGATTTTACTGGGTGCTGTATGCTGGGATTTTACTGGGTGCAGTGTGCTGGGATTTTACTGGGTGCTAAGTAGTGTGATTTTATTGGGTGCGGTGTGCTGTAATTTCATTGGGTGCAGTTCATTGGGATTTTACTGCGTGTGGTGTGCTGTGATTTTACTGGGTGCTGTGTGCTGTGATTTTACTGGGTGCTGTATGCTGTGATTTTACTGGGTGCTGTGCGCAGTGATTTTACTTGGGGTTGTGCGCTGGATTTTTACTGGCCGCTGTGTAATGGTATTTTACGGTTTGCGGTGTGCTGTGTTTTTAAAGGGTGCGATGTGCTGTGATTTTACTGGTTGCGGTGTGCTTTGATTTTACTGCGTGCCGAGTGCTCTGATATTACTGGGTGCGGTGTGCTGTGATTTTACTGGGTGCGATGTGCTGTAATTTTACTGGGTGCGGTGTGATGTGATTTTACTTCGTGCTGTGTGCTCGGATTTTACTGGGTGCGATGTGATGTAATTTTACTGGGTGCGGTGTGATGTGATTTTACTGGGTGCTGTGAGCTTTGAGTTTACTGGGTGCGGTGTGCTGTGATTTTACTGGTGCGATGTGCTGTGATTTTACTGGGTGCTGTTTGCTGTGATTTTACTGGGTGCGGTGTGCTGTGATTTTACTTGGTGCTTTGCGCTGTGATTTTACTGGGGGTTGTGCGCTGGGATTGTACTTCGCGCTGTCTAATGGGTTTTTATGGTGTGCGGTGTGTTGTCTTTTTACTGGGTGCTGTGTGCTGTCATTTTACTGGGTATGGCGTGTTTGATTTTACTGGGTGCTGTGAAGTGAGCTTTTACTGGGTGCGGTGTGCTGTAATTTTATTGTGTTCGGTGTGCTGTGATTTCCCTGGGTACTGTGTGCGGTGATTTTAGTGGGTGCTGTGTGCTGTGATTTTAGTGGGTGCTGTGTGCTGTGATCTTACTGGGTGCTGTATGCTGGGATTTTACTGGGTGCTGTATGCTGGGATTTTACTGGGTGCTGTGTGCAGTGATTTTACTGGGCGTTGTGCGCTGGATTTTTACTGGCCGCTGTGTAATGGGATTTTACGGTGTGCGGTGTGCTGTGTTTTTAAAGGGTGCGATCTGCTGTGATTTTACTGGGTGTGGTGTGCTTTGATTTTACTGCGTGCCGAGTGCTGTGATTTTACTGGGTGCGATGTGCTGTAATTTTACTGGGTGCGGTGTGATGTGATTTTACTGGGTGCGGTGTGATGTGATTTTACTGGGTGCGGTGTGCTGTGATTTTACTGGGTACGGTGTGCTTTGATTTTACTGGGTGCTGTGAGCTTTGAGTTTCTGGTGTGCGGTGTGCTGTGATTTTACTGGTGCGATGTGCTGTGATTTTACTGGGTGCGTTGTGCTGTGATTTTCCTGGGTGCTATTTGCTGTGATTTTACTTGGTGCGGTGTGCTGTGATTTTACTGGGTGCTGTGCGCTGTGATTTTACTGGGAGTTGTGCGCTGGGATTGTACTTGGCGCTGTCTAATGGGTTTTTACAGTGTGTGGTGTGCTGTGTTTTTACTGGGTGCTGTGTGCTGTCATTTTACTGGGTACGGCGTGTTTGATTTTACTGGGTGCTGTGAAGTGAGCTTTTACTGGGTGCGATGTGCTGTAATTTTATTGTGTTCGCTGTGCTGTGATTTCCCTGGGTACTGTGTGCGGTGATTTTAGTGGGTGCTGTGTGCTGTGATTTTAGTGGGTGCTGTGTGCTGTGATCTTACTGGGTGCTGTATGCTGGGATTTTACTGGGTGCTGTATGCTGGGATTTTACTGGGTGCAGTGTGCTGGGATTTTACTGGGTGCAGTGTGCTGGGATTTTACTGGGTGCTAAGTAGTGTGATTTTATTGGGTGCGGTGTGCTGTAATTTCATTGGGTGCAGTTCATTGGGATTTTACTGCGTGTGGTGTGCTGTGATTTTACTGGGTGCTGTGTGCTGTGATTTTACTGTGTGCTGTATGCTGTGATTTTACTGGGTGCTGTGCGCAGTGATTTTACTTGGGGTTGTGTGCTGGATTTTTACTTGCCGCTGTGTAATGGTATTTTACGGTTTGCGGTGTGCTGTGTTTTTAAAGGGTGCGATGTGCTGTGATTTTACTGGTTGCGGTGTGCTTTGATTTTACTGCGTGCCGAGTGCTCTGATATTACTGGGTGCGGTGTGCTGTGATTTTACTGGGTGCGATGTGCTGTAATTTTACTGGGTGCGGTGTGATGTGATTTTACTTCGTGCTGTGTGCTGGGATTTTACTGGGTGCGATGTGATGTAATTTTACTGGGTGCGGTGTGATGTGATTTTACTGGGTGCTGTGAGCTTTGAGTTTACTGGGTGCGGTGTGCTGTGATTTTACAAGTGCGATGTGCTGTGATATTACTGGGTGCGGTGTGCTGTGATTTTACTTGGTGCTTTGCGCTGTGATTTTACTGGGGGTTGTGCGCTGGGATTGTACTTGGCGCTGTCCAATGGGTTTTTACGGTGTGCGGTGTGCTGTCTTTTTACTGGGTGCTGTGTGCTGTCATTTTACTGGGTACGGCGTGTTTGATTTTACTGGGTGCTGTGAAGTGAGCTTTTACTGGGTGCGGTGTGCTGTAATTTTATTGTGTTCGGTGTGCTGTGATTTCCCTGGGTACTGTGTGCTGTGATTTTAGTGGGTGCTGTGTGCTGTGATTTTACTGGGAGTTGTGCGCTGGGATTGTACTTGGCGCTGTCTAATGGGTTTTTACAGTGTGTGGTGTGCTGTGTTTTTACTGGGTGCTGTGTGCTGTCATTTTACTGGGTACGGCGTGTTTGATTTTACTGGGTGCTGTGAAGTGAGCTTTTACTGGGTGCGATGTGCTGTAATTTTATTGTGTTCGCTGTGCTGTGATTTCCCTGGGTACTGTGTGCGGTGATTTTAGTGGGTGCTGTGTGCTGTGATTTTAGTGGGTGCTGTGTGCTGTGATCTTACTGGGTGCTGTAAGCTGGGATTTTACTGGGTGCTGTATGCTGGGATTTTACTGGGTGCAGTGTGCTGGGATTTTACTGGGTGCTAAGTAGTGTGATTTTATTGGGTGCGGTGTGCTGTAATTTCATTGGGTGCAGTTCATTGGGATTTTACTGCGTGTGGTGTGCTGTGATTTTACTGGGTGCTGTGTGCTGTGATTTTACTGGGTGCTGTATGCTGTGATTTTACTGGGTGCTGTGCGCAGTGATTTTACTTGGGGTTGTGCGCTGGATTTTTACTGGCCGCTGTGTAATGGTATTTTACGGTTTGCGGTGTGCTGTGTTTTTAAAGGGTGCGATGTGCTGTGATTTTACTGGTTGCGGTGTGCTTTGATTTTACTGCGTGCCGAGTGCTCTGATATTACTGGGTGCGGTGTGCTGTGATTTTACTGGGTGCGATGTGCTGTAATTTTACTGGGTGCGGTGTGATGTGATTTTACTTGGTGCTGTGTGCTGGGATTTTACTGGGTGCGATGTGATGTAATTTTACTGGGTGCGGTGTGATGTGATTTTACTGGGTGCTGTGAGCTTTGAGTTTACTGGGTGCGGTGTGCTGTGATTTTACTGGTGCGATGTGCTGTGATTTTACTGGGTGCTGTTTGCTGTGATTTTACTGGGTGCGGTGTGCTGTGATTTTACTTGGTGCTTTGCGCTGTGATTTTACTGGGGGTTGTGCGCTGGGATTGTACTTCGCGCTGTCTAATGGGTTTTTACGGTGTGCGGTGTGTTGTCTTTTTACTGGGTGCTGTGTGCTGTCATTTTACTGGGTATGGCGTGTTTGATTTTACTGGGTGCTGTGAAGTGAGCTTTTACTGGGTGCGGTGTGCTGTAATTTTATTGTGTTCGGTGTGCTGTGATTTCCCTGGGTACTGTGTGCGGTGATTTTAGTGGGTGCTGTGTGCTGTGATTTTAGTGGGTGCTGTGTGCTGTGATCTTACTGGGTGCTGTATGCTGGGATTTTACTGGGTGCTGTATGCTGGGATTTTACTGGGTGCTGTGTGCAGTGATTTTACTGGGCGTTGTGCGCTGGATTTTTACTGGCCGCTGTGTAATGGGATTTTACGGTGTGCGGTGTGCTGTGTTTTTAAAGGGTGCGATCTGCTGTGATTTTACTGGGTGTGGTGTGCTTTGATTTTACTGCGTGCCGAGTGCTGTGATTTTACTGGGTGCGATGTGCTGTAATTTTACTGGGTGCGGTGTGATGTGATTTTACTGGGTGCGGTGTGATGTGATTTTACTGGGTGCGGTGTGCTGTGATTTTACTGGGTACGGTGTGCTTTGATTTTACTGGGTGCTGTGAGCTTTGAGTTTCTGGTGTGCGGTGTGCTGTGATTTTACTGGTGCGATGTGCTGTGATTTTACTGGGTGCGTTGTGCTGTAATTTTACTGGGTGCCGTGTGATGTGATTTTACTGGGTGCGGTGTGATGTGATTTTACTGGGTGCGGTGTGCTGTGATTTTACTGGGTACGGTGTGCTTTGATTTTACTGGGTGCTGTGAGTTTACTGGGTGCGGTGTGCTGTGATTTTACTGGTGCGATGTGCTGTGATTTTACTGGGTGCGTTGTGCTGTGATTTTACTGGTTGCTATTTGCTGTGATTTTACTGGGTGCGGTGCGCTGTGATTTTACTGGGTACGGTGTGCTTTGATTTTACTGGGTGCTGTGAGCTTTGAGTTTCTGGTGTGCGGTGTGCTGTGATTTTACTGGTGCGATGTGCTGTGATTTTACTGGGTGCGTTGTGCTGTGATTTTCCTGGGTGCTATTTGCTGTGATTTTACTTGGTGCGGTGTGCTGTGATTTTACTGGGTGCTGTGCGCTGTGATTTTACTGGGAGTTGTGCGCTGGGATTGTACTTGGCGCTGTCTAATGGGTTTTTACAGTGTGTGGTGTGCTGTGTTTTTACTGGGTGCTGTGTGCTGTCATTTTACTGGGTACGGCGTGTTTGATTTTACTGGGTGCTGTGAAGTGAGCTTTTACTGGGTGCGATGTGCTGTAATTTTATTGTGTTCGCTGTGCTGTGATTTCCCTGGGTACTGTGTGCGGTGATTTTAGTGGGTGCTGTGTGCTGTGATTTTAGTGGGTGCTGTGTGCTGTGATCTTACTGGGTGCTGTATGCTGGGATTTTACTGGGTGCTGTATGCTGGGATTTTACTGGGTGCAGTGTGCTGGGATTTTACTGGGTGCAGTGTGCTGGGATTTTACTGGGTGCTAAGTAGTGTGATTTTATTGGGTGCGGTGTGCTGTAATTTCATTGGGTGCAGTTCATTGGGATTTTACTGCGTGTGGTGTGCTGTGATTTTACTGTGTGCTGTATGCTGTGATTTTACTGGGTGCTGTGCGCAGTGATTTTACTTGGGGTTGTGCGCTGGATTTTTACTTGCCGCTGTGTAATGGTATTTTACGGTTTGCTGTGTATTTTACTGTGTTTTTAAAGGGTGCGATGTGCTGTGATTTTACTGGTTGCGGTGTGCTTTGGTTTTACTGCGTGCCGAGTGCTCTGATATTACTGGGTGCGGTGTGCTGTGATTTTACTGGGTGCGATGTGCTGTAATTTTACTGGGTGCGGTGTGATGTGATTTTACTTCGTGCTGTGTGCTGGGATTTTACTGGGTGCGATGTGATGTAATTTTACTGGGTGCGGTGTGATGTGATTTTACTGGGTGCTGTGAGCTTTGAGTTTACTGGGTGCGGTGTGCTGTGATTTTACAAGTGCGATGTGCTGTGATATTACTGGGTGCGGTGTGCTGTGATTTTACTTGGTGCTTTGCGCTGTGATTTTACTGGGGGTTGTGCGCTGGGATTGTACTTGGCGCTGTCCAATGGGTTTTTACGGTGTGCGGTGTGCTGTCTTTTTACTGGGTGCTGTGTGCTGTCATTTTACTGGGTACGGCGTGTTTGATTTTACTGGGTGCTGTGAAGTGAGCTTTTACTGGGTGCGGTGTGCTGTAATTTTATTGTGTTCGGTGTGCTGTGATTTCCCTGGGTACTGTGTGCTGTGATTTTAGTGGGTGCTGTGTGCTGTGATTTTACTGGGAGTTGTGCGCTGGGATTGTACTTGGCGCTGTCTAATGGGTTTTTACAGTGTGTGGTGTGCTGTGTTTTTACTGGGTGCTGTGTGCTGTCATTTTACTGGGTACGGCGTGTTTGATTTTACTGGGTGCTGTGAAGTGAGCTTTTACTGGGTGCGGTGTGCTGTAATTTTATTGTGTTCGGTGTGCTGTGATTTCCCTGGGTACTGTGTGCTGTGATTTTAGTGGGTGCTGTGTGCTGTGATTTTACTGGGAGTTGTGCGCTGGGATTGTACTTGGCGCTGTCTAATGGGTTTTTACAGTGTGTGGTGTGCTGTGTTTTTACTGGGTGCTGTGTGCTGTCATTTTACTGGGTACGGCGTGTTTGATTTTACTGGGTGCTGTGAAGTGAGCTTTTACTGGGTGCTGTGTGCTGGGATTTTACTGGGTCTGATGTGCTGTGATTTTACTGGGTGCGGTGTGCTGTGATTTTACTGGGTGCTGTATGCTGGGATTTTATTGGGTGCTGTGTAATGGGATTTTACTGGGTGCAGTGTGCTGGGATTTTACTGGGTGCTAAGTAGTGTGATTTTATTGGGTGCGGTGTGCTGTAATTTCATTGGGTGCAGTGCATTGGGATTTTACTGCGTGTGCTGTGCTGTGATTTTACTGGGTGCATTGGGCTTTGATTTTACTGGGTGCGGTTTGCTGTGATTTTACTGCGTGCTGTGCGCTGTGATTTTACTTGGGGTTGTGCGCTGGGTTTTTACTGGCCGCTGTGTAATAGGATTTAACGGTGCGCGGTGTGCTGTGTTTTTAAAGGGTGCGATGTGCTGTGATTTTACTGGGTGCGGAATGCTGTAATTTTACTGGTTGCCGTGTGCAGTGATTTTACTTGGTGCGGTGTGCTGTGATTTTACTGGTGAGATGTGCTGTGATTTTACTGGGTGCGGTATGCTGTGATTTTCCTGGCTGCCGTGTGCTGTGATTTTACTGGCTGCAGTGTGCTGGGATTTTACTGGGTTCTGTGTGCTGTGATTTTACTGCATTTTGCCTAATGTGATTTAACGGGGTGTGGTGTTTTGCGATTTTACTGGGTGCGGAGTGCTTTGATTTTACTGGGTGCGGTGTGATGTGATTTTACTGATGGCGGTGTGCTGTGATTTTGCTGGGCGCTGTGTGCTGTGATTTTAATGGGTGTTGTGTGCTGTGAGTTTTCTGGGTGCTGTGCGCTGTGATTTTACTGGGGGTTGTGCGCTTGGATTTTACTGGCCGCTGTGTAATGGGATTTTCCGGTGTGCGTTGTGCTGTGTTTTTACTGGGTGAAGTGTGCTGTGGTTTTACTGGGTACGGTGTGCTTTGATTTTACTGGGTGCTGTGATTTTACTGGGTACGGTGTGCTTTGATTTTACTGGGTGCTGTGAGCTGTGATTTTACTGGGTGCGGTGTGCTGTGATTTTACTGGGTCTGATGTGCTGTAATTTTACTGGATGTGGTGTGCTGTGATTTTACTGGGTGCTGTATGCTGGGATTTTACTGGTTGCTATTTGCTGGGATTATACTGGGTGCTGTGTGCTGTGATTTTACTGGGTGCTGTATGCTGTGATATTACTGGGTGCTGTGCGCAGTGATTTTACTGGGGGTTGTGCGCTGGATTTTTACTGGCCGCTGTGTAATGGGATTTTGCGGTGTGCTGTGTTTTTAAAGGGTGCGATGTGCTGTGATTTTACTGGGTGCGGTGTGCTTTGATTTTACTGGGTGCGATGTGCTGTAATTTTACTGGGTGCGGTGTGATGTGATTTTACTTAGTGCTGTGTGCTGGGATTTTACTGGGTGCGATGTGATGTGATTTTACTGGGTGCTGTGCGCTGTGATTTTACTGGGGGTTGTGCGCTGGGTTTTTACTGGCCGCTGTGTAATAGGATTTTACGGTGTGCGGTATGCTGTGTTTTTAAAGGGTGCGATGTGCTGTGATTTTACTGGGTGCAGAATGCTGTGATTTTACTGGTTGCCGTGTGCTGTGATTTTACTGGGTGCGGTGTGCTGTGATTTTACTGGTGAGATGTGGTGTGATTGTACTGGGTGCGGTATGCTGTGATTTTCCTGGCTGCCGTGTGCTGTGATTTTACTGGCTGCGGTGTGCTGGGATTTTACTGGGTTCTGTGTGCTGTGATTTTACTGCGTTTTGCGTGATGGGATTTAACGGGGTATGGTGTTTTGCGATTTTACTGGGTGCGGAGTGCTTTGATTTTACTGGGTGTGGTGTGATGTGATTTTACTGATGGCGGTGTGCTGTGATTTTAATGGGTGTTGTGTGCTGTGAGTTTTCTGAGTGCTGTGCGCTGTGATTTTACTGGGGGTTGTGCGCTTGGATTTTACTGTCCGCTGTGTAATGGGATTTTACGGTGTGCGTTGTGCTGTGTTTTTACTGGGTGCTGTGTGCTGTGATTTTACTGGGTACGGTGTGCTGTGATTTTACTGGGTGCTGTATGCTGGGATTTTACTGGGTGCTGTGTAATGGGATTTTACTGGGTGCAGTGTGCTGGGATTTTACTGGGTGCTAAGTAGTGTGATTTTATTGGGTGCGGTGTGCTGTAATTTCATTGGGTGCAGTGCATTGGGATTTTACTGCGTGTGCTGTGCTGTGATTTTACTGGGTGCATTGGGCTTTGATTTTACTGGGTGCGGTTTGCTGTGATTTTACTGCGTGCTGTGCGCTGTGATTTTACTGGGGGTTGTGCGCTGGGTTTTTACTGGCCGCTGTGTAATAGGATTTAACGGTGTGCGGTGTGCTGTGTTTTTAAAGGGTGCGATGTGCTGTGATTTTACTGGGTGCGGAATGCTGTAATTTTACTGGTTGCCATGTGCAGTGATTTTACTTGGTGCGGTGTGCTGTGATTTTACTGGTGAGATGTGCTGTGATTTTACTGGGTGCGGTATGCTGTGATTTTCCTGGCTGCCATGTGCTGTGATTTTACTGGCTGCAGTGTGCTGGGATTTTACTGGGTTCTGTGTGCTGTGATTTTACTGCATTTTGCCTAATGTGATTTAACGGGGTGTGGTGTTTTGCGATTTTACTGGGTGCGGAGTGCTTTGATTTTACTGGGTGCGGTGTGATGTGATTTTACTGATGGCGGTGTGCTGTGACTTTGCTGGGCGCTGTGTGCTGTGATTTTAATGGGTGTTGTGTGCTGTGAGTTTTCTGGGTGCTGTGCGCTGTGATTTTACTGGGGGTTGTGCGCTTGGATTTTACTGGCCGCTGTGTAATGGGATTTTACGGTGTGCGTTGTGCTGTGTTTTTACTGGGTGAAGTGTGCTGTGGTTTTACTGGGTACGGTGTGCTTTGATTTTACTGGGTGCTGTGAGCTGTGATTTTACTGGGTGCGGTGTGCTGTGATTTTACTGGGTCTGATGTGCTGTAATTTTACTGGATGTGGTGTGCTGTGATTTTACTGGGTGCTGTATGCTGGGATTTTACTGGTTGCTATTTGCTGGGATTATACTGGGTGCTGTGTGCTGTGATTTTACTGGGTGCTGTGTGCTGTGATTTTACTGGGTGCTGTATGCTGTGATTTTACTGGGTGCTGTGCGCAGTGATTTTACTGGGGGTTGTGCGCTGGATTTTTACTGGCCGCTGTGTAATGGGATTTTACGGTGTGCGGTGTGCTGTGTTTTTAAAGGGTGCGATGTGCTGTGATTTTACTGGGTGCGGTGTGCTTTGATTTTACTGGGTGCGATGTGCTATAATTTTACTGGGTGCGGTGTGATGTGATTTTACTTAGTGCTGTGTGCTGGGATTTTACTGGGTGCGATGTGATGTGATTTTACTGGGTGCTGTGCGCTGTGATTTTACTGGGCGTTGTGCGCTGGGTTTTTACTGGCCGCTGTGTAATAGGATTTTACGGTGTGCGGTATGCTGTGTTTTTAAAGGGTGCGATGTGCTGTGATTTTACTGGCTGCAGAATGCTGTGATTTTACTGGTTGCCGTGTGCTGTGATTTTACTGGGTGCGGTGTGCTGTGATTTTACTGGTGAGATGTGGTGTGATTTTACTGGGTGCGGTATGCTGTGATTTTCCTGGCTGCCGTGTGCTGTGATTTTACTGGCTGCGGTGTGCTGGGATTTTACTGGGTTCTGTGTGCTGTGATTTTACTGCGTTTTGCGTGATGGGATTTAACGGGGTGTGGTGTTTTGCGATTTTACTGGGTGCGGAGTGCTTTGATTTTACTGGGTGTGGTGTGATGTGATTTTACTGATGGCGGTGTGCTGTGATTTTAATGGGTGTTGTGTGCTGTGAGTTTTCTGAGTGCTGTGCGCTGTGATTTCACTGGGGGTTGTGCGCTTGGATTTTACTGTCCGCTGTGTAATGGGATTTTATGGTGTGCGTTGTGCTGTGTTTTTACTGGGTGCTGTGTGCTGTGATTTTACTGGGTACGGTGTGCTTTGATTTTACTGGGTGCTGTGATTTTACTGGGTACGGTGTGCTTTGATTTTACTGGGTGCTGTGAGCTGTGATTTTACTGGGTGCGGTGTGCTGTGATTTTACTGGGTCTGATGTGCTGTGATTTTGCTGGGTGCGGTGTGCTGTGATTTTACTGGGTGCTGTATGCTGGGATTTTACTGGTTGCTAATTGCTGGGATTATACTGGGTGCTGTGTGCTGTGATTTTACTGGGTGCTGTGAGCTGTGATTTTACTGGGTGCGGTGTGCTGTGATTTTACTGGTGCGATGTGCTGTGATTTTACTGGGTGCGTTGTGCTGTGATTTTACTGGGTGCTGTTTGCTGTGATTTTACTGGGTGCGGTGTGATGTGATTTTACTGGGTGCTGTGCGCTGTGATTTTACTGGGGGTTGTGCGCTGGGATTGTACTTGGCCCTGTCTAATGGGTTTTTATGGTGTGCGGTGTGCTGTGTTTTTACTGGGTGCTGTGTGCTGTCATTTTACTGGGTACGGCGTGTTTGATTTTACTGGGTGCTGTGAAGTGAGATTTTACTGGGTGAGGTGTGCTGTAATTTTATTGATAAAAACAAAAAAACTGCGGATGCTGGAAATCCAAAACAAAAACAGAATTACCTGGAAAAACTCAGCAGGTCTGGCAGCATCGGCGGAGAAGAAAAGAGTTGACGTTTCGAGTCCTCATGACCCTTCGACAGAACTTGAGTTCGAGTCCAGGAAAGAGCTGAAATATAAGCTGGTTTAAGGTGTGTGTGTGGGGGGCGGAGAGAGCCCCCCACACACACACCTTAAACCAGCTTATATTTCAGCTCTTTCCTGGACTCGAACTCAAGTTCTGTCGAAGGGTCATGAGGACTCGAAACGTCAACTCTTTTCTTCTCCGCCGATGCTGCCAGACCTGCTGAGTTTTTCCAGGTAATTCTGTTTTTGTTTTGTAATTTTATTGAGTTCGGTGTGCTGTGATTTCCCTGGGTTCTGTGTGCTTTGATTTTAGTGGGTGCTGTGTGCTGTGATTTTACTGGGTGCTGTGTGCTGGGATTTTACTGGGTCTGATGTGCTGTGATTTTACTGGGTGCGGTGTGCTGTGATTTTACTGGGTGCTGTATGCTGGGATTTTACTGGGTGCTGTGTAATGGGATTTTGCTGGGTGCAGTGTGCTGGGATTTTACTGGGTGCTAAGTAGTGTGATTTTATTGGGTGCGGTGTGCTGTAATTTCATTGGGTGCAGTGCATTGGGATTTTACTGCGTGTGCTGTGCTGTGATTTTACTGGGTGCATTGGGCTTTGATTTTACTGGGTGCGGTTTGCTGTGATTTTACTGGGTGCTGTGCGCTGTGATTTTACTGGGGGTTGTGCGCTGGGTTTTTACTGGCCGCTGTGTAATAGGATTTAACGGTGTGCGGTGTGCTGTGTTTTTAAAGGGTGCAATGTGCTGTGATTTTGCTGGGTGCGGAATGCTGTGATTTTACTGGTGCCGTGTGCAGTGATTTTACTTGGTGCGGTATGCTGTGATTTTCCTGGCTGCCGTGTGCTGTGATTTTACTGGCTGCCGTGTGCTGGGATTTTACTGGGTTCTGTGTGCTGTGATTTTACTGCATTTTGCCTAATGTGATTTAACGGGGTGTGGTGTTTTGCGATTTTACTGGGTGCGGAGTGCTTTGATTTTACTGGGTGAGGTGTGATGTGATTTTACTGGGTGCTGTGTGCTGTGATTTTAATGGGTGTTGTGTGCTGTGAGTTTTCTGGGTGCTGTGGACTGTGATTTTACTGGGGGTTGTGTGCTTGGATTTTTCTGTCCTCTGTGTAATGGGATTTTACGGTGTGCGTTGTGCTATGTTTTTACTGGGTGAAGTGTGCTGTGGTTTTACTGGGTACGGTGTGCTTTGATTTTACAGGGTGCTGCAATTTTACTGGGTACGGTGTGCTTTGATATTACTGGGTGCTGTGAGCTGTGATTTTACTGGGTGCGTTGTGCTGTGATTTTACTGGGTCTGATGTGCTGTGATTTTACTGGGTGCGGTGTGCTGTGATTTTACTGGGTGCTGTATGCTGGGATTTTACTGGTTGCTATTTGCTGGGATTATACTGGGTGCTGTGTGCTGTGATTTTACTGGGTGCTGTGTGCTGTGATTTTACTGGGTGCTGTATGCTGTGATTTTACTGGGTGCTGTGTGCAGTGATTTTACTGGGCGTTGTGCGCTGGATTTTTACTGGCCGCTGTGTAATGGGATTTTACGGTGTGCGGTGTGCTGTGTTTTTAAAGGGTGCGATCTGCTGTGATTTTATTGGGTGTGGTGTGCTTTGATTTTACTGCGTGCCGAGTGCTGTGATTTTACTGGGTGCGGTGTGCTGTGATTTTACTGGGTGCGATGTGCTGTAATTTTACTGGGTGCGGTGTGATGTGATTTTACTGGGTGCGGTGTGATGTGATTTTACTGGGTGCGGTGTGATGTGATTTTACTGGGTGCGGTGTGCTGTGATTTTACTGGGTGCGGTGTGATGTGATTTTACTGGGTGCGGTGTGCTGTGATTTTACTGGGTACGGTGTGCTTTGATTTTACTGGGTGCTGTGAGCTTTGAGTTTCTGGTGTGCGGTGTGCTGTGATTTTACTGGTGCGATGTGCTGTGATTTTCCTGGGTGCTATTTGCTGTGATTTTACTGGGTGCGGTGTGATGTGATTTTACTGGGTGCGGTGTGCTGTGATTTTACTGGGTACGGTGTGCTTTGATTTTACTGGGTGCTGTGAGCTTTGAGTTTCTGGTGTGCGGTGTGCTGTGATTTTACTGGTGCGATGTGCTGTGATTTTCCTGGGTGCTATTTGCTGTGATTTTACTTGGTGCGGTGTGCTGTGATTTTACTGGGTGCTGTGTGCTGTGATTTTACTGGGAGTTGTGCGCTGGGATTGTACTTGGCTCTGTCTAATGGGTTTTTACAGTGTGTGGTGTGCTGTGTTTTTACTGGGTGCTGTGTGCTGTCATTTTACTGGGTACGGAGTGTTTGATTTTACTGGGTGCTGTGAAGTGAGCTTTTACTGGGTGCGATGTGCTGTAATTTTATTGTGTTCGCTGTGCTGTGATTTCCCTGGGTACTGTGTGCGGTGATTTTAGTGGGTGCTGTGCGCTGTGATTTTAGTGGGTGCTGTGTGCTGTGATCTTACTGGGTGCTGTATGCTGGGATTTTACTGGGTGCTGTATGCTGGGATTTTACTGGGTGCAGTGTGCTGGGATTTTACTGGGTGCTAAGTAGTGTGATTTTATTGGGTGCGGTGTGCTGTAATTTCATTGGGTGCAGTTCATTGGGATTTTACTGCGTGTGGTGTGCTGTGATTTTACTGGGTGCTGTGTGCTGTGATTTTACTGGGTGCTGTGTGCTGTGATTTTACTGGGTGCTGTATGCTGTGATTTTACTGGGTGCTGTGCGCAGTGATTTTACTTGGTGCTTTGCGCTGTGATTTTACTGGGGGTTGTCCGCTGGGATTGTACTTGGCGCTGTCTAATGGGTTTTTACGGTGTGCGGTGTGCTGTCTTTTTACTGGGTGCTGTGTGCTGTCATTTTACTGGGTACGGCGTGTTTGATTTTACTGGGTGCTGTGAAGTGAGCTTTTGCTGGGTGCGGTGTGCTGTAATTTTATTGTGTTCGGTGTGCTGTGATTTTACTGGTTGCGGTGTGCTTTGATTTTACTGCGTGCCGAGTGCTCTGATATTACTGGGTGCGGTGTGCTGTGATTTTACTGGGTGCGATGTGCTGTAATTTTACTGGGTGCGGTGTGATGTGATTTTACTGGGTGCTGTGAGCTTTGAGTTTACTGGGTGCGGTGTGCTGTGATTTTACTGGTGCGATGTGCTGTGATTTTACTGGGTGCTGTTTGCTGTGATTTTACTGGGTGCGGTGTGCTGTGATTTTACTTGGTGCTTTGCGCTGTGATGTTACTGGGGGTTGTCCGCTGGGATTGTACTTGTCGCTGTCTAATGGGTTTTTACGGTGTGCGGTGTGCTGTCTTTTTACTGGGTGCTGTGTGCTGTCATTTTACTGGGTACGGCGTGTTTGATTTTACTGGGTGCTGTGAAGTGAGCTTTTACTGGGTGCGGTGTGCTGTAATTTTATTGTGTTCGGTGTGCTGTGATTTCCCTGGGTACTGTGTGCTGTGATTTTATTGGGTGCTGTGTGCTGTGATTTTACTGGGTGCTGTATGCTGGGATTTTACTGGGTCTGATGTGCTGTGATTTTCCTGGCTGCCGTGTGCTGGGATTTTACTGGGTTCTGTGTGCTGGGATTTTACTGCGTTTTGCGTAATGGGATTTAACGGGGTGTGGTGTTTTGCGATTTTACTTGGTGCGGAGTGCTTTGATTTCACTGGGTGCGGTGTGATGTGATTTAACTGATGGCGGTGTGCTGTGATTTTACTGGGTGCTGTGTGCTGTGATTTTAATGGGTGTTGTGTGCTGTGAGTTTTCTGGGTGCTGTGCGCTGTGATTTTACTGGGGGTTGTGCGCTTGGATTTTACTGGCCGCTTTGTAATGGGATTTTACGGTGTGCGTCGTGCTGTGTTTTTACTGGGTGCTGTGTGCTGTGATTTTACTGTGTACGGTGTGCTTTGATATTACTGGGTGCTGTGATTTTACTGGGTACGGTGTGCTTTGATTTTATTGGGTGCTGTGAGCTGTGATTTTACTGGGTGCGGTGTGCTGTGATTTTACTGGGTGCGGTGTGCTGTGATTTTACTGGGTGCTGTGTGCTGTGATTTTACTGGGTGCTGTATGCTGGGATTTTACTCGGTCTGATGTGCTGTGATTTTCCTGGCTGCCGTGTGCTGGGATTTTACTGGGTTCTGTGTGCTGTGATTTTACAGCGTTTTGCGTAATGGGATTTAACGGGGTGTATTGTTTTGCGATTTTACTGGGTGCGGAGTGCTTTGATTTTACTGGGTGCGGTGTGATGTGATTTAACTGATGGTGGTGCGCTGTGATTTTACTGGGTGCTGTGTGCTGTGATTTTAATGGGTGTTGTGTGCTGTGAGTTTTCTGGGTGCTGTGCGCTGTGATTTTACTGGGGGTTGTGCGCTTGGATTTTACTGGCCGCTGTGTAATGGCATTTTACGGTGTGCTTTGTGCTGTGTTTTTACTGGGTGCTGTGTGCTGTGATTTTACTGGGTACGGTGTGCTTTGATATTACTGGGTGCTGTGATTTTACTGGGTACGGTGTGCTTTGATTTTATTGGGTGCTGTGAGCTGTGATTTTACTGGGTGCGGTGTGCTGTGATTTTACTGGCTGCTGAATGCTGTGATTTTACTGGGTGCTGTGCGCAGTGATTTTACTGGGGGTTGTGCGCTGGATTTTTACTGGCCGCTGTGTAATGGGATTTTACGGTGTGCGGTGTGCTGTGTTTTTAAAGGGTGCGATGTGCTGTGATTTTACTGGGTGCGGTGTGCTGTGATTTTACTGCGTGCGATGTGCTGTAATTTTACTGGGTGCGGTGTGATGTGATTTTACTGGGTGCGGTGTGATGTGATTTTACTGGGTGCGGTGTGATGTGATTTTACTGGGTGCTGTGTGCTGTGATTTTACTGGGTACGGTGTGCTTTGATTTTACTGGGTGCTGTGAGCTTTGAGTTTACTGGGTGCGTTGTGCTTGATTTTACTGGGGGTTTTGCGCTGGGATTGTACGTGGCGCTGTCTAATGGGTTTTTACGGTGTGCGGTGTGCTGTGTTTTTACTGGGTAAGGCGTGTTTGATTTTACTGGGTGCTGTGAAGTGAGCTTTTACTGGGTGCGGTGTGCTGTAATTTTATTGTGTTCGGTGTGCTGTGATTTCCCTGGGTACTGTGTGCTGTGATTTTAGTGGGTGCTGTGTGCTGTAATTTTACTGAGTGCTGTATGCTGGGATTTTACTGGGTGCTGTATGCTAGGATTTTACTGGGTGCAATATGCTGGGATTTTACTGGGTGCTAAGTAGTGTGATTTTATTGGGTGCGGTGTGCTGTAATTTCATTGGGTGCAGTGCATTGGGATTTTACTGCGTGTGTTGTGCTGTGATTTTACTGGGTGCATTGGGCTTTGATTTTACTGGGTGTGGTTTGCTGTGATTTTACTGGGTGCTGTGCGCTGTGATTTTACTGGGGGTTGTTCGCTGGGTTTTTACTGGCCGCTGTGTAATAAGATTTTACGGTGTGCGGTGTGCTGTGCTTTTAAAGGGTGCGGTGTGCTGTGATTTTAATGGGTGCGGTGTGCTGTGATTTTACTGGGTCTGATGTGCTGTGATTTTACTGGGTGCGGTGAGCTCTGATTTTACTGGGTGCTGTATGCTGGGATTTTACTGGTTGCTATTTGCTGGGATTATACTGGGTGCTGTGTGCTGTGATTTTAATGGGTGCTGTGTGCTGTGATTTTACTGGGTGCTGTATGCTGTGATTTTACTGGGTGCTGTGCTCATTGATTTTACTGGGGGTTGTGCGCTGGATGTTTACTGGCCGCTGTGTAATGGGATTTTACGGTGTGCGGTGTGCTGTGTTTTTAAAGGGTGCGATGTGCTGTGATTTTACTGGGTGCGATGTGCTTTGATTTTGCTGCGTGCCGAGTGCTGTGATTTTACTGGGTGCAGTGTGCTGTGATTTTACTGGGTGCGGTGTGATGTGATTTTACTTAGTGCTGTGTGCTGGGATTTTACTGGGTGCGATGTGATGTGATTTTACTGGGTGCAGTGTGCTGTGATTTTACTGGGTGCGGTGTGATGTGATTTTACTGGGTGCTGTGTGCTGTGGTTTTACTGGGTACGGTGTGCTTTGATTTTACTGGGTGCTGTGAGCTGTGAGTTTACTGTGTGCGGTGTGCTGTGATTTTACTGGTGCGATGTGCTGTGATTTTACTGGTTGCGTTGTGCTGTGATTTTACTGAGTGCTATTTGCTGTGATTTTACTTGGTGAGGTGTGCTGTGATTTTACTGGATGCTGTGCGCTGTGATTATACTGGGGGTTGTGCGCTGGGATTGTACTTGGCGCTGTCTAATGGGTTTTTACGGTGTGCGGTGTGCTGTGTTTTTACTGTGTGCTGTGTGCTGTCATTTTACTGGGTACGGCGTGTTTGATTTTACTGGGTGCTGTGAAGTGAGCTTTTACTGGGTGCGATTTGCTGTAATTTTATTGTGTTCGGTATGCAGTGATTTCCCTGGGTACTGTGTGCTGTGATTTCAGTGGGTGCTGTGTGCTGTGATTTTAGTGGGTGCTGTGTGCTGTGATTTTACTGGGTGCTGTATGCTGGGATTTTACTGGGTGCTGTATGCTGGGATTTTACTGGTTGCAGTGTGCTGGGATTTTACTGGGTGCTAAGTAATGTGATTTTACTGGGTGCTGTGTGCTGTGATCTTAATGGCTGTTGTGTGCTGTGAGTTTACTGGGTGCTGTGCGCTGTGATTTTACTGGGTGCTGTATGCTGGGATTTTACTGGTTGCAGTGTGCTGGGATTTTACTGGGTGCTAAGTAATGTGATTTTACTGGCTGCGGTGTGCTGTGATTTTACTGGGTGCTGTGTGCTGTGATCTTAATGGCTGTTGTGTGCTGTGAGTTTACTGGGTGCTGTGCGCTGTGATTTTACTGGGTGTTGTGTGCTGTGATTTTACTGCGTTTTGCGTAATGGGATTTAACGGGATGTGGTGTTTTGTGATTTTACTGGGTGCGGAGTGCTTTGATTTTACTGGTTGCAGTGTGCTGGGATTTTACTGGGTGCTAAGTAATGTGATTTTACTGGCTGCGGTGTGCTGTGATTTTACTGGGTGCTGTATGCTGTGATCTTAATGGGTGTTGTGTGCTGTGAGTTTACTGGGTGCTGTGCGCTGTGATTTTACTGGGGGTTGTGTGCTGTGATTTTACTGCGTTTTGCGTAATGGGATTTAACGGGATGTGGTGTTTTGTGATTTTACTGGGTGCGGAGTGCTTTGATTTTACTGGGTGTGGTGTGATGTGATTTTACTAGGTGCGGTGTGCTGTGAATTTACTGGGTGCTGTGCGCTGTGATTTTACTGGGGGTTGTGCGCTGGGATTGTACTTGGCACTGTCTAATGGGTTTTTACGGTGTGCGGTGTGCTGTGTTTTTACTGGGTGCTGTGTGCTGTCATTTTACTGGGTACGGCGTGTTCGATTTTACTGGGTGCTGTGAAGTGAGATTTTACTGGGTGCGGTGTGCTGTGATTTTACTGGGTGATGTGTGCTGTGATTATAGTGGGTGCTGTGTGCTGTGATTTTACTGGGTGCTGTGTGCTGTGATTTTAGTGGGTGCTGTGTGCTGTGATTTTACTGGGTGCTGTATGCTGGGATTTTACTGGGTGCTGTATGCTGGGATTTTACTGGGTGCAGTGTGCTGGGATTTTACTGGGTGCTAAGTAGTGTCATTTTATTGGGTGCGGTGTGCTGTAATTTCATTGGGTGCAGTGCATTGAGATTTTACTGCGTGTGGTGTGCTGTGATTTTACTGGGTGCATTGGGCTTTGATTTTACTGGGTGTGGTTTGCTGTGATTTTACTGGGTGCTGTGCGCTGTGATTTTACTGCGGGTTGTGCGCTGGGTTTTTACTGGCCGCTGTGTAATAGGATTTTACGGTGTGCTGTGTTTTTAAAGGGTGCGATGTGCTGTGATTTTACTGGGTGCGGAATGCTATGATTTTACTGGTTGCCGTGTGCTGTGATTTTACTGGGTGCGGTGTGCTGTGATTTTACTGGGTGTGGTGTGATGTGATTTTACTGGGTGCTGTGTGCTGTGATTTTACTGGGTACGGTGTGCTTTGATTTTACTGGTTGCCGTGTGCTGTGATTTTACTGGGTGCGGTGTGCTGTGATTTTACTGGGTGTGGTGTGATGTGATTTTACTGGTGCGATGTGCTGTGATTTTACTGGTTGCGTTGTGCTGTGATTTTACTGGGTGCTATTTGCTGTGATTTTACTTGGTGAGGTGTGCTGTGATTTTACTGGATGCTGTGCGCTGTGATTATACTGGGGGTTGTGCGCTGGGATTGTACTTGGCGCTGTCTAATGGGTTTTTATGGTGTGCGGTGTGCTGTGTTTTTACTGTGTGCTGTGTGCTGTCATTTTACTGGGTACGGCGTGTTTGATTTTACTGGGTGCTGTGAAGTGAGCTTTTACTGGGTGCGATGTGCTGTAATTTTATTGTGTTCGGTGTGCAGTGATTTCCCTGGGTACTGTGTGCTGTGATTTCAGTGGGTGCTGTGTGCTGTGATTTTAGTGGGTGCTGTGTGCTGTGATTTTACTGGGTGCTGTATGCTGGGATTTTACTGGGTGCTGTATGCTGGGATTTTACTGGTTGCAGTGTGCTGGGATTTTACTGGGTGCTAAGTAATGTGATTTTACTGGCTGCGGTGTGCTGTGATTTTACTGGGTGCTGTATGCTGTGATCTTAATGGGTGTTGTGTGCTGTGAGTTTACTGGGTGCTGTGCGCTGTGATTTTACTGGGGGTTGTGTGCTGTGATTTTACTGCGTTTTGCGTAATGGGATTTAACGGGATGTGGTGTTTTGTTATTTTACTGGGTGCGGAGTGCTTTGATTTTACTGGGTGTGGTGTGATGTGATTTTACTAGGTGCGGTGTGCTGTGAATTTACTGGGTGCTGTGCGCTGTGATTTTACTGGGGGTTGTGCGCTGGGATTGTACTTGGCACTGTCTAATGGGTTTTTACGGTGTGCGGTGTGCTGTGTTTTTACTGGGTGCTGTGTGCTGTCATTTTACTGGGTACGGCGTGTTCGATTTTACTGGGTGCTGTGAAGTGAGATTTTACTGGGTGCGGTGTGCTGTGATTTTACTGGGTGATGTGTGCTGTGATTATAGTGGGTGCTGTGTGCTGTGATTTTACTGGGTGCTGTGTGCTGTGATTTTACTGGGTGCTGTGTGCTGTGATTTTACTGGGTGCATTGGGCTTTGATTTTACTGGGTGTGGTTTGCTGTGATTTTACTGGGTGCTGTGCGCTGTGATTTTACTGCGGGTTGTGCGCTGGGTTTTTACTGGCCGCTGTGTAATAGGATTTTACGGTGTGCTGTGTTTTTAAAGGGTGCGATGTGCTGTGATTTTACTGGGTGCGGAATGCTGTGATTTTACTGGTTGCGGTGTGCAGTGATTTTTCTGGGTGCGTAGTGCTGTAATTTTACTGGGTGCAGTGTGCTGTAATTTTACTGGGTGCAGTGTAATGCCATTTTACAGGGCGCTGTATAATGGGACTTTCCTGGGTGCGGTGTTCTGTAATTTTACTTGGTTCGGTGTGCTCTGATTTTACTGGCAGCGGTGTGTTGTGACAATACTGGGCACAGTGTAATGCGATTTTACTGGGCACGCTATAATACGAATTTACTGGGTGCGGTGTAATGGGATTTTACTGGTTGCGGTGTGTTTTGAATTTACTGGGTGCCGTGTGCTGTGATTTTACTAGGTGCTGTGTGCTGTGATTTTACTGGGTGCTATGTAGTGTGATTTTACTGTGTGCCGTGTGCTGTAATTTCATTGGGTGCAGTGCATTGGGATTTTACTGCGTGTGGTGTCCTGTGATTTTACTGCGTACGGTGTTCTTTGATTTTACTTGGTGCTGTGAGGTGTGATTTTACTGGGTGCAGTGTGCTGTAATTTTATTGTGTGCGGTGTGCTGTGATTTACGTGGGTACTGTGTGCTGTGATTTTACTGGGTGTGGTTTGCTGTGATTTTACTGGGTGCCGTGCGCTGTGATTTTACTGGGGGTTGTGCGCTGGGTTTTTACTGGCCGCTGTGTAATGGGATTTTACGGTGTGAGGTGTGCTGTGTTTTTAAAGGGTGCGATGTGCTGTGATTTTACTGGGTGTGGTGTGCTGTGATTTTACTGTTTTCCGTGAGCTGTGATTTTACTGGGTGCGGTGTGCTGTGATTTTACTTCGTTTTGCGTAATGGGATTTAACGGGATGTGGTGTTTTGTGATTTTAGTGGGTGCGGAGTGCTTTGATTTTACAGGGTGCGGTGTGATGTGATTTTACTGGCTGCAGTGTGCTGTGAGTTTACTGGTTGCTGTGCGCTGTGATTTTACTGGGGGTTGTGCGCTGGGATTTTACTGGGCGCTGTGTAATGGGATTTTATGGTGTGCGGTGTGCTGGGTTTTTACTGGGTGCTGTGTGCTGTGATTTCCCTGGGTGCTGTGAGCTGTGATTTTACTGGGTGTGATGTTCTGTGATTTTACTGGGTGCTGTGTGCTTTGATTTTACTGGGTCTTTATGCTGGGATTTTACTGGGTGCTGTGTGCTGGGATTTTACTGGTTGCTAAGTATTGTGATTTTACTGGGTGCGGTGTGCTGTAATTTCTTTGGGTGCAGTGCATTGGGATTTTACTGCGTGTGGTGTGCTGTGATTTTACTTGGTGTAGTGTGCTGTGATTTTACTGGGGTTTGCATCATGGGATTTTACTGGGTGCGGTGTGCTGTGGTTTTCCTGGGTGCGGTGTGCAGTGATTTTACTGGGTGCAGTGTGCAGTGATTTTATTTGGTGCGGTGTGCTGTGATTTTACTTGGTGCGGTGTGCAGTGATTTTACTGGGTGCGGAGAGCTGTAGTTTAACTGGGTGCTGTGTGCTGTAATTTTATTGGGTGCAGTGTAATGCAATTTTACTGGGCGCTGTGTAATGGGATTTTCCTGGGTGCGGTGTTCTGTAATTATACCATATTAGGTGCGCTGTGATTTTACTGGGTGCGGTGTGCTGAGATTTTACTGGGTGCGGTGTGCAGTGATTTTTATGGGTGCAGTCTGCTGTTATTTAACTGGGTGCAGTGTAATGCGATTTTACTGGGCGCTGTGTAATGGGACATTCCTGGGTGCGGTGTTCTGTAATTTTACTTGGTCCGGTGTGCTCTGATTTTACTGGCAGCGGTGTGTTGTTACTGGGCACAGTGTAATGTGATTGTACTGGGCGCGGTATAATGCGATTTTACTGGGTGCGGTGTAATGGGATTTTACTGGTTGCGATGTGTTTTGATTTTACTGGGTGCCGTGTGCTGTGATTTTACTGGGTGCTGTGTGCTGTGATTTTACTGGGTGCTGTTTGCTGTGATTTTACTGGGTGCGGTGTGCTGTGATTTTACTGGGTGCTATGCGCTATGATTTAACTGGGGGTTGTGCGCTGGGATTGTACTTGGCGCTGTCTAATGGGTTTTTACAGTGTGCGGTGTGCTGCGTTTTTACTGGGTGTTGTGTGCTGTCATTTTACTGGGTACGGCGTGTTTGATTTTACTGGGTGCTGTGAAGTGAGATTTTACTGGGTGCGGTGTGCTGTAATTTTATTGTGTTCGGTGTGCTGTGATTTCCCTGGGTACTGTGTGCTGTGATTTTAGTGGGTGCTGTGTGCTGTGATTTCACTGGGTGCTATGTGCTGGGATTATACTGGGTGCTGTATGCTGGGATTTTACTGGGTGCAGTGTGCTGGGATTTTACTGGGTGCTAAGTAGTGTGATTTTATTGGGTGCGGTGTGCTGTAATTTCATTGGGTGCAGTGCATTGAATTTTTACTGCGTGTGGTGTGCTGTGATTTTACTGGGTGCATTGGGTTTGATTTTACTGGGTGTGGTTTGCTGTGATTTTACTGGGTGCTGTGCGCTGTGATTTTACTGGGGGTTGTGCGCTGGGTTTTTACTGGCCGCTGTGTAATAGGATTTTAAGGTGTGCGGTGTGCTGTGTTTTTAAAGGGTGCGATATGCTGTGATTTTACTGGGTGCGGAATGCTGTGATTTTACTGGTTGCCTTGTGCTGTGATTTTACTGGGTGCGGTGTGCTGTGATTTTACTGGTGAGATGTGGTGTGATTTTACTGGGTGCGGTATGCTGTGATTTTCCTGGCTGCCGTGTGCTGTGATTTTACTGGCTGCGGTGTGCTGGGATTTTACTGGGTTCTGTGTGCTGTGATTTTACTGCGTTTTGCGTAATGGGATTCAACGTGGTGTGGTGTTTTGTGATTTTACTGGGTGCGGAGTGCTTTGATTTTACTGGGTGCGGTGTGATGTGATTTTACTGATGGCGGTGTGCTGTGATTTTACTGGGTGCTGTGTGCTGTGATTTTAATGGGTGTTGTGTGCTGAGAGTTTTCTGGGTGCTGTGCGCTGTGATTTTACTGGGGGTTGTGCGCTTGGATTTTACTGGCCGCTGTGTAATGGGATTTTATGGTGTGCGTTGTGCTCTGTTTTTACTGGGTGCTGTGTGCTGTGATTTTACTGGGTACGGTGTGCTTTGATTTAACTGGGTGCTGTGATTTTACTGGGTTCGGTGTGCTTTGATTTTACTGGGTGCTGTGAGCTGTGATTTTACTGGGTGCGGTGTGCTGTGATTTTACTGGGTCTGATGTGCTGTGATTTTACTGGGTGCGGTGTGCTGTGATTTTACTGGGTGCTGTATGCTGGGATTTTACTGGTTGCTATTTGCTGGGATTGTACTGGGTGCTGTGTGCTGTGATTTTACTGGGTGCTGTGCGCTGTGATTTTACTGGGGGTTGTGCGCTGGATTTTTACTGGCCGCTGTCTAATGGGATTTTACGGTGTGCGTTGTGCTGTTTTTTTAAAGGGTGCGATGTGCTGTGATTTTACTGGGTGCGGTGTGCTTTGATTTTACTGCGTGCCGAGTGCTGTGATTTTACTGGGTGCGGTGTGCAGTGATTTTACTGGGTGCGATGTGCTGTAATTTTACTGGGTGCGGTGTGATGTGATTTTACTTAGTGCTGTGTGCTGGGATTTTACTGGGTGCGATGTGATGTGATTTTACTGGGTGCGGTGTGATGTGATTTTAGTGGGTGCGGAGTGCTTTGCTTTTACAGGGTGTGGCGTGATGTGATTTTACTGTGTGCGCTGTGCTGTGATTTTACTGGGTGCTTTGTGCTGTGATCTTAATGGGTGTTGTGTGCTGTGAGTTTACTGGGTGCTGAGCGCTGTGATTTTACTGGGGGTTGTGTGCTGTGATTTTACTGTGTTTTGCGTAATGGGATTTAACGGGGTGTGGTGTTTTGTGATTTTACTGGGTGCGGAGTGCTTTGATTTTACTGGATGCGGTGTGATGTGATTTTACTGATGGCGGTGTGCTGTGATTTTGCTGGGTGCTGTGTGCTGTGATTTTAATGGGTGTTGTGTGCTGTGAGTTTTCTGGGTGCGGTGCGCTGTGATTTTACTGGGGGTTGTGCGCTTGGATTTTACTGGCCGCTGTGTAATGGGATTTTACGGTGTGCGTTGTGCTGTGTTTTTACTGGGTGCTGTGTGCTGTGATTTTACTGGGTACGGTGTGCTTTGATTTTACTGGGACCTGTGATTTTACTGGGTACGGTGTGCTTTGATTTTACTGGGTGCTGTGAGCTGTGATTTTACTGGGTGCGGTGTGCTGTGATTTTACTGGGTCTGATGTGCTGTGATTTTACTGGGTGCGGTGTGCTGTGATTTTACTGGGTGCTGTATGCTGGGATTTTACTGTTGCTATTTGCTGGGATTATACTGGGTGCTGTGTGCTGTGATTTTACTGGGTGCTGTGTGCTGTGATTTTACTGGGTGCTGTATGCTGTGATTTTACTGGGTGCTGTGCGCTGTGATTTTACTGGGGGTTGTGCGCTTGATTTTTACTGGCCGCTGTCTAATGGGATTTTACGGTGTGCGTTGTGCTGTGTTTTAAAAGGGTGCGATGTGCTGTGATTTTACTGGGTGCGGTGTGCTTTGATTTTACTGCGTGCCGAGTGCTGTGATTTTACTGGGTGCGGTGTGCTGTGATTTTATTGGGTGCGATGTGCTGTAATTTTACTGGGAGCGGTGTGATGTGATTTTACAGGGTGCGGCGTGATGTGATTTTACTGGGTGCGGTGTGCTGTGATTTTACTGGGTGCTTTGTGCTGTGATCTTAATGGGTGTTGTGTGCTGTGAGTTTCCTGGGTGCTGTGCGCTGTGATTTTACTGGGGGTTGTGTGCTGTGATTTTACTGCGTTTTGCGTAATGGGATTTAACGGGGTGTAGTGTTTTGTGATTTTACTGGGTGCGGAATGCTTTGTTTTTACTGATGGCGGTGTGCTGTGATTTTGCTGGGTGCTGTGTGCTGTGATTTTGCTGGGTGTTGTGTGCTGTGAGTTTTCTGGGTGCTGTGCGCTGTGATTTTACTGGGGGTTGTACGCTTGGATTTTACTGGCCGCTGTGTAATGGGATTTTACGGTGTGCGTTGTGCTGTGTTTTTACTGGGTGCTGTGTGCTGTGATTTTACTGGGTACGGTGTGCTTTGATTTTACTGGGACCTTTGATTTTACTGGGTACGGTGTGCTTTGATTTTACTGGGTGCTGTGAGCTGTGATTTTACTGGGTGCAGTGTGCTGTGATTTTACTGGGTCTGATGTGCTGTGATTTTACTGGGTGCGGTGTGCTGTGATTTTACTGGGTGCGGTGTGCTGTGATTTTACTGGGTGCTGTATGCTGGGATTTTACTGGTTGCTATTTGCTGGGATTATACTGGGTGCTGTGTGCTGTGATTTTACTGGGTGCTGTGTGCTGTGATTTTACTGGGTGCTGTATGCTGTGATTTTACTGGGTGCTGTGCGCTGTGATTTTACTGGGGGTTGTGCGCTGGATTTTTACTGGCCGCTGTCTAATGGGATTTTATGGTCTGCGTTGTGCTGTGTTTTAAAAGGGTGCGATGTGCTGTGATTTTACTGGGTGCGGTGTGCTTTGATTTTACTGCGTGCCGAGTGCTGTGATTTTACTGGGTGCGGTGTGATGTGATTTTACTGGGTGCTGTGTGCTGTGATTTTACTGTGTACGGTGTGCTTTGATTTTACTGGGTGCTGTGAGCTGTGATTTTACTGGGTGCTGTGTGCTGTGATTTTACTGGTGCGATGTGCTGTGATTTTACTGGGTGCTTTGTGCTGTGATTTTACTGGGTGCTGTTTGCTGTGATTTTACTGGGTGCAGTGTGCTGTGATTTTACTGGGTGCTCTGCGCTGTGATTTTACTGGGGGTTGTGCGCTGGGATTGTACTTGGCGCTGTCTAATGGGTTTTTAACGGTGTGCGGTGTGCTGTGTTTTTACTGGGTGCTGTGTGCTGTCATTTTACTGGGTACGGCGTGTTTGATTTTACTGTGTGCTGTGAAGTGAGCTTTTACTGGGTGCGGTGTGCTTTAATTTTATTGTGTTCGGTGTGCTGTGATTTTAGTGGGTGCTGTGTGTTGTGATTTTACTGGGTGCTGTATGCTGGGATTTTACTGGGTGCTGTATGCTAGGATTTTACTGGTTGCAGTGTGCTGGGATTTTACTGAGTGCTATGTAGTGTGATTTTATTGGGTGCGGTGTGCTGTAATTTCATTGGGTGCAGTGCATTGGTATTTTACTGCGTGTGGTGTGCTGTGATTTTACTGGGTGCATTGGGCTTTGATTTTACTGGGTGTGGTTTGCTGTGATTTTACTGGATGCTGTGCGCTGTGATTTTACTGGGGGTTGTGCGCTGGGTTTTTACTGGCCGCTGTGTAATAGGATTTTACGGTGTGCGGTGTGCTGTGTTTTTAAAGGGTGCGATGTGCTCTGCTTTTACTGGGTGCGGAATGCTGTGATTTTACTGGTTGCCGTGTGCTGTGATTTTACTGGGTGCGGTGTGCTGTGATTTTACTGGTGAGTTGTGCTGTGATTTTACTGGGTGCGGTATGCTGTGATTTTACTGGCTGCCGTGTGCTGTGATTTTACTGGCTACGATGTGCTGGGATTTTACTGCATTTTGCGTAATGGGATTTAATGGGGTGTGGTGTTTTGTGATTTTACTGGGTGCGGAGTGCTTTGATTTTACTGGGTACTGTGAGTTGTGATTTTACTTGGTGCGGTGTGCTGTGATTTTACTGGGTGCAATGTGCTTTGATTTTACTGGGTGCGGTGTGCTGTGATTTTACAGGGTGCGGTGTGCTGTGATTTTACAGGGTGCGGTGTGCTGTGATTTTACTGGGTGCGGTGTGCTGTGATTTTACTTGGTGCTGTGTGCTGTGACTTTACTGGGTGGTTTGTGCTGGGATTTTACTGGGTGGTGTGTACTGTGATTTTACTGGGTGCTGTATGCTGGGATTTTACTGTCTGCTATTTGCTGGGATTATATTGGGTGCTGTGTGCTGTGATTTTACTGGGTTCTGTGTGCTGTGATTTTACTGGGCGCGGTGTGCTGTGTGTTTACTGGGGGCTGTGTGCTGTGATTTTACTGGGTACGGAGTGTTTTGATTTTACTGGGTTCTGTGAGGTGTGATTTTACTGGGTGCGGTGTGCTGTAATTTTATTGTGTTCGGTGTGCTGTTACTTCCCTGGGTACTGTGCGCTGTGATTTCAGTGGGTGCTGTGTGCTGTGATTTTACTGCGTGCTGTGTGCTGGGATTTTACAGGGTGCTGTATGCTGGGATTTTACTGGGTGCAGTGTGCAGGGATTTTACTGGGTGCTAAGTAGTGTGATTTTGCTGGGTGCGGTGTGATGTGATTTTACTCGGGTTTGCGTAATGGGATTTTACTGGGTTCATTGTGCTGTGATTTTACTGGGTGCGGTGTGTTGTGATTTACTCGGGTTTTCGTAATGGGATTTTACAGGGTTCAGTGTGCTGTGATTTTACTGGGTGTGGTGTGCAGTGATTTTACTGGATGCGGAGTGCTGTAATTTTACTGGGTGCCGTGTAATGCGATTTTACTGGGCGCTGTGTAATGGGATTTTCCTGGGTGCGGTGTTCTGTAATTTTACTAGGTTAGATGTGCTGTGATTTTACTGGGTGCGGTGTGCTGTGATTTTACTGGGTGCGGTGTGCAGTGATTTTACTGGGTGCAGTGTGCGGTAATTTTACTGGGTACGGTGTAATGCCATTTTACTGGGCGCGTTATAATGCAATTTTACTGGGTGCTGTGTAATGGGATTTTACTGTTTGCGATGTGTTTTGATTTTTCTGGGTGCCGTGTGCTGTGATTTACTGGGTGCTGTGTGCTGTGATTTTAATGGGTGTGGTGTGCTGTGAGTTTACTGGGTGCTGTGCGCTGTTATTTTACTGGGGGTTGTGCGCTGGGATTTTACTTGGCGCTGTGTAATGGGATTTTACGGTGTGCGGTGTGCTGTGTTTTTACTGGGTGCTGTGTGCTGTGATTTTACTGGGTACGGTGTGCTTTGATTTTGCTGGGTGCTGTGATTTTACTGGGTACGCTGTGCTTTGATTTTACTGGGTGCTGTGAGCTGTGATTTTACTGGGTGCTGTGAGCTGTGATTTTACTGGGTGCGGTGTGCTGTGATTTTACTGGTGCGATGTGCTGTGATTTTACTGGGTGCGTTGTGCTGTGCTTTTACTGGTGCGATGTGCTGTGATTTTACTGGGTGCGGTGTGCTGTGATTTTACTGGTTCGTTGTGCTGTGATAGGGTGCCATCTGCTTTGATTTTACTGGATGTAGCGTAATGGGAATTTACTTGGTGCGGTGGGTTGTGATTTTACTGGGTGCTGTGTGCTGGGTTTTTACTGTGTGCGGTGTGCTGGGATTTTACTGTGTGCGGTGTGCTGGGATTTTACTGGGTGTGTTCTGCTGTGATTTTACTGGGTGTTGCATATTGGGATTTTACTGGCTGCGATGTGCTGTGCTTTTACTGGGTATGGTGTGCAGTGATTTTACTGGGCGTTGTTTGCTGTGATTTTACTGGAAGTGGTGTGCTGTGATTTTACTGGGAGCTGAGTGCTGTGATTTTATTGGGTGCTATGTGCTGGGATTTTACTGGGTGCTGTGTGCTAGGATTTTACTGGGAGCTGGGTGCTGGGATTTTATTGGCTGCTGTGTGCTTGGATTTTACTGGGTGCTGTGTGCTGGGATTTTATTCGATGTTGTGTAATAGGATTTTACTGGAAGTTGTGTAATGGGATTCCATTGTGCTGTGATTTTACTGGGTGCCTTGTGCTGTGATTTTACTGGTTGCGGTGTGCTGTGATTTTACTGGGTGCGGTGTTCTGTGAATTTACTGGATTTTGCTGTGTTCTGTGATTTTACTGGGTGCGGTTTTCTGTGATATTATTTGGTGCTGTTTGCTGGGATTTTTCTGTGTGCTGGGTGCTGTGATTTTACTGGGTGCTGTGTGATGGGATTTTACTGGGTGCTGTATGCTGGGATTTTACTGAGTTTTGCGGAATGGGATTTTACTGGGTGTGGTGTGCTGTGATTTTACTGGGTGCGGTGTGCTGTGATTTTCTGGGTTTGGTGTGCTGTGATTTTACCGGGTGCGTGTGCCGTGATTTTAATGGGTGCGGTGTGCTGTGATTTTACTGAGTGCGGTGAGCTGCGATTTTACTGGGGGTTGTATGCTGTGATTTTACAGGGCGCGTGTGCCTTGATTTTACGGTGTGCGGTGTGCTGTGATTTTACTGAGTGCGGTGTGCTGTGATTTTCCTGGGTGCAGTATGCTGTGATTTTACTGGATGCTGTTTGCTGGAATTTTACTCTGTGCTGTCTAATGGGATTTTACTGGCGCTGTGTAATGGGATTTCACTGGGTGCTGGGTGCTGTGATTTTACTTGGTGCTGAGTACTGGGATTTTAGTGGGTGCATTGTGCGGTGATTTTATTGGGTGTGTTGTAATGGGATTTAATTGGGTGCAGTGTGCTGTGATTTTACTGGGTGCGGTGTGCTGTGATTTTATTGGTTGCTGTGAGGTGTGTTTTTGCTGGGTACTGTGTGCTGGGATTTTACCGGGTGCGTTGTGCTGTGATTTTTCTGGGTGCCGTGTACTGTGATTTTAGTGGGTGCAGTGTGCTGTGATTTTACTGGGTGCGGTGTGCTGTGATTTTACTGGGCGCGGTGTGCTGTGATTTTCTGTGTTTGGTGTGCTGTGATTTTACTGGGTGCATTGTGCAGTGATTTTACTGGGTGCGGTGTGCTGTGATTTTACTGGGTGCTGTGTGCTGTGATTTTACTGGGTGCGGTGTGCTGTGATTTTACTGGGTGCGGTGTGCTGTGATTTTCTGGGTTTGGTGTGCTGTGATTTTACTGGGTGCAGTGTGCTGTGATTTTACTGGGTGCGGTGTGCTGTGATTTTACTGGGTGCGGTGTGCTGTGATTTTACTGGGTGCGGTGTGCTGTGATTTTACTGGGTGCGGTGTGCTGTGATTTTCTGGGTTTGATGTGCTGTGATTTTACTGGGTGCAGTGTGCTGTGATTTTACTAGGTGCGCTGTGCTTTGATTTTACTCGGTGCGGTGTGCTGTGATTTTACTGGGAGTGGTGTGCTGTGATTTTGCAGGGAGTGGTGTGCTCTGATTTTATTGGTTGCTGTGAGGTGTGTGTTTTGCTGGGTACTGTGTGCTGGGATTTTACCGGGTGCGTTGTGCTGTGATTTTTCTGGGTGCCGTGTACTGTGATTTTACTGCGTGCATTGTGCTTTGATTTTACTGGGTGCGGTGTGCTGTGATTTTACTGGGTGCGGTGTACTGTGATTTTACTGGGTGCTGTATATCAGGATTTTACTGGGTGCTGTGTAATGGGATTTTACTGGGTGCGGTATTCTGTGATTTTATTGGTGTAGTGCGCTGTGATTTTACTTCCTGTTGCGTAATGGAAATTTACTGGGTGTGGTGTGCTGCGATTCTACTGGGTGCAGTGGGCTGTGATTTTACTGGGTGCGGTGTGCTGTGATTTTACTGGGTGCGGTGTGCTGTGATTTTACTGGGTGCGGTGTGCTGTGATTTTACTGGGTGCGGTGTGCTGTTTTTTTATTGGGTGCAGTGTGCTGTGATTTTATTGGGTGCGGTGTGCTGTGATTTTATTGGTGCTATGTGCTGTGATTTTACTGGGTGCGCTGTGCTGTGATTTTACTGGGTGCGGTGTGCTGGGATTTTACTGTGGGCTCTGTAATGGGATTTTCTGGCGCTGTGTAATGTGATTTCACAGGGTTGCGGGGTGCTGTGATTTTTGTGTGTGCTGTGTAATGGGAGTATACTGGGTGGGGTGTGCTGGGATTTTACAGGGTGCTTTGTGCTGTGATTTTATTGGGAGCGTTGTAAAGGGATTTTATTGGGTATGGTGTGCTGTGATTTTACTGAGTTTTGCATAATAGGATTTTACTGAGTTTGTTGTGATTTGATTTTACTGGTTGTGGTGTCCTGTGATTTTACTGTGTTCAATGTGCTGTGATTTTACTGTTTGCGGTTTCCTGTGATTTTACTGTTTGCGGTTTCCTGTGATTTTACTGGGTGCGGTGTACTGTGATTTTACTGGTTGCGGTGTGCTTTGATTTTAGTGGCTGCGGTGAGCTCTGATTTTACTGGGTGCGGTGTGTTGTGATTTTACTGGGTACGGTGTGCAGGCATTTTACTGGGTGCTGTGTGCTGGGATTTTATTCGGCGCTGTGTAATGGGATTATACTGGACGCTGTGTAATTGTAGTCCATTGGGTACAGTGTGCTGTGTTTTTACTGGGTGCGGGGTACTGTGATTTTACTGGGTGCTGTGTAATGGGATTTTTGTGGGTGCTGTGTAATGGGATTTTACTGGGCGCTGTGTAGTGGGATTTTACTGGGTGCGGTACTCTGTGATTTTATTGGTGCAGTGCGCTGTGATTTTACTGGCTGTTGCATAATGTGAATTTACTGGGTGCGGTGTGCTGTGATTTTACTGCGTTCTGTGTCCTGTGATTTTACTGTGTGCGGTGTGCCGTGATTTTACTGGGTGTGGTGTGCCGTGAATTTACTGGGTGCGGTGTGCCGTGATTGTACTGGGTGCGGTGTGCCGTGATTGTACTGGGTGCAGTGTGCCGTTATTTTACTGGGTGCGGCGTGCTGTGATTTTACTGGGCGCGGTGTGCTGTGATTTTACTGGGTGCGGAGTGCAGTGTGCCGGGGTTTTCCATGGGTGCAGTGTCTGGTATGCCGGGGTCTGACCGGGCGCGGTGTGCCGGGGTTTTCCCGGGTTCGGTCTGCCGGGGTCTTCCCGGCCGCGGTTTGCCGGGGTCTTCCCGGGCGCGGTGTGCCGGGGTCTTCCTGGGCAAGGTGTGCCGGGGTCTTCCTGGGCGTGGTGCGCCGGCGTTTTCCCGGGCGTGGTGTGCCGGCGTTTTCCCGGGCGCGGTGTGCCAGGGTTTTCCCGGGCGCGGTGTGCCGGGGTTTTCCCAGGCGCGGTGTTCTGTGATTTCACTGGGTGCTGTGTGCTGTGATTTTACTGCGTTCCATGTGCTGTGATTTTACTGGGTGCTGTGTCCTGTGATTTTACTGGGTGCGGTGTGCTTTGATTTTTCTGGGTGCAGTGTGCTGTGATTTTACTGAGTGCGGTGTTCTGTGATTTTACTGGGTGCGGTGTGCTGTGATTTTACTGGGTGCGGTGTGCTGTGATTTTACTGGGTGCGGTGTGATGTGACTTTACTGGGTGCGGTGTGCTGTGATTTTACTGGGTGCGGTGTGCTGTGATTTTACTGGGTGCGGTGTGCTGTGATTTTACTGGGTGCGGTGTGCTATGATTTTTCTGGGTGCGGTGTGATGTGACTTTACTGAGTGCGGTGTGCTGTGATTTTACTGGGTGCGCTGTGCTGTGATTTTACTGGGTGCGCTGTGCTGTGATTTTTCTGGGTGCAGTGTGCTGTGATTTTACTGGTTACGGTGTGCAGGGATTTTACTGGGTGCTGGGATTTTATTCGGTGCTGTGTAATGGGATTATACTGTACGCTTTGTAATTGTATTCCATTTGGTACGGTGTGCTGTGATTTGCCTGGGTGCAGTGTGCTGTCATTTTCCTGGGTGCAGTGTACTGTGTTTTTACTCGGTGCGGGGTACTGTGATTTTACTGGGTGCTGTGTAATGGGATTTTTCTGGGTGCTGTGTAATGGGATTTTACTGGGTGCGGTACTCTGTGATTTTATTGGTGCAGTGCGCTGTGGTTTTACTGGTTGTTGCGTAATGTGAATTTACTGGGTGCGGTGTCCTGTGATTTTACTGGGTGCGGTGTCCTGTGATTTTACTGGGTGTGGTGTGCCGTGATTTTACTGAGTGCGGTGTGCCGTGATTTTACTGCGTTCCGTGTCCTGTGATTTTACTGGGTGCGGTGTGCCGTGATTGTACTGGGTGCGGTGTGCCGTGATTGTACTGGGTGCAGTGTGCCGTGACTTTACTGGGAGCGGTGTGCCGTGATTTTACTGGGTGCGGTGTGCCGTGATTGTACTGGATGCGGTGTGCTGTGATTTTACTGGGTGCAGTGTGCCGTGACTTTACTGGGAGCGGTGTGCCGTGATTTTACTGGGTGCGGTGTGCCGGAGTTTTCCTTGGGTGCGGTGTGCCGGTGTTTTCCCGGGCGCGGTGTGCCGGGGTTTTCCTGGGCACGGTGTGCCGGTGTTTTCCCGGGCGCAGTGTGCCGGTGTTTTCCCGGGCGCGGTGTGCCGGGGTTTTCCCGGTCGCGGTGTGCCGGTGTTTTCCCGGGCGCAGTGTGCCGGTGTTTTCCCGGGCGCAGTGTGCCGGGGTTTTCCCTGGCGCGGTGTGCCGGGTTTTTCCCGGGCGCGGTGTGCCGGGGTTTTCCCAGGCTCAGTGTGCTGTGATTTTACTGGTTGTGGTTTGCTGTGATTTTACTGGGCGTTGCATAATGGTATTTTGCCTGCTGCGGCGTGCCGGGATTTTGCCGGCTGCGGTGTGCCGCGATCTTGCCGGCTGCAGTGTGCCGCGATCTTGCCGGTTGCGGCATGCCGCGATTTTGCTGGCTGCGGCGTGCCACGCTTTTGCCGGCTTCGGCATGCGGTTTTTTTACTGGCTCTTGCTTAATTGGAATTTACTTGGTGCGGTGTGCTGTGATTTTACTGGGTGCTGTGTAACACTATTTTATTGTGCGCTGTGTAAATGGATTTTACTGGGGGCTGTAATTTTATTGGTGCAGTTGTGTTGTAATTTTACTGGGTGCACTGTGCTGTGATTTTACTGGGTGCGGTGTGCTGTGATTTTACTGGGTGCGCTGTGCTGTGATTTTACTGGGTGCGGTGTGCTGTGATTTTACTGGGTGCGGTGTGATGTGACTTTACTGAGTGCGGTGTGCTGTGATTTTACTAGGTGCGGTGTGCAGTGATTTTACTGGGTGCGGTGTGCAGTGATTTTACTGGGTGCGGTGTGCTGTGATTTTACTGGGTGCGCTGTGCTGTGATTTTTCTGGGTGCGGTGTGCTGGGATTTTACTGGGTGCTGGGATTTTATTCGGTGCTGTGTAATGGGATTATACTGTACGCTTTGTAATTGTATTCCATTGGGTACGGTGTGCTGTGATTTGCCTGGGTGCGGTGTGCTGTCATTTCCCTGAGTGCAGTGTACTGTGTTTTTACTCGGTGCGGGGTACTGTGATTTTACTGGGTGCTGTGTAATGGGATTTTTCTGGGTGCTGTGTAATGGGATTTTACTGGGCGCGGTACTCTGTGATTTTATTGGTGCAGTGCGCTGTGGTTTTACTGGTTGTTGCGTAATGTGAATTTACTGGGTGCAGTGTGCTGTGATTTTACTGCGTTCCGTGTCCTGTGATTTTACTGGGTGCGGTGTCCTGTGATTTTACTGGGTGTGGTGTGCCGTGATTGTACTGGGTGCGGTGTGCCGTGATTTTACTGAGTGCGGTGTGCCGTGATTTTACTGCGTTCCGTGTCCTGTGATTTTACTGGGTGCGGTGTGCCGTGATTTTACTGGGTGCAGTGTGCCATGATTGTACTGGGTGCGGTGTGCCGTGAAATTTACTGGGTGCAATGTGCCGTGACTTTACTGGGAGCGGTGTGCCGTGATTTTACTGGGTGCGGTGTGCCAGGGTTTTCCTTGGGTGCGGTGTGCCGGGTTTTTCCTGGGCGCGGAGTGCCGGGGTTTTCCCTGGCACGGTGTGCCGGGGTTTTCCCAGGCGCAGTGTGCTGTGATTTTACTGGTTGTGGTTTGCTGTGATTTTACTGGGCGTTGCATAATGGGATTTTGCCGGCTGCGGCGTGCCGGGATTTTGCCGGCTGCGACGTTCCGGGATTTTGCCAGCTGCGGCGTGCCGGGATTTTGCCGGCTGCGGCGTGCCGCGATCTTGCCGGTTGCAGCATGCCGCGATTTTGCTGGCTGCTGCGTGCCGTGATTTTGCCGGCTTCGGCATGCGGTTTTTTTACTGGCTCTTGCTTAATTGGAATTTACTTGGTGCGGTGTGCTGTGATTTTACTGGGTGCTGTGTAACACTATTTTATTGTGCGCTGTGTAAATGGATTTTACTGGGGGCTGTGATTTTATTGGTGCAGTTGTGCTGTAATTTTACTGGGTGCACTGTGCTGTGATTTTCTGTGTTTGGTGTGCTGTGATTTTACTGGGTGCATTGTGCAGTGATTTTACTGGGTGCGGTGTGCTGTGATTTTTCTGGGTGCAGTGTGATGTGACTTTACTGGGTGCGGTGTGCTGTGATTTTACTGGGTGCGCTGTGCTGTGATTTTTCTGGGTGCGGTGTGCTGGGATTTTACTGGGTGCTGGGATTTTATTCGGTGCTGTGTAATGGGATTATACTGTACGCTTTGTAATTGTATTCCATTGGGTACGGTGTGCTGTGATTTGCCTGGGTGCGGTGTGCTGTCATTTCCCTGAGTGCAGTGTACTGTGTTTTTACTCGGTGCGGGGTACTGTGATTTTACTGGGTGCTGTGTAATGGGATTTTTCTGGGTGCTGTGTAATGGGATTTTACTGGGCGCGGTACTCTGTGATTTTATTGGTGCAGTGCGCTGTGGTTTTACTGGTTGTTGCGTAATGTGAATTTACTGGGTGCAGTGTGCTGTGATTTTACTGCGTTCCGTGTCCTGTGATTTTACTGGGTGCGGTGTCCTGTGATTTTACTGGGTGTGGTGTGCCGTGATTGTACTGGGTGCGGTGTGCCGTGATTTTACTGAGTGCGGTGTGCCGTGATTTTACTGCGTTCCGTGTCCTGTGATTTTACTGGGTGCGGTGTGCCGTGATTTTACTGGGTGCAGTGTGCCATGATTGTACTGGGTGCGGTGTGCCGTGAAATTTACTGGGTGCAATGTGCCGTGACTTTACTGGGAGCTGTGTGCCGTGATTTTACTGGGTGCGGTGTGCCAGGGTTTTCCTTGGGTGCGGTGTGCCGGGTTTTTCCTGGGCGCGGAGTGCCGGGGTTTTCCCTGGCACGGTGTGCCGGGGTTTTCCCAGGCGCAGTGTGCTGTGATTTTACTGGTTGTGGTTTGCTGTGATTTTACTGGGCGTTGCATAATGGGATTTTGCCGGCTGCGGCGTGCCGGGATTTTGCCGGCTGCGACGTTCCGGGATTTTGCCAGCTGCGGCGTGCCGGGATTTTGCCGGCTGCGGCGTGCCGCGATCTTGCCGGTTGCGGCATGCCGCGATTTTGCTGGCTGCTGCGTGCCGTGATTTTGCCGGCTTCGGCATGCGGTTTTTTTACTGGCTCTTGCTTAATTGGAATTTACTTGGTGCGGTGTGCTGTGATTTTACTGGGTGCTGTGTAACACTATTTTATTGTGCGCTGTGTAAATGGATTTTACTGGGGGCTGTGATTTTATTGGTGCAGTTGTGCTGTAATTTTACTGGGTGCACTGTGCTGTGATTTTCTGTGTTTGGTGTGCTGTGATTTTACTGGGTGCATTGTGCAGTGATTTTACTGGGTGCGGTGTGCTGTGATTTTTCTGGGTGCGGTGTGATGTGACTTTACTGGGTGCGGTGTGCTGTGATTTTACTGGGTGCGCTGTGCTGTGATTTTTCTGGGTGCGGTGTGCTGGGATTTTACTGGTTACGGTGTGCAGGGATTTTACTGGGTGCTGGGATTTTATTCGGTGCTGTGTAATGGGATTATACTGTACGCTTTGTAATTGTATTCCATTGGGTACAGTGTGCTGTGATTTGCCTGGGTGCGGTGTGCTGTCATTTTCCTGGGTGCAGTGTACTGTGTTTTTACTCGGTGCAGGGTACTGTGATTTTACTGGGTGCTGTGTAATGGGATTTTTCTGGGTGCTGTGTAATAGGATTTTACTGGGCGCTGTGTAATGGGATTTTACTGGGTGCGGTACTCTGTGATTTTATTGGTGCAGTGCGCTGTGGTTTTACTGGTTGTTGCGTAATGTGAATTTACTGGGTGCAGTGTGCCGTGATTTTACTGGGTGCGGTGTGCCGTGATTGTACTGGGTGCAGTGTGCCGTGATTTTACTGAGTGCGGTGTGCCATGATTTTACTGCGTTCCGTGTCCTGTGATTTTACTGGGTGCAGTGTGCCGTGATTGTACTGGGTGCAGTGTGCCGTGATTGTACTGGGTGCGGTGTGCCGTGATTTGACTGGGTGCAGTGTGCCGTGACTTTACTTGGAGCGGTGTGCCGTGATTTTACTGAGTGCGGTGTGCCGTGATTTTACTGGGTGCGGTGTGCCGGGGTTTTCCTTGGGTGCGGTGTGCCGGGGTTTTCCTTGGGTGCGGTGTGCCGGGGTTTTCCCTGGGCGCGGTGTGCCGGGGTTTTCCCGGGCGCGGTGTGCCTGGGTTTTCCCGGGCGCGGTGTGCCGGGGTTTTCCCGGGCGCGGTGTGCCGGGGTTTTCCTGTGCGCGGTGTGCCGGGGTTTTCCCGTGCGCGGTGTGCCGGGTTTTTCCCGAGCGCGGTGTGCCGGGTTTTTCCCAGGCGCAGTGTGCTGTGATTTTACTGGTTGTGGTTTGCTGTGATTTTACTGGGCGTTGCATAATGGGATTTTACCGGCTGCGACGTTCCGGGATTTTGCCAGCTGCGGCGTGCCGGGATTTTGCTGGCTGTGGCGTGCCGCGATCTTGCCGGCTGCGGCATGCCGCGATTTTACCGGCTGCAGTGTGCCGCGATTTTGCCGGTTGCGGCATGCCGCAATTTTTCCGGCTGCGGCATGCCGCGATTTTGCCGGCTTCGGCATGCGGTTTTTTTACTGGCTCTTGCTTAATTGGAATTTACTTGGGGCGGTGTGCTGTGATTTTACTGGGTGCTGTGTAACGCTATTTTATTGTGCGCTGTGTAAATGGATTTTACTGGGGGCTGTGATTTTATTGGTGCAGTTGTGCTGTAATTTTACTGGGTGCACTGTGCTGTGATTTTACTGGGTGCGCTGTGCTGTGATTTTACTGGATGCTGTGTGCTGTAATTTTACTGGGTGCTGTATAATGGGATTTTACTGGGTGCTGTGTATTGGGATCACACTGGGTGCTTGGTCCTCTTGAGTTGTGTGATGGGATTTTAATTTGGGATTAAGATGGGTGCCATGATCAGTGCACCAGGTGATTTGAATAATTTTGTTCTGTTGTCGCAGGAGAAGAGTAGTTTGGAAATAATGCCCCCAACATTGATAGGTTCAATGTGAAACCACAACAAATAAGGTACAAATGGCAGGGAGCTGATTGAGAAAGTGCAAAATGGCAAGAAAGAAACTGTCCTAAACTAACTGGACAGATAATTTAACAGACAAGTCTGGGTGAGTAATGGAGTACAAAATAAATGTATTCCCATCAACCAAAAAGCATTTCCATCAAAACAAAGAATTCTGTGGATAAAGAGAGATTGGGCAGGATTTTCTCCTTGTTGGGTGGGCACAGCAGGTGGGCAGGCCCTGACCTTGACTTCAAACTGGATGACATTGGCCGAGTCGGAGTGGTGGTGGGGGTGGGGGCCTATCGGCTGCCAGGCCCAATGGCGACCCTAAAAACAGCCCTGGCAGCCCTAGAAAGGGTGCCAGGGAAGGACGGCTGTCTGCCATTATAACGATGGATCCAAGTGCACCTGCAAACGACAGGTGGGAGGGCAGATCGGGCGGGCACTCAGCCCCCTGCTTTTCTGATGAGTGCCTTGCTGTCCTCCTGGAGGAGGTGGCTGCCAGGAGGGACACCCTTGTCCTCAGAGATGGCAGGAGGAGGCCACCGCACCTCACCAAGTGGGCGAGGGAGGAGGTGGCAGCCCAGGTGGGTAGCCATGATGTGGTGGGGCACACCAGCCGGAAGTGCTTCAATGATTTGCTGCGTTCAGGAAAGGGTGAGTACCGTGTTGGCATGGGTCAGTGTGCATAAGCGTTAAGGTCTGGCCGTCCCCCACACAGACCTCATGGATGTTCGAGTCTGAATGCTAACCGTCAATCACGCTGGAGCTGGCCAAGAGGGTGAGCCCTGGCTGCTTGGACTGTGAGTCTTGCAGCTCAAGGGCCATGACTCAGATGTGCCTTGGGAGGTGCTCCTCAGCTGGGGTTGGCCAGGCTGCAATGGTGCCACAGGTAAAGAGTGGACTAATCAATGCTCCTCTGTCCTTTCAGGAGAAGCTGAGCCAAAACCAAGCCAAGAGGCCACGTACAGGTGGAGGCCCATCCAACCTGCTGTTGCTTTCCTGATTCAAGCAAGATGCCCTGCAGCTGGAGAGCTGCAACGATCCCCGTGCAACTGGGCGTGGAGAGGCAGGGGTGCCAGTCGAAGGTAAGAGTGCAGTGCACAGACGTGAGAGTTTCAGATTGTGCGGCCATTCTAGTGCAGTCTCCTAATTGATGGGAGCCTCAAACCTGGAGTCCCCATTGATCATTGGAAGATGAGGGCAGATCTACATTGTCCTACCAGGCTGCCTGGCATGCACAGGGACAGTGTGGCGACTTTAACTAATGACATGTCCTTCTCCCTATTAGGTTCACCAACAGGCGTCCCATCTGCAGACCCTGAAGGGCCATCCCTGACACTGGAGGACCACCGGGCGTCATTTTCACCTGCATCACACCCACCCTCTGAAGCAGGCAACAGTGCAGATGCCAGCACCTCGGTGGGCATTAGAACGGTGGCTATTATCTCAGTGCATATTGGTGAGGGCACTTCATAGTCGCTTGAGGTGCAGGTGGAGGCAGAGAGTGCCCAGGGCGCCAGTAGTTGGGAGACTGTTGTGGACCAGGATGATACCGAGTCAAAGGCTGGTGATGAATCTCTGGAGTCGTCCATTAGGCAGCAGGTGCTGGATGTCCAGCGAGATGTGTGGGAGGATCTGGCGGAGATGCATGAGGGTATGCGTGGCATGGTCTCTGTGATGGAGGAGTACATGCGGAGCATGAGCACCACGTTGACCATCATGAGCAAGTGCACTGCCTCCTCCATTGAGAGAGTGACGATTCTCATGGAGAGGCAGTTCCAGGGACAGAATGAGGAGTTCCTGGGGTTGTGATCAGACATGCAAGCCCTCACATAGGCACTGACCTCAGGTGGTCGGTGTCAGTCCGGGAGATTGATGAAGCATCCAATATCCTAACTAGGTGAGCAGGAAGGTCCAGAGCAACCTCACACGATTGGATGAGCTGCCAGTCGCCTCTGTGGGCTCCTCTCAGGGTGCTCTGGATAACGGCAGCAGTTCCACCGCCCCTCCGCCAGTGACCGTGGCAACAGATGAGGCTGCGGCGACTAATGAGATGCCATCCATGGCACTGGCCGCTCCCTCCCTGCCAGGGCCAGCACAGGCTCCACTGGCCAGAGTAAGACTGCCAAGGTCATCAAGGCCAACAAGACAGCACAGTCAGCAGGCTGTCTCCAATGCTGCTGCCAGCGAGGGTGGAGCACGCAAATGTATGTTAAAGGCACAAGGAGTACAAGAGGGACAGGTCACAGGTGGGTTTATGTTCATTTACGTTTACTTTATCTATACTGGTCTGGCAATGAAGACCAGAGAAGATTATGTAAATAGTTTGGAATTATCAAAATGGGATAAATTTTGTTTTTGTTGTCGTGACTTGTGTATACTTCACCTTTTTATTTTATTGACGCAGGTTATGCCCAATTGAATTGTTGGCTATAAGTGGCTCTGAACTTTATTGCACAGGAACTCAGTATCTTTGTGTTCAAATGAAAGGGTCCTTTCATACATCCAGGATGCAGGAGGCCGCCCTGGCATGCGGTTGAAGCTGATCTTTGGCAGCCTAGCTGAAGGAGTGTTGGATCAAGGTGTCCCTGGTCTCCCTGCCGCCCTGAAGGTTACCGAGGCCTGGCTCCATGTCCTCAGTGTTCACCTCACCATAGTCATCTTCGGATTCACTACTGGACTCATCTTCTGTGGCCTGTGCAGTTGCCTCAAGATCCTCTTTCTCCAGTGAATCCTCCCTTGCCAGTGCCAGATTGTGGAGAGCGCAGCATGCAACCATTATTAATGATACCTGCTCTGGGGGGTATTGTAGTGCGGCCCCTGAATGGTCCAGGCATTGGAAGTGCACCTTGAGAAGACCTATGGTCCTCTCTACCACTGCCCTTGTGGAGGCATGTCTCCTATTGTAACGCTTCTTTGCCTCTGTTCTTGGTTCCTAGAGAGGCGTCATGAGCCACCTCTTCAATGGATAGTCCTTGTCACCAAGCAGCCATCCATCCAGTAGGGCTGGAGCACTGAAGAGCCTTGGCATCTGGGAGTATCTCAGGATGTACGCGTCATGGGAGCTGCCCGGGTACCTTGCACAAACTTGCAGAATCTGCATCCTGTGGTCACAAACTATCTGCAAGTTCATGGAATGGAACCCTTCCTGGTGATGAAGTCACCCAGCTGATCCGCTGGCATCTTGATGGCCACATGCATTCAGTCAATGGCACCCTGGATACGGGGGAACCCAGCAATCACTGCAAGGCCTCTGGCTCACTCCGCCTGAGCGGAGCTTCTGACACCAGCTCGATGCAACTCTGGACAGCTGATTGGGAGACTCAACACACTGAGCCCTGGAAAGAGCCGGAGGCATAGAAGCTGAGGGCCACTGCGACCTTCTGAACCACTGGCATGGGGTGTGCACCCACAGTCAGAGTTGATCTCAGGCCCAATCATCTAGCAAATGGAGGTCACAGTCTTCCTAGAGAGGCGGAGCCTCCTTCAGTATTGCAGCTCAGACAAACTGAGGTAGCCACATCACTGCCTGTAAACCCTGGCAGCAGGATAGTGGCGTCTTCTGTGGCCCCTTCCGCCTTGGACTATCCGTTGGCCCTGCACCTCTTCTGCTTGTGTCTCTCCTCCCACAGGTCCCTCCCCTGGAAGCTGCATTGGGACACTTGGCCTCATCTCCCTTCTGCCCCCCTCTTCCTCGTCAGAGGAGGTACCACCAGCAGAGACCACAATCCCATGGTAAGGGAAGGTTGCCTAATACCTGGAAGAGTCCACACAGTCTGAATCCTCTGGAGGCCTGGCAGACAGCATTAAGTCCTGAAATGAGGCCTGAAAATGCTAAGAATGAAGCCCCCAAACAGATGAAGCTGCCAAGTACCAATAAGCAACCAGCTGCAAACTGTCTCCAAAACTCCTCACTACTCACACTGGGAATGCTGCTGACCCTTTTTATCCCACCCTTGGATGAGCTTTGTGAAAATATCAGCTGGCTGCCTGCCCGTTTTGCCCATGCGACGAACAGAAAATTGCAAAGGCAAGATAAAATCACAGTCAATTGGACTGTTAAGGGTTTTAAGTGGCCTGTTAATTAATGGTTGGTGCCGCTCTGGCACCCCCACGCACCCGCCAGACAAAATATCGCGTGAGTGCACAATGACATTGGGACACTCACCTGACTCAAATGCACACTCTTTCACTTCCATTTGGGTTGGACACATGCCCGCCCATGGGACGAAAAATTTTGCCCATTAATTCCAAAATGACTTCCATCAAAGGCACATTAAAAAATAGTGCCAAGACTAAGAAAATTCAAGAGGAATATAGCAAGTGTGGTGGAGAGGTGAAAAGAAAGATATTTGAACTTTTAAGAACGAATCTGAAAAGGTGTAGCTGGTAACATAAAAAAAGCTATTCAAAATAAAAACTAATTAAGGAGAGTGGTGAACTGCTCAGTGATGAAGAGGGAACTTTCGTATTGGAGAATGAAAATATGTTGCAGTTATTAAATAAATAATTTACATCAGGTTTTGCAAATGATTCTGGACATGAATTGTAGGTGTATGAGATGAGGAAGTGAAACATTTGTTAGAAATAACTGTAGAAAAGGAAATCGCAGAAGTCGATGCAAGTGACTCACACTAGGCTATTAAGGAAGCCCCCTGGGGGCACATAGCAAAGACTCAGAGCAAATGTTTTCATCTTATTTGTGCCTTACAATTTGCTTCAAGACATTGGACAGTAGCCAGTCTAACACATTTGTTCAAGAAGGGAACATCTTGTAAATTATATGGTAAAAATATTTTTACCATTTAATTTGCATGAGAGCATTGTTGAAAAGATGGGTGGGGAAAGTGCCCATTCCTACCTTGGCAGAAAATTTCAGCATGGTCAAAGCAGACTGGAAACCCATCAAGAATGGGCCTGCTACGATTTCTGTTCTCCTTATCATTCCCTTTCTACCATTGTTCTCCAATAATGTCACAAACTATGACTATTATTCAAAAAGGGAGGGAAGCAAAAAACAGGTAACTATAGGCCAGTTAGCTTAATATCTGTCATTGGGAAAATGTTGGAGTCTATTATAATGGATGTAATAGCAGAGCATTCAAAAATGCATAATCTAATCAAGCAATTTTAGCGTGGCTTCATGAAGGGGAAATCATGCCTAACAAATTTATTAGAATTCTTTGAGGAGGTAACGAGCAGGATTGATAAAGGGGAACCAGCAGACGTAATACATTTGGATTACCAAAAGGCGTTCGATAAGGTACCGCACACAAGGTTACTTAATAAGATATGAGCCCATGGTGCTGGGGGTAGTATAATAGCATGGATAGAGGATCGGCTAACTAATAGAAGACAGAGTTGGGATAAAGGGGGTATATTTGGGATGGCAACCTGTAACTAGTGGAGTGACACAGGGATCAGTGCTGGAGCCTCAATTATTAACAATATACATTAGTGACTTAGATGAGGGAAGTGAATGTACTATCGCCAAGTTTGTGGATGACATAAAAATGGGTGGGAAATCAAGTGGTGAGGACAACGCAAGGGGCCTACAGAGGGATATAGACAGGTTAAGTGAGTGGGCAAAAACTTGGCAGATGGAACATAATGTGGGAAGATGTGAGGTTATGCGCTTTGGCAAGATAAATAGAGGAGCTGAATATTATTTAAATGGAGAAAGACTGCAGAAGGCTGCAGCACAGAGGGATCCAAGCTAATATAAAAGTTCAACAGGTAATAGGGAAGGCACTGTTGGCCTTTATTTCAAAGGGAATGGAGTGTAATAATAGGGAAGTCTTGCTAAAACTATACAAGCACTAGTTAGACCACACCTAGAATACTGTAAACAATTTTGGACGCCTTATCTAAGGAAGGATATACTGGCATTGAGGGTAATCCAGAGAAGGCTCACTAGGTTGATCCCAGGTACGGAGGGATTCTCTTATGATGGGAAGATGAGTAGGCTGGGCCTGTACTCATTGGAATTTAGAAGAATGAGAGGTGACCTTATTGAAACATATAGGATTCTTAGGGGGCTTGACAGTAGATGCTGAGAGGTTGTTTCCCCTTGTGGGAGAGTCCAGGACCAGAGGGCATAATCTCAGAGTAAAGGGGCACACATTTAAAACAGGGATGAGGAGGAATTTCTTCTCAGAGGGTAGTCAATCTGTGGAATTCTTTACCGTAGAGGCTGGGTCATTAAGAATATTCAAGGCTGAGATAGGCAGATTTTTAATCAAGGGAATCTAGGGTTATGTGGAAAAGGCAGGAAAGTGGAGTTGAGGATTATCAGATCAGCCAAGATCCCATTGAATGGCGGAGCAGACTCGATGGGCTGAATGGCCTACTTCTGCTCCTATGTCTTATGGTCTTATTAAATTCAAGGCCAATAGCTTTATCTTTGTCTATTATCTATCAACACATTCTTCAAAAAAATCTTAGATTTGTCAAACAAATCCGTACTGGTTGTCCTTGATTAGCCTATGCTAGCTTATGCATCCCCAAAGGATCACCGACTGAGGAAAAGAGAATTTGAGGACCAGGATCTCAAACCCCCCAAGATTATGGTCACGATTTACCGGGCAGTAATGATCCCCCATGCTCCTTTATGCTCCAGAGACTTGGACAACCTGTAGCAGGCACTTCAAAGCACTGGAGAAATACCACCAGCGATGCCTTTGTAATATCCTCCAAATCCAGTGGCAAGAAAGGCAACACAACAGCAGTGTTCTCTCCCAAGCCAATGTTAGTCCATGATGAGTGGCAGGTTTGTTAACATGATGCATTTCCTTATGTTAAATGCTTGATTCAAGAACAAACAGTTTAGCCTCATATTAAACTTTTAAATAAATGTACAGTCACTTCAACATTAACTTCTCACCTTTCTGCACGTTAGTACACTGTCAGTGTAGTGGTAAATGAGATGACTGTTCTGCTAAGTACTTAGAGTTGGTAGATGCATTAGATGCTAATCCCGGACTTCCTGTTTTGGGGTCATAAACAGAGTTTAAAAAAAAGTTCTTAAAGGTTAACGGCACAAATCTGCTACGAAAACTGCAATTGCAACTGTATTTTCCTCCCAAAACACAGTGCACTTTGAAGTGTTACCCAGTCTCTTTTGGGTCATTTTACCTGCAAAGAAACCCCCTTTGCTCTTCCGTTGTTCCAACAGCATCTCCATGGGCATAATTTTTCCCTTATCGGGTGGGCACATGCCCGACCTGAATGAGAGTAAAATATTGCACGGACGTCAGGCGCCTGCCATTAATTAACAGGCCACTTAAGGCCCTTACAATGCAGTTATCTAAGATTTTCCATTGCCTGTGCGATTTTTTGCTCATCACACGGGCAAAACGGGCAGGCAGCCAGCTGACGTTTCCTCAAACCTCACCCATTGACTATTTACATCAACCTCTCTGATCAGTCCCAGACCAGTATACATTAACTAAACATAAATGAACATAAAATCACCCATGACCTGTCCCTCTTGGTGCTCATGGTGCCTTTAATTTACACTTGTGAGTGTCACGTCTAGGTGCTCCCTTCTCACTAGCATTGGAGACAGTCTGCTGACTGTGCTGTCTTGTTGGCCTTGCTGATCATCCTCTGGCCAGTGGAGCCTGTGCTGGCCCCACCTGGGAGGGAGCAGCCAGTGCCACAACTGGCATCTCCCCAGTCACCACAGCGTAATCTATTGCCATGGTCACTGGCGGAAAGGTGGAGGAGCCGCAGCCATCATCCAGAGTGCCCTGAGAGGAGCCTGCAGAGATGACAAGCCGTTTGTGTGCCAATGTAAGGTTGCTGTGGACCTCCCTGCTTACCTTTGGTGGATGAGCACCTAGCTGGGGTACTGGGTACCTCATCCATCTCTCACACAGACACTGACCAGCTGAGGTCAGTGCCTGTGCGAGGGCTTGCAGGTTTGTGCGCAACCCCAGGAACCCCTCATTCTGTCCCTGGAGCTGCCTCTCCATGAGAGTCGCTACTCTCTCAATGGAGGAGGCAGCGCGTTCACCCATTATGGTCAAAGCATTGCTCATGCTCTGCAAGGACTCTTCCACCATGGAGACCATGGCACGCATACTATCATAGATCTCTGCCAGATCCTCCTGCTCACCCTGCTGGAATTCCAACATCTGCTGCCTAATGGACGACTCTAGAGACATATCATCAGCCTTCGACTAAGCATCGTCCTGGTCCCCATCAGTCCTCCTACTGCTATCGCCCTGTGCACTTTCTGCCTCCACCTGCACCTCACGTCACTGTGAAGTGCTGTCACCAATGTGCATAGAGATAATAGCCGCCGCCCTAATGCCCACCCAGGTGCTGGTATCTGCCCTGGTGCCTGCTTCAGAGAGCGGGTGTGACGCAGGTGACAGTGACGCCCGTTGGTCCTCTGGCATCAGGGGTAGCCCTTTAGGGATTGCAGATGGGATGCTTGCTGGCAAACCTAAAAGGGAGAAGAAGGACATGTCATTAGTTAAAGTCATCACACTGTCACTGCGCCTGCCAGGCACCCTAGTGAGACAATGGAGACCTGCATCACGGTGCCATCGTCTTCCAATGACCAATGGGGATGCCAGGTTTGAGGCTCACATCAATGAGGAGACTGCACTAGAATGGTTGCACAATCTGAGAATCTCACCTCTGTGCACTGTGCTCTTATCTTCATATGGCACCCTCGCCTCTCCATGCCCAGTTGCACAGGTAGCATGCCAGCTCTCGAGCTCCAGGGGGTCCGGCTTGAACCAGGAGAGCAGCAGCAGGTTGGGCGGGCATCTGCCTGTATGTGCCCTCTCGACTTGGTTATGGCTCGTCTTCTCCTGAAAGGACAAAGGGGCATTGATTAGTCCACTCTCTACCTGCGGCGCCATTGCAGCCTGGCCAACCCCAGCTGAGCAGCATCTGGCAAGGTACGTGAGTCATGGCCCTCGAGCCACAAGGCACTCAGTCCAAGCAGCTAGGGCTCACCCCCGTGGCCAGCTCCGACGTCATTGACAGTTGACGCTCAGACTCTAAAACCCCTGAGGTCCACAGGGGGATGGCCACACCTTAACACTTCTGCAAACTGGTCCATGCCAACACGGTATCCATCTTGAGCGCAACAGGTCATTGAAGCGCTTCCGGCACTGCAGCCACGTACACCGCACCACATCATGGCTGCTCACCCAGGATGCCCATGCCCTCTTGGTGAGTTGCAGTGGCCTCCACCTCCCATCTCTGAAGACAAGTGTGTCCCTCCTGGCAGCCACATCCTCCAGCAGGATGGCAAGGCACTCGTCGGAAAAGCAGTTTCCCAGTGCCCACCTGACCTGCCCTCCCACCTGGCATTTGCTGACACACTCGAAAGCATCATCCGAATGGCAGCCAGATGTCCTTCCCTGGCAGCTTTTTTTGCCTTCTTTATACCGGCTGCCAGGTTGCCAGTGGATCTCACGGCCAACAGGCCCCCACCCCCACCCAGCCCTTCCTGGCCAGTGATGAGCCATGTTTCACACTGGGCGGGCCTTAATTGGCCCACCAAGGTGAAATCGCAGTCAGGGCCCAATCGCGGGCGGCAGTCACTTTCGCGACCGCTCCCGAACCAGCCCGCTGCACCTGCCCGACGAGGGCAAAATTCAGCCCCATGGATGTACAGTATATATGGGGCCTCTTTCAGCTGCTGATATCCTGAAGTCCCTCAGTAAGAAGTCCCACTCTATGATTTGAGCACAAAGATCAGGGTTAACACTCCAGTGCAGTACTGACTGGGTGCAGCACAGTAAGCGATGCCATCTTTCAAAAGAGACATTAAAACAAGGCCCCATCTGCCCTCTTAGGTGGATGTAAAAGATCCCATGGCATTAGTTTGAAGAAGAGCAGGGGGTTTATCCCTGGTATCATGACCAATAGTTATCCTCAACCAACGTCACAGAAACAGATTATCTGGTCATTATTCATTGCTCTGTGTGGAAGTTTGCTGTGTGAAAATTGGCTGCCACATTTTCTATATTACAACAGTGATTACACTTCAAAGTTTCTACATTGGCTGTGAAGTGCTTTGGGATGTCCTGAGGTCATGAAAGGAACTATATAAATCCACATCTGTTTTTTTCTGTAAGACTGCTCCTGCTTCTACAATCCTGCTGAAAACTGATCTTGCCTTAACTGACAGCAGCCTTTTAAATGCTGCACCAGAATTGTACTTTCCTCCCTTCCAGTAGCAGTAAGCCAGGAACAGCTGGTTTTCTGGCCTTCAAACTGCCCTGCATGGCTGATGAGGCTTTTGATAGGAAACTGTGGTAGGTTAGTTGCTGTTTCACAATGGCAGGCATAAGGACCACCCTGGCACAAAACCATCAATGGGAGGAGAATCCAAAGCACCATATCTAAATAATTATGTTTTACCGTGTTAGATCTTTTCCTTTTAGTTTGCCTTCTAGTTCTTTCTAACAAGGATGTCTACCATAAAAGATTCCATGTAACATGTAACATACCTCAACAATGTTTAAATGCTTTGTCAGAACACTCAAAGTAGAGGCAATACACAAAAATGAATAATTACAAATAAAATATTCATAAGCACCTACATTTACAAAATTTTGCATGATAAATATTTAATTTAAAAATTCACTGGAACCAATGCATCCAGAATGAATTCTGATGCACTAATTAATAAGGATTCAGACACACGGCTATTTATCAGGATTGTCTGTTTCAGCTGATTTTGGTCAGGGTGCATTGCGATTGATGACTGTTCTGTCCTACCACATAGTGAGCTGGTGCTGAAGAGATATATATCAGAATGATGTCAGTCCGCAGCAAGAAATTTTTTATTAAACACTAATTCATTTGTAACATGCTTGGAAAATGCAAACACATGGAGACATTCTGAAAGCAATAAACCGATTGTACCACTGCAGGCATAAGCTCAAGGGAGTCTGCCTTAGTTTCACTTTGAAAGGATTTTATCATGGAGGACTTTTTTGCCTTACCAAGCAGATTTTATGTCAAGTGAGAGCATTTGTGCTATCTTCAGTGTTGACAGGTTGTTAGGAGACAGCTTGTGGCATGTGGGAATGAATTAAGGAGGCTGGAGGTTGGGATGAATTACAGCTAGAACTTGAGTCCCCACTCTATCTCAGGAAACAAACATATTTAGGATCTCAGAGATCAGTACTAGTCAAGGTAAAGTCCAGTAAAGTGTTCAGCATGATTGACCACAAAGAATCATTGACTGTAAGATTTCTGCATTTAGTTTTCTAGTACTGTATATCAGTCTAACATATCAACTGTGCTCTTCTCCGCCAATGCTGCCAGAGCAGCTGAGTTTTTCCAGGTATTTCTGTTTCTGTTTTAACATTTCATTATGTCCTACTGCCACTAGCATATGACTATTTAATGGTATATAGATGCACACCATTTTATTTTCCTTTTAAACAGGCTAAATCAGAATACCAATAATTGGTCTGAATTCCTTCTGATACCATTCGGCTATGTTGAGAGTGACTTACTTCTCACCAAACTGACCAGTCTGTAAAATTAGATCGAATGACAAATTTGTACAAGTCCATGGTTGGCTTCAGTTATTATTAACATTGTTGTTCACTCAGAATTTGACATGCCAGAGGTGACAATATTTAATCCAGAATTGACTCTGAGCAAAATTATTGTATGCACTTATATCAAATTCATCCCTGAATTATTTTAATGGAGGTATTTATTCATTTATTTTAATACATTAAAATAGAGGGGAAAGTTGATATGAGTTATTTAAGCATTCATATAATACTCACAGTAATTTCAAGCTTTTTGTCCCTTGTATAGAAAATTGTTAGCTTATTGTTTGCAGGAAGGTCCTGGCACAGTTGTTCCCATGAAGCAGATGCAAGGCCAACCTGCTTTGTGAATTGTAGATTCAGGGAAGAGCGGATCATTTTGAGTGGTAATTACAGGATATGGTAGACTCTAGACCAGTCACTTCAGTGAATCACTGATATCCAGAAGAAGAGATTCTTTACCTAACCTCTCTGTGAAATATAGATACATGGAGAAGCAGAATCTTAAACTGCACAATGAAATTATTACACTCCCTGATCTTGCAAAAGGCAACAGACTCAGGTAGAGCAGAACATCTGTTAAAAACTGTGACGGCAGATATTCTACAATTTTTTTGAAGTTGAAAGTGAGTATTTGTTTATTTGACTTAGTTCTCTGAGCCTTAAGATTGCTTTGCTTAAATACCTATTATTTTTGATAATCCTGATATACCTAATATCCTGTTTCTTTTAATATTCTTTATTCACTATTTCAATAAATAATGAATTAACTTGAAAGCAATTTTAGAAATTGTCAGTAAAAGTACCAAGCACTAATGCTATTAGTACAAAAGTGAATTTATTGAATTAAATCTCTTGATTGGCAGAGATGAAAGGCAGTGTTTGCAAGGGTCTTTGGAAGTAACTTCATTTATTTCATAGTCATTTTATTGTGAGGAGAGCTGGAGAGAGGTATCTTGTCATGGTTATTTATCACAAAAGTAACAATTACGGTTCCTTGCTTGTTTTTCTTTGGGTCTAGAAAAATATTGGGTATACTATTACTTAGCAGTGTATGCATCATAACACATTATGTGAGGAAAGAAAGCAATGAATGTATGCACTAAATGGAAAGACATTGGACAGAATTGTCCCAGATTTGGACTAAGTACGGTAGCCGGCGAGAATGGGGCCATTTTACCTGTTGGCCGCAATGACGGCTTTTCATACTATATTGTCCCAATCCCACCTCATTAATCATACGTTCCCGGGAAATACACTGGGTTGCTGGCGGGCGGCCTCCAATTCACCGACCACACCATCACCCCGCTTCTTCCTCACACCAGGCGCCATATTTAAATTGCAGCCATGCTCACATCTCTCAGTGCTTCCAGCCCAGGAGTGCTGCAGAGAAGACATGCCCCGAAAGGCAAGAAGACTGCAGTCCCCTGATTCAGTGATGTGTCCCTGGAACACCTTTTGGATGCTGTAGAGACCCGCTATGATGTTCTCTACCCCTGCTGTGGCTAAACAGGGACAGCAGCACCACCAATCCAGCTTGGGAGGCAGTGGCAGCAATGGTCAGTGTCAATGCTGCCCATAAGAGGTCGGCCATCCAGTGCAGAAAGAGGATGAATGATCTCATCTGTGCCACCAAGGTACATCAACCATCTCGTCACTCTAAACTCACACACTCACAGCAGCATCATACATTCACTGGCATCTCACTCACTGCCAGCTCAAGGGGCATTACCACACACTCTCGCACACACGCCCTCACATCTGCATCTGGCTTCATCGCCACTGGAGATCACCTCCTCATACCATCCATAACTCGACTCAGCACATGCACATGCACACCTGGCATCCTCCTCATTTGGACCGGGCATGCGCCTCGCTCACGCACTCTCCGTCTGTCTTTCTGCAGGACAAGATCGCGCATAATAAAAGAGAGAGGTCCCAAACCGGGAAGTAGAGTGTCGGACAACAAGGTCCTCACTCCCTTTGATGACCTTGCGTTAGAGCTGGCCGCAGAGGACGCGGACCATTCCTGTGGCGATCCAAGAGAGGGTCATGCACCATATCATCCCTCTGGCAACTGAATTGTGAGTTAATTGTTCTGTATGCTGCGGTGACCATGTACTAATAATCTCCACTTTCTCTCATAGGTTTACCTGCCATGTCGCCCTCAGGCAACCTTGGCCCCAACTCCGGCGCCGCTAGCACCTTGGATGAGGACCCTGAGGACATACCCTCGAAGAACCATCACAGAGCTCACCCACACTCTCCACCAGTGCAGCATCACACACTTCAGAGGATTCTACATGTACAGCAAGCTCGTGTTCACTAGCTGCTGAACACAGCAAACAATCTGTTCCACAGCAGGCAGAGGCAGGGACACCCGAGATCATCGGCATTCAGAGGAGTGCTGGAAGCAAGGGACCTGCTGAGTCCAAATCAGATGATGAGCCTCGGGACTTGGTCCTCAGTCAGTTGTTGGAGTTGCAGCAACAATCACAAGAACATCAGGAAGGGATGTCCGCTGCACTCCTCAATTTCCAAGGCACAATGGAGGAGTCCATCTGCCTTCAGCCTGAGGTGATCGCACCGTCATACCAACGACCAAGGTCAACACTGGTACCATGGCGGCCACAATGGAGATCTTGGTCCAGGACATTGGTCCTGCACTGCTGCGTGGGCTCAACTACATCGCTGATGCCATAGTTGGCTGCCAACAGTGCCAATGCGAGAGGGGTGCGGGAAGCTCAATCTCACTCCAGCTTCCTCTTCTCCTCAAAGAGTCAGCGAGGGGCCCTCGGGCACCCATAGGGAGGAGGACCAGCAGGTGCACATCCCAGGAGCATCCACCCAGGTGATTCTGGTAGTGACTGGCCCATCTGAATCCCCTCTTCCTGTGACCCCAGCAGCTCCAGCCCCAAAAGCCAAGGAGAGTGCCACTGCCACACAGCAGGACCCCAAAGCAGGCCGGGGCTCTCCAGGTCTCAGCCCTCCAGAGGATGCCTGCCAAGATAATCACAGACAGGGCGTAGCAGTCAGCAGGCTGCCTCCACCTCTGCTGTGGATGTCTGGGGAGAGCCAAGATGTAGCAGCAAGGTTAGGAAGGTTAAGAAGATGTAACTCTTTTGAGTCTAACCAAATAAACTAAGTTAACAAATCAGCTAAGAAGATGTAGCTCCACAGCCTGGGCACGGGTGTAAATCACTTGTACATAATGTTCATTGCGGTAAATAAATTCCCAAGCATGTTTCCATGCCTATGACTCCTTGTTCTGATGAGCAGTGTTTGTGTCACTCAGATGTGAAACCTTGGTCCCTGCACAAGATATAGGCAAGTGTCTCAGTCCAGGGCCTCTTCCTTGTGCTTATGCAACTTTCCCAGCACACTGATAGCGCGCCTCCACAGCCACTGGGCTCATTAGTCATGCCTGCACCTTGATGGTGCTTATCATTGCTGACAGAATATCCTGAGCCGGCAGCACAGAGTTCCATCATTCTCTCTGTGTGCTCCCTGCACCTTTAAGATGGGCTGGCCCCCCATCTCAGCAGCATCTGTGCCCAGTGACAGTGTGCTCCTGGAGGGTTCAGCTCACAAAGGATGCCATAGGATCAGGAGAAGTTAAAGTTTTCCCACTGTATCTCCATGATATGACCCTGATCACAGAGCTCAAGCGAGGTGCCATCAGCCAGACAAGAGTCAGACATTCACATAAGCTACGCGAGGATCTACGGAATGTCCCCACTGCATGTCGTCATCATAATCCTCCTGGAATGTGAGTTATGGGCATCTGTTGCGTCTCCATGACAGGAGCTTTATCACAGAGGGTATGTGGCTGCCATCAGCCAGACAGGAATCAAACGTTCATAGATGTAATGTGAGGATCTATGGTGTCTCCTCACTGCATGTCTATGAACCTAGCAGCTATGAGGGCCTCCAGAGCACACCTCGTCTGCCCAGTGCAGTGGCCTCATCGCCTTCAAGGACCTCAGCACCCTCATCCCCATTGATGTCCTCCTCATCTGAGGAGACCTGCAGCTCCTCCATCTCCTCCTCCGCCAGCTCTTCTCTCCGTTGCACCACCAGGTTGTAAAGGCTGCAGCAGGCAACAATGATGCGTGACACCCTCTGAGGGCTGTATTGCAGCACTCCACCAGACCAGCCCAGGCACCAGAACCTCATTTTCAACATTCTAATGGTTTGCCCCACTAATGTCTTCTCCTTAGTCTCTGCTCTCTGTAAACTATGAGGCAAACTGCTAATTTACCAGGCTCCATGCTCCTGATATACTCCTCCTACAGGATGAAAGAAAGATGTGTGGATTAGCATGGGTGTACCAAGAACCTCTCTTGGTTAAGTCTGAAGGCTGCTTAACGCATCCTAGAGAGTGCTGGCCAACACGTGGATGGCCAGAGATTAGTGCACTGAATGGCTGCCTGAGACTCCACCCATCTCTGCCCCACTCCACCTGACTGATTGGCAGCAGCTTCACCCACTGGACTGTATGCTGTACTCTCAGCTCAGACAGAGGCATTCTCCTAAACCACACCGCAAGGCTGCACTGTTCGTTTGAACCACAGGAGAGACTTGTCCAAACCTGAATGATGACATTGCAAGAGGCTGTGAGTGCCTCTGCCATTGACTGCTCCATGGCCAGCTTTAGCAAGTAGATTGTACAACTTGCCCAGTTGTCCAATTGTTCTGCAGCCCATTAAAATGCTCATTATTTTGCAGTCTGTGCTCGAGGGGTGAAATGTTCTGGAGCATTTAGTGGCACTTTCATGCCTCTGCATTGCTTGAGTGAACAGACAAGCTGGGGGCCTGACTCCAAGCACGTCAATGTCGCTGTACCTGAACTGTCTCAGCTGCAGAGGAATGGTCACTTCATATAATGTTTCACTAATGTGTGGCCAATACCTTCCCCACCTACACCCTCACCCCCACCCCACATGCGCTTGCGCACTACCATCAGATAGGAGCTGCCTTGCCCCCGCCACTCGCCTCAGATGCAGAGCAGCTCTTGCACCCCTGCCCCACAACTCGCCTCACAGCATGCTGCCTTGCCCCTTCCAACTTGCCCCAACTGCAGTGCAGCCCTTGCCCCGGCTCTGCACTGTCAGCCAGCTTGGAAAAAGCAACTTGCATGTGCCCTCAATTTTTGGCTTTCCCGCCATATTGTCCACTCACGACCACCATGAAGCCCGTCGCCAACGGGCATGGAAAACTCCACCCATTGTGAGCTGTGGATGAACAGAGCAATCTAAGGGTTTAGTACAAATGCAAACAAATAGCTAATTTTATCTTGGGTTTATGAAAATGGACATGGAATATAAGAGCAAAGAGATGACCAATTTGTAAAGGCAATGTCTGACCACAGATAAAGTTTTGAACATAGTTATGGTACCCCATTAAAGCAAGAACTTTAATGTCATAGAAAATATGCAGTACTGAGATGATAGCAGGGAAAAGAAACAGTAGTTAGGCACATTTGTGATAGTGGACTATTGCCAGGGGAGCAGAAAAGGCTAAAATGAAATTTAGTAAACATTTTTAATGTATGCACACATTTTCGGGTTAATAGTGCAGGTCTATTACCTTTGGTCATTAAGAGGAGAGAAGTTTGGAGAAATTTCTTCATGCAGAGGGTTGATGGAGCATGGAATGATTTGCTACCAGGGATGGTAGAAGCAGATACATTGCATTTTTTATGAGAAAGCTGGATAACCATTTGAAGCAGAAGAACATACAGAGCTATGGATAGAGGCCATGGTATTGAGATTAGTTTGGATTGCTCAGCAAAGTAATGGTACAACCAAAATGAGCTGAAGGGCTTTGTTTCCCACTGTAAATCTCCAAAATTCTGTATTGTGCGGGATGTAATGATAGTGTTATATTGGGAGGTTAGTACAATCCTGAATGAGAGAGAGTTTTGAAATGTGAGCTTAACATGGTAGTAACATTGTCACCTCTGAGTCAGAAGCTTGTGAGGGGAGTACAAAAGTAATCAATGGCAAGAGACTAAGCAAGAGACAGAGAGGTTTGAGCAAAGAGAGAATCATCAATTGATAGTGATGGTGTAAAAGATTTTGGAGATAGCGATCAGTAAGTCCTTATTAGGAATTGGTTGCCAATAAGAGAACAAGCCATCAAGAGATACAACCAAAATATTAAGGGTAAATAATAAAGGAATAAGTAAGAAGGGTCAGATTTGGTACGTTGGCACAGAGGAGGTTCAACCACAATTTGAGATCAGGAATGAGAGAAAGTTAACTCAGGGTAAGAGCAAGATCAGAATAAAGTCCAAACTCCAACTAATCAAAACCTGTGACATTAGCATTGTAGAGTAACCTTTATGATCACTAAGCAGATCCACAGGTGACCTATAATATAGGGAGTTCTGTAACCAGAGGTTTTAAGGGCCCATGCCTGCAGGCACCTTGAATACTTGGCTAAGTGGTTATATTTTGTATAAACAGGCTCACTGGTGCCTATGGGGCCCTGTTTTATTTCATTAGAGAAATATCAGAGTTTGGAAATTAGTAGATGAAGGAAATCAGGAGACTGTGCTACAGCATTTTTGAAAACTAAGCAGCACAGGATGCAGGCAGTGAGATCCAGTTTGCAAATACACCAACCAAGCTGCCTGTCCTCTTCCTAGCAGCCTTTTCTTTCATCTCCCAAATATTTTCTCTCCTATCCTCCACTTTATTGGTCTTGGTCTAGACAAAGCAACCCAAGGGACAGCAGAAATCGCAGTCAACACAAACTCCAGAATCATCTCACAAACTTTCTGTGAAACAAAAATAGCTCCCAACAATTACAAATAGCTTTAGAGTGGCCCAGGTGCCTCCAGCAATCTAAATTACTTTAGCATCCTTTAAATGCATTCATCAGCATCACCATTCACATAAAAAACTGTACACCTCAGCACAATGTTTCCAATCACGATCATTAGGGTACAGCTTTAAGATACTAGTATAAACCCAAAGATGTTCTGTTACACAGAAAATCAACACAGAAGACAATTTTAAGAATAACCAGAAGTCATTTTGAGTTAAATCTTAAATAAAGCAGTCAATATAAGTTTTATTGAGTGATTCAAATCCTTTCAGTCCTCAGGAGTACCTAAATTCCATTGTGTTTATATAGGCTACATACCTTTCTCTACCTTTATCAGTGCTCGGTGTTTGGTTTACCTGGATTGATTTTTTCCTGTGTCTGTTTGCCTTCTGATTTATTCAAGGCCATGTTTTTCTCCCTCTCTTGGTAGATGAAGTGAACCTGGATAATCAATTAAGCCCTGCCTGTGATAGCTTTGCCAAAATCTCCCATAGGTTCCAGGAATACAAGCAAAAAAGTAGCTAATTCAACAGTCAATCACTCTGATGTATCCACACTGGCCTCCAAATGGGATCCTTAGATCTCTTTTTTGAATCAATAGCATTCTTTTGCTCTACAGACTTCAAAACTTTATCTTCAATGTGCTCAGGATTTGTGCCTAATCAATTACTCAGAGAAATGCAAGGGATAATTTGTTTTGTTTTATTTTAGGGAGATGTTTATCAGGATGAAGGCTGATAGATGTGATACTGGGGACCGGTTTCACAGTACTGTTACATCCACTCATTCTTGGCCTCATTTCTCAAAATGTATCTTATCCTCCTTAAATCAGTGACTGTTCTGAGGTTCAGCTACCCAAAAGTGCAGTGTTCTAGTTTTTGGTGACCTTCTTTGGGTGATTGTGTTCTTTTTTGAGTACTTTGGTCTGGAGTTTTGGCAATGTTCAGGGTTTATTCTCATATATGATTGTCTCCTGGGGCTTGCTTCCTGCCTGGAAATAGGGCTGCACTGGGTCCATAGCGTAGTGATGGTAGGAATTGTATTTTTACCTTAGAGCAAAGGGTGGTATTAGATGCAGGAAAAGTGACTGCATATTAAATTTTAAATTAAAAAGATGTCATTACACTTCATTAAACCAACAAGCTATACATAGAGCTCATTATTGACACCATTCATCATCATTTGAACCTGTGGAGCCCCGAGACAAGAATTGGTGTTTTTTTTGAAGGAACTAAAGGTTTTCGTATAGCACCTTCGCTGGGGTTGTAACTCATTTTTAAATTATTTAATTGAATGTGGGCATCGCTGGCCAGGCCAACATTTTTATTGCCCATCCCTAAATGCCCTTGAGAAGGCGGTGGTGAGCCACTTCTTGAACTGCTGCAGTCCATGTGACGTGGGTACACCCAGGGTACTGATTCACTGTCCTATCATTGGAGAAGTGTTGCTACTTCAATGTCAATCCCATATACTGTACCCAGTTACATATTTTTAATTTTAAAAACAAGTGAAAGAGCCATGGTCCATAGTACATGATGCTAACAAAGTTGAAAAGAATAGGAAATCAGAAAAGTGTTGGTTGGTTGTTTTAGTTAAAAGATGCAAAGAGAGTGAAGATGTTAAAAACTCAATTGTTTTAAACTTCTGGGAGAAATTGAATTAGGCTAGGTCTCAATTTCAACACAGTGTGAATGCAGGGAGGGGAAGAGTAGCAGGACAATTAATTAACCTACTCTTGCTCCTAATGTGTGTGTTCGCATGCATGTTCATATTAGGAGTTAAGGAGGAAGATGAAGAGTATTCAGAGGAGAATAGTGTTACTGAAACAGAGATAAAATAAATCTCTAGCCAACAAAATAAAGCCCACAAGGGCTTGTATTGCCCCTAATAAAACCTATAAATTTTTCCTAAACATCTGGTTCTGCTGAATGAATGAGACTGCATTCCATAGCTACAGTGTATGAATATTACAAAGCACAAAGGCTTGTTGGAGGTGTTGTGCTATCATTTATATTTTATAACTCTCAGAGATTTGAAAAGAGGATGTTGTGTGTTAGATTGTTGAAAACGGAATATTTGAGGAAGAGCAGGACCTACAAGGCAAAGCCAGACAAATGATGACTTTTTATTAGGGCTTCTTTGCGGGTTTATTCCTTTATTCATTGGTTAGTAAACATCACAGTAATAAGCTGCATGGAACCTAGCCTCAGGCAGAGTCAGAATACATGAGAGGCCACAGCAATGTTTATCACCAAAACCTGACAGGACCATGAAATACAGATTTGCTTTGAAGGCTCCAATATGTTTATGGGTGATCAAATAAAAAAGATGGGTTCCCCTCTGCCTTGCTGTTGATTCCAATTACCAACTTTTTTTAACCATGTGTAGTGCCAGTGTGAAGAGAACTATTAGTGCTGTTGAACTGAACAGAAAATAGATAATCCACCAATCAGATTATCATGGTTATAGGTAGAAGATAAAACAAGTACGCTATCAATAATATACCATTTCCTGCATGAAATCAAGCTAATGTTAGAGTCTAAATCAAAGAGAAAACTGCTGGAAACAGCCAACAGGTCTGGCAGCATCTGCGCAGAGTATAGAGGAGTTGACATTTTGTGTGTGGACCCTTTGTCAATAGGTTCCCTCTATGACGTGCTGGTTCACTCTTCCATCACTCCTACCAACTATTCTCATTCCCATGCACCTTGCCATGAAAATTCATGGAGATGCACTATCTTCCCATTCACCTTCTCCACACAACTATCCAAGGCCCCAAATTTACATCCAGGTAAGTCAGCACTTGCTTGTATTCTCCAATCTAATGTTTTTGTTTTAATTCTGTCATGGGATGTGAGCATCATTGGCAAGGCCAATATTTGCAGCTTATCCTTAATTGCCTTTGAGAAGTGGTAGTGAGCCACCTTCTCGAACCGCTGCAGTCCATGTAGGGTGTAAGTGCACCCACAGTGCTGCTGAGAAGGGAATGTACTATATTCCCTGCTGGTGCCAGAGTTGAATTAAGAGTACATGGGTCCCTGAACACATGAACTTTTGGGGTACTTTTCACAGTCACTACCCATCACCACCCGCCCTCCCCCAACTCACTGTCTCCAATCCATTAAAACCCAAACTTGTAGTAAAATGCCAGTCGATTGTTTTACACACCACATTAATAATAAAGCAATTCATACCACAATATATTATACTTAAACTAAACTGCTTCTGTTTATTGGAGCCCCCATGATGTACTCCACACTGGGGAAACCAAACACAGATTAGGTGATCATTTTGCTGAATATCTTCATCCTGATGCTAGCCACTTTTATCAGGCAACCCAATTCCACTCTCAATTTTCTGCCTTTGTTCCAATGAAGCTAAACGCAAGATTAAAAGAACAGCATTACATCTTTCTACAAGACACTTTGCAGCCTTCTGGTATTAATGTTAACTTTAATAACTTCAGACCTTAACAATAGTTCCACTTTCTCCTTGGCAACATGTGCTGTTGGTGATGTGGGATGGAGACAACAGGGTGGGATTGCATTGATGGTAGAGATAGGGATCCTTTGATGGAACACTGCACTGTCAAGTGTAGTCTACACCTTGGCTGACAACATGCTTTTTTACTTCTGCCAGGCTGGGTCACTCAAGCCTGCATCATTGCCAGTTTTTCATCCTTAGCTATCTACCTGTCTCATTCCCTACCCTTTCAACTATTCACAATCTGTATGCTTCATAAATGTCTTTTATTTATTTTATTTCTTTCATTTCTGATTTCCAGTATCTAGTTTTTTTTATTCCTGTTTATATTGTTAAGAGTCTGTCTGTATGGCGATTGCCTCTGTATAGAAATAGTGTCAACCTACATTAACCATTCCGTCTATAAAGGTAGAAATTTGTATATATTGATACATAAATATTTCCAAGTTGTCTTCCTGCATAAATTTAAAGTGTAATAATCCTCAGATAGTTTCTAACACCAGAGAGACCAAGAAAGACAGCAACATGAAAATAGCAGAAATAGGCTAGGAAGTAGTCATATTCTCAATTGTGCCAACTACAATACCATAGGAGATCAACTAGTGTTTAAAATATATTACTTGTTTTCCAATTAGTGTGTACAGACAATTTGACATTGGAGGTGATGACACCATAGCCAATCCTGTCCTCACTTACCATCTACGTAAGGTCATTTTCCAACAGGGTTCAAAGAATACCAAGATAAAAGCAATGCTGGAAATCTGAAACAAAAACAGAAAATGCTGGAAAAATCAGCAGGTCTAACAGCACGATGATAAAAGCAAAAAACTGCGGATGCTGGAAATCCAAAACAAAAACAAAAATACCTGGAAAAACTCAGCAGGTCTGGCAGCATCTGTGGAGAGGAGCACAGTTAACATTTCGAGTCCGCATGACTCTTCTATTTTTCCTTAGTTCTGTTGAAGAGTCATGCGGACTCAAAACGTTAACTTTGTCTTTCTCTCTGCAGATGCTGTTAGACCTGCTGAGCTTTCCCAGCATTCTCTGTTTTTGTTTCAAAGAATACCAATCAGGAGTTGCAATATTAGCTGATTTGTTGCTTCCCAGCCCAGTGAAACTGAGACCAATTATACACCCTTAAGAAAGATCTTACTGAGACAACTAACTCAGCACTAAGGACTGGAAATTAAACTGAGGATCTATTGAGTTTGTATGGCTTAATACCCTACCAGAGTGTACATTTACCCACAGTGAAAAAGATGACCTAATAATGTCACATTCTTATTGTGTTGCCGTGCTGGCAGAAACTTCCTGTCTCAAGTGCTCTAGGTAAAATAAATCACAGTAATTAGACTTTGTTTGCATATGCAAATTAGGTTAATTACATAATAAGCTTCCAAAACTTAAAAAGACAATCAGTCTTAGTATTATTTAACTGGGAGGGTATATCTGATAGGCTAAAAGGGATAACATATTAACAAAATCTACTAATTAGACCCAATTTACATATCAGTTGGTTGATTAGAGTGTAACTTTCCTCTATAACCCAAATCCCTTAAATGCCTGTTATACCTTGGGATTTCTATGTTTTTCACGGTAGTTTGCTGCTGTTTTTCCAGGGCAGTGAGGTGCTGCAAGATGCAGCAAATTGATCACTATTTAACTTTTCAAATAACCACTTTCCTACATTGTGTTAAAACTGAACACTTAAAGAGTTTTCAGCTGGCCATTGTCAAGCTTGTTTCACAGTAAACAAAAACAGACCCTTCGACAGAACTAGGTGAATCCAAGGAAGGGGTGAAATATAAGCTGGTTTAAGGTGTGTGTGTGTTGGGGGGGGTTTGGGTGGGGGGAGAGAAGGGTCATGAGGACTCGAAACGTCAACTCTTTTCTTCTCCGCCGATGCTGCCAGACCTGCTGAGTTTTTCCAGGTAATTCTGTTTTTGTTTTGGATTTCCAGCATCCGCAGTTTTTTTGTTTTTATTTTTGTTTCACAGTTTGGTTGTCTTTCTGTCATTACTGGTTCATTGCATTATCACGTGTGACATAATGCATTAGTTACTGTCTTTTGAGATGCCTCAGGCACCTTGGGGACTTGAATCATCCCAAATTGAATGGATGAAAGTCTCTTTCCTCTGATAGGACTGTATCATTTTATCTCTGGAAATCCAGTTTCAAACTTCGACTAGAGGTGATAATGAGATTTTCCCAGTAACGTATCCAAGTGAAATGTGATTGGACTTTTAGCTTTCACCAAAATTCAGTGCTATGCAATGACCCTGAATTGGAAACACCATGTTAGAGGGATTTTTCTTTTAAAATTGGAGATTCGGTATGGTTGCATGAAAAAAAGGGTGTCACAATACTGCATCTAACCCAAATCATATACATGATTTAGATAAGCTCTTATTAATGCTGTCATTGTAATCCCTCAACTCAATGTGCTGAACCACACCAAAAAATACCAAGGAGATCCGTTACACCACATTGTTTTGACACCCAACCATCACAGTGACTTTTGTAATCACCATTTTCTAGTGAAATGAACATCTGCTGTGTGATGGATGATTGAATACTGAGTACTTCAGGATGTGAAAAATCTTTATCCACAGAGTAAACATAATACTGTACATGTCAGAAATCATAAAAAAACTCAGAAAATACTGTAAACATTCAACAAATCAGGCACAACATCTATGGAGAAAAATGAAAAGTTAACATTTTGGGCATAATGCTTCATCAGAATTAGATGAGCTATCAGCAGAGATCCATTCATTGAGTCCTCAGCAGAATGTCTAGCCCATTCAGTGCTATGCAGTAGCAACAGAAATTAACTCATTGAATAGTGTGCAATATTTGTAATTGAGGATAACTCACTATTTAAAAAAGAGTTTTTAACAACTGAGTGTTACACATGATCAACAGAGAGATGACCAATGTGTATTGCTTCTTGTTAGTAGAGATATTAACTCATTGGTCTGAATTTTGCATTCTGAGGTCGGGCACATGCCCGACCTGAACATAAGTAAAATTGCGCAAAATGACGTCAGGCATGTATCTCGACCTCATCACGCATATGTGCAATATTGAAGTCGGCGGGCATGCACAGGAGTCTGAGCAGTGACAATTAAAGGGTCAATTAAGGGCATTAAAAGGCCTATTGACTGTGATTTTATATTGCCCGTGTGATTTTCAGCTCATCGCACAGGCAAAACGGATGGGCAGTATTACACGTTTTAATCACTTCCTCATCTACGGGTGGGATAAAAGGCCCCCCGAGCAGCAGCATTTTCTCTGTCATTGCCAGTTCTTTGCTGTGTGAGTACAGAGTTGTAGGTTTGACGAGACATCAATGCCTTGATACCTAGCCGAAGGTTCACTGGATCAAAGTATCCCTGGTGTCCCTGCCTCGGACGCAGCATGGTCCTGGTCTCCAGCTGTGCTCCCACTGTTGGCTCCCTGGGACCTCTCCGCCGCTGCCAGCTCCTCATGTGAGTGTGATGTGCCCTCATCACTGTGCATTACCCACAGCTGAATAATTAATGCCCATTGATGTGTGAATATCGGCGCTGGTGCCCTGGTTCAGAAAGATGGTGTGATGCTGGTGCAGGTGTGATGTCTTCCTCTGAGCTCAATGAAAGGTTCTCAGGGTCACTGGTGGCTCCTGCAGATGGCACATCTGTGGGAGGAAGGCAAAAGATCAGTACATTCGATCATCAAAGTCACTATGCATGCTAGGTGGGCTGAGAAGACAGTGGAGACCTGCTGCATGGTGCCATCTGCATTGGAGCTTCAATGGGCTCTCTGGCTACAACAATTCAATTTCTACTTTGAGGATCCCATTATCTTTCCAGTACCCACTGCAAATGCATCTGTCACCTGCACTCTTACCTTCATCCAAGATCCCTGCTTCACCATGACCAGAGGACCGAGCTGACCGGTGGCATTCTAGCTCCTATGCATCGCGTTCATGCTTCATGAGGATGCACAGATTTGGCACTCCTCCCCCTGTTCTGTGGCACTCTGCAGCATTATGACTGGTCTTCTCCTGACAGGGAAAAGTAGAAAGCCTTGTTATTGCTCTGTCTCCCTGAAGGTCCTTTCCTGGTTTCCCCCTGCCCTCCCACCTGGGCATTAGGCAGGCCATGTCACTGTGGCACATCTCACCCTGCAACGCACTGAGGCCAGTCGTGCTGACATCCCAGCCTTGGCAGGTCAGGCTTCAGTGCCAGTTGCCATACACACCCTTAGATCCCTGAGCCTTCTGAGCAACGGGCAGCCAAGTAAAGTTCTCCGCACAGGTCCATGCCATTTCTGCACTTACCTTTGCTGATCACAGAAGATCACTGAACTTTTTGTGGCACTGAGACCATGTGCACCACACCACATTGTGCCCACTGACCTGGGCAGTGACCTCTGTCCAGGCCTTCCTGGTCAGCTGGGGCAGCCTTCTCCTCCTGTCCCTGAGCATTAAGATACTCCGCCTGGCACTGGCTTCCTTGACCAGCACTCTCAGGCACTCATCTGAGAAACAGAGAGCAGAGTGCCCACCCGACTTGCCCTCCCACCTTCCATGACCATCAGGTGCTGAGGCCATGGCTGCACACCAGGACACTTCTTGGATAGCTTCAAATCAGCTCTGTCAGCCTCCCCCAAACTCCTGGCGGTCCTCCAGGAGCTGTGCCTCCTGTTTTAGAACACCCCACCAGGTCCCCATTGGACCCGGCGCTCGATGCGTTCTCACCCCCACGCATGGAAAACACACCCAGCAGTTGCATTTCACGCTGGGCGGGCCTTAATTGGCCACCCAGCATATGATCGCATTCACAGCATGAACTCAGCCAGGAGTGGGTTTTACATCCGCTTCCGGCTGCGCTGACTTCATGCGCACCCTAATGATAAAATTCAGGCCTGAGAGTTTGACACATTTTTAATAGAGCGAGTACCATATTGAACACTATGTAATGATCTTAATTATTGCATATAACACACTATAAACAAATATTCACCAAATGAATGCTGCATGCTATCAGTGGAGATTCAGTATTGCACACTACCTGTAGCAAGATTAACAAATTGTGTATGACGTAGGTTTGCCACAAATTAACCCATTCATTTCTGCACACTATCATCAATATATTGAGCATTAAATAATATCAATCAAGAGGTGAAACCATTGAGTACTTCAGACCATAAAGACAAATATTAACTCATTAACTTCAGCATGCTATAAACAGAGATTAAATCAATAACTATTATATATAGTCTGTAATGGCGTCAATCTATTAGTATTACAAACTACTAGCAGAGATATTAGCCCATTGCGTACAGCACATTATCAACATAACTTGAATTCTTTATTTGAATAACTTACTAAAGTGCTGCTGATGCACACAGTCACATTTTTGCATTTTCAAGATTATTTAACTCTGCACTGCTTCATGAGCTTTAATTACAATGTGAAGCATTGTAGTTTCATTGAGTGCTCCAATGCTGTGCTGGATTTAGAAGAGGAAGATTTTTAAAATATTACCTTTGTTTTCAAATTCCTCCATAGCCTCATTCCTTCTTTTCTCTGTTATCTCCTTCAGCCCAACAACCCTTCAAGATATCTGTGCTTCTCCAATTCCAGCCTCCTGGGCATCCTAGATTTTAATTCACCATTGATGACCATGCCTTCAGCTGCCAAGGTTCTGGTCTGGAATTTCCTCCCTAACTTCTCATTCCTTCTTTAAGATGTTCCTTTGACCAAGCTCTGCCTCAATATCCTGTCTGTGGCTCGGTATCAAATTTTGTTTGCTAATGCTCCTATGAAATGCCATGGGATGTTTTACCACTGTATAAATGCAGGTTAATGTTGTTGTTGAGAAGTTCATGCAGAGGGAATAAAAATAGGTGTGATTGCAACTGTCTACTTAGTTTTATCCCCAGAGCTAAGTCTTTAGACTTAGACATACCTACTTAGAGATATCTGAAGACCTATTTTCAGCACTAGTACTTCATGCGGTTTGTTGTCACAGACACATCATATCCTGGAAACAAAACTACAGAGAGGATTGACCACAGAGACGTTCCTACCAAAAGCTATGTGGAACATGCCAGCATTCATTTTTTACACATTATTTCCAACCACTACTGTTGACATTTGTCACATTTTTATCATGGAAAGGAGGTGACAGCACAAGAGGGTGAAGGACTTTGATTGGATGGTAAGCTTTTCTAAATAATGCTGCACGTGTGACAGTCAAGGCCCTTAGTAACAACTCAGTTGTTCACATGCATAGGCAATGCTTTCATTCCATTCCATTCCATATATATGCAGTTTGCATTGGATCACTTGACCAGAATAATGCAAGTAAGTCTGGGATGCCTACCAGTAGCTATAATGTTTTCATTTTGTGTCAATTCACCGTCCAACATTATTTGAAATATTAGTTTGTTGGGAGACAAAGGTATTAATGACCCCACTATGAAACTCCCAAATAGAGGTGGAATTTCGAAGGCTTAATCATTTACCTGAATTCTGGTCAAACATACAATTATAATGCTGCAGAAATTTCAGTGTTTGGGCAGATTGGATGGATGGGGTCTTTTTCCAAGTTCCAAACAACAGGATCACAGTTCAATAAAAACAGAGCTCTGAAGAAAAGTCATGCTGGCTTGAAAGGTTAACTCTGTTTCTCTCTCCACAGATGCTGTCAGACTTGCTGGGTTTATCCAGTATTTTCTGTTTTTCTTTCATATTTCCACAGTATTTTGTATTTATCTTAGGATCACAGTGCAAGTGCTTGGATGCCATGACCAGTCTACATTCTCCCTTGGTGGACATGCAAAGCCTTTTCCTTTACGTATGCTTTAAGCATTTCCTACATTATAACACTTCAAAAGGTACTTCATTGGCTGTAGAGTGTTTTGGGACTTCATGTAGTTGTAAAAGGCACCATTTAATATATCTTTATTATGGACTGATATGATGCTGTGGGGCACTGTAGTGTTATTTAATGTAGTGCCTTGCAGGCACTGTTGTGCAATTTAACATAGTTTGGATTAGTCCATTTTGGGGGGGGAATGTTCCTATCCTAGCCTATAGCTATTTTGTTAAATCCTTGGCGAGAAACTAATTATTCTCAGGGAAGTTATCCTGATGGCATTTTATTAACCTGTGCCACCATGGCACAGGCGAGCGATGAGGGAATGTTCAACCTACACACATTCTTGGGAGTACATTCATCTCCTTGAGATTAGTGAAATTAATTTGCCAAGTCTATTTGCGACCTACACAAAATTCTGTGATGCATTTGGGGTTGAAGCAATTTTTTAACTCGTCGATAAAATAAAAACTGTAAAAGGTTCTTGAACGTCCTCCTGGACTGATCTTAACGGAGGGGTGGGCAATCTGCGACTCCAGATCCTTGTCCAACTCTTTAACATCTCACTTGCGACTTCCTGCCTTTTCCAGTTGGATTGCAGGAAAGAAATAAAGACTGGGGCTAGAATTTTACCTGTTCTTTTCTGGCACATTGCCGAACAGGGAGAACAGTAAATTGCCTGTGATGGTGTTGAACGTGCGTGCCGACGTCATTACGCACTCCCGCGATACTACTGTCGGCGGGCATGGGCGCAAGTGGACCGCGTGCCCGCCGACAACTAATCAGCCGCTTAAGGCAATTAAAAAAGAGCAGTTGGCTGGAATTTTACATTGCGCGTGTGATTTTTTTGGTCAGCGCACGGGCAACTCAGGCAGGCGACCAACCTTTTTTTTTCACTTTTCTCATCCAAGGTCGGGATAAAAGGGGCTTTGTGGGTTGTTAAGAGTTCGGGTGAGAGTTTGCTGCTGCTTTATTGTTGAGATTTCAGACCCTTTCCTCTGGCTTCGTCTGAAGTATTTGCTTTATTGGCCTTGTTCTGAGGACTCCTTTGTTTTATCAACTCTGCATTTATGGCCAATGCAGCCTCAGTGCATGGGGCAGTGCCAACTGCATCACAGCAGATGGGGATTGTGTACTCCGCTGGGGACACCCCCTCTGAGGAGTAAGAGGGTGGCAGAAGGGAGAGGAGGCCATCTGTCTGGAGGCAGCATCGTAGTGAGAGACCTGTGGGGGAGAGGCTCAGACAGAAGAGGTGCCGGGCCAGCAGGGACAGTAAGGCAGGCAGGACTACAGAAGATGCTACTATCCTGCTACCAGAGCATACAGGCAATGATCCAGCTACCTCAATATGTCTGAGGTCCAGTGCTACAGGAGACTCCACCCCTCTAGGGACACTATGATATCATAACACCAGATGATTGGCCAGTAGCTCTGAAGGTCACAATAGCACTCAATCTTTATGCATTTGTATCTTTCCAGGGGGCCAGTAGGGGATCTGTGTGGAGAGTCCCAATCAGCTGTCCAATGTTGCATCAAGCTCATCACTGATGTTTTGTTCAGTCCTCACATTCATTCATTCCCAGACGGACCAAGTCGGCCAGGCTGAACGAACCAGAGACTTTGCAACTATTGCTAGGTTCCCCCGCATCCAGGGTGCCATAGACTGCACACATGTGGCCATCATGGCGCCACCTGGTCAGCCAGTTGTCTTTGTGAATGGGAAAGGTTGCCACTCCATGAATGTGCAGTTAGTGTGTGACTACAGGATTCAGATTCTGAAAGTCAGTGCAAGGTACCCAGGCAGCTCCCATGATTCATACATCCTGTGACAGTCCCAGGTGCCAAAGCTGTTCGTGGTTCCAGCTAAGCTGGATGGTTGGCTGCTGGGTGACAAAGGGTATCCATTGAAATGATGGCTCATTACACCACTCTGGCATCCTAGGATAGAGGCAGAAGAGAGGTACAATTGGAGTCATGCCTCCACAAGGGCGGTGGTAAGGAGGACAAGAGGGATATTGAAGATGAGGTTCTGCTGCATGGACAGTTCTGGGCTTCCCTGCAATATCCTCCAGAGCGTGTGTCACTTATCAGTGTGGTTTGCTGTGCTCTACACAACCTGGCACTGGCAAGGATGAGGATAATGAGGCAGCTCCACAGGCCTCAGAGGAAGACTCTACTGTTGGATTTGATGATGAGCCTGGGCTGGCACAGGGGGAGGGAGAGGGTGCAGACTTGATTAACCTTCAGGGAGGCAGGAACAACAGGGAGGCTTGATTCAATGCTCCTTCAGCTAGGCTGCCAGGGCTTGGCTTCCATCTTAGTGCAAGGTTGTCTCCGCCATCACACACATAACTGAGAAGGCAATGCCATGACCCCAATGTCATCTCACAGCCTCTGTAATAAAGTTTGCTGCCCTTGCCATCTATCATAAGGCACTGCTGAGGCCTGCACCTATGAAAAACATGAGGGACACTCAGGGCATTGAAACAAAATCTAGATTAATATCTTTACCAGAGTTGAAATCCAGGAACAAAACATAACATGGTTACAAAGTCACATAAAAACTATACATAGCATAGATAAAGTGAACGCATGTCACCCATGAAAACCCAATCTTGAGGTCACTGCTGGTGTGTGGGAGTGCAGGACCAAGTGTGCCCCAGGAACCCCTGATTCTGTTCCTGGAGCTTCATCTCTTTGAGAGTCACCGGTCTCAATGGAGGATGCTGTGCATTCGGGTCAACATCGAGCTCCCCATGGACTCCTCCATGATAGATGCCATGGCACACAGACCCTCAGGAATCTCCACCAGATCTTCCTGCACATCCTGTTGAACATCAGCATCTGCCGCCCAATGGACGACTCCAGAGGCCTGTCATCTGCCTCAGACTCAGCATGGTCCTGGTTTCCAGCAATCCTCTGACTGCCAGCACCCTGCGCACTCTCTGCCTCCACCAGTTCCTTATGCAAGTGTGATGCGCCCTCACCACAGTGCACTCCAAATAGAGCCAGCATGCTATAGTCCACCGACATGCCTGTATCTGCACTGATTCTTGTTGCAGACAGCAGATGTGATGTGGGTGCATCACTGGACAGTTTCTTGGATGTCAATGGGGTGTCCTCGGGGTCAGCCATGTGTCATGAGGATGACACTCCTGAGGGAGAAGCAGAATATGTCAGTTAAGAACATCATCCAGCAACCATGATGGTTCCTTCCCAAAACAGACACGTGCCTCACTGAGGCGCTGTAAGTGGCCAAGCAATGGGTACTCTGGATTTGAACTTTCCATTGAACGTGCCATGCCCCTGCCCTTCGTGCACAGTCCCCCAGTCTATCATCTGCACTTCTACTGTCCTCCGAGAACCCTGCCTCTCCGAGACCTGTGGACCTTAATCCTTGCTCACATTCCATGTCCAGGGCGTCCATCTCAAACCTGGACAGGATCAGGAATGTTGGCCATCCCACCACCGTTCGTGTGCACTTCAGGCTTCTCATTTCCTGAATATATACAAGTGCATTCATTAGTCCATCCTCGACCTACAACTCTCCAGCCTTTCAACCCCAGCTCCGGAGAGCCAACTTGAGATGCCCATCAGATTAACACTCCTCACCCTTCGATACACACAATGTGAGTGACAATGTCTCCCACCCTTGGCAGGCACAGGTATATGTGTCATTTGGCACTATGCATCTCACACCCCTGACGCTGAGACTTATGGCCACCCTCCAAGACATCTATACTCGGTTCCATGCCAAGTTGGTATTCATCCTTGTGGAGTGCAGAAGATTGTCGAATCTTTTCTGGCACTGGATCCATATGTGTCATACCATATCGTGCCCGCTCACCTGGGCAACCACCTCCATCCAGGCCTTCTTTATCTGGTGGGGTGGCCTCCACTTGCCATCCTGCAGCATGAGTATTTCATGCCAGGCGTTCATTTCTTCCACTAAAGTGTGCAGGCAGTCATCTGAGAGTCGTGGAACAGAGTGGCCACCAGCATTGGCATCCCACCTGCCATGCCCACCGGGTGCTGAGGCCATCACTTATGCTAGATTTTCCAGTCTCTTGCAACAGCTCCGTTAGGCTTCTCCCCAACACCTGGCAGCCTTCAGGGAGCTAGCTGGGCTCATTTTATACCCCACTCCTGGTCATCATTTGACCTGATGCTCCTGCCCCCACCAGCAGCACTGCACCAATGTGTGGGTGAATTTCACCTTAATTGGCCAGCCAGCATGAAATCATAAACAAAAACAGAATTACCTGGAAAAACTCAGCAGGTCTGGCATGAAATCATGATGTTCCAATGTTTGCGTGCAGAAGTGGACATCGCAGTCGCTTCCAGGCCCACTGATCATGCCCACCTGATGAACGTGAAATTCAAGTCTTGCATTGTTATTGTGCTTTAATGGCATAACATGATAGAAGCCTAAAAAAATTTAAATCTAGAAATTAAGGAGCCATGTTTTCATTGTGCAGATAAAAGGCTAATCATTATCATGCACTTTACAGTTTCAAATTATTATTTTAACAAAATACATCATGGTGCTCTAAATACACGTACTCAAGTGATATAGCTACACCATGGATATAGGAAATGCCTTTGGTATGAGGGAAAGGTTTCATAGTTGCGACCATTATTGTTTCTACTATAGCTGAGATGATAAATTCTTCTGAGTGAAATTTGAGTAGCTTTCTTTTACCAGGAGAATCAATAGCCGAAAAAGGTGCCTTAATTCTATGAAAAAAAATCAAAAAAGTGATTGAGTTAGATCTATTTTAATTTTGATTTTTTCTTTATGATACATGAATTTAATACATGTATTTTCTTTATTATATATGCAAGTTATGTATTATATGAAAGACACTTGGCAATTTGCCATGTGTTTAGCTTAGTAATGCCAAATTTTCACCTGCAGCTCCCAATAGTTTTTATTTTAAGCATTTAAAAAAAACGTTTCTGCCCCCAGCCTTACGCATTTGAGTTGAGACAGTGAAGCTGTAGTGACCACCTGATTCAGGGTCACCAGCTGAATATCCTCAACACATGAACAAAATTAAACTGTGTTCATAAAAAGCACAGTGTGAAAAGTTTTTTGAAGTAGCCTTACTCAATTCATGTGAGCTGAATTAAAACTTGCTTTACATTTATTATCCATAACATTCTGAGCAAAGATTGCTTCTAAACTCAGCAGATTACCACCACTTCTTTATATTCAAAACTTTTGAAAATCAGTCCATAAATGTGAACTAAGGCTTCTTGACTCAGAATCGCAGAGTCCTATGCCAATGATCCCAACACCAAAGGATGATGAGCTGTAATATATATGGCATTAAAGAGTGCAGTAGCACAAACACATTCTTTGAACTGTATCCCTATTCAGGATGATTCTGCAAGCTATAAAATCCAAATACAAGCCTTTATCTGTTTATATGCATCTGAAACATTGGTTGTCTTGCTCTATAATCTCATGAAATGTTAATACATTTTATCATTTATTGAAATTATATGAATGCATTAAAGACAAAACAGTTCTATTCTCAGACCATGTGCTAATTTCTTCACCTCCAACATTATTAGTTGGTCTTGGTACTGTCACCTTTATTGATTAGAGTTTGTAATGACACCTTTCTCATTATTAGAGTTGGGGCTGTCAAAAGTTAGTGGCTGCCAGTGCAATCATAGTTTTCTGCTGGCCAACATTATTAAGCCCATGACACTCATGCTACCAGCAAAAGGAATCTTCCCAACATGGCATGACTGTTTGATATCTATTAAACACTTTTAACAACCTAAATAACTGACAGAAAAGCTCCTGTGCCAAATCTATGTTTAGATGTTAATTTGCACTGAATGAAAGAAATGACAAAAAATATGCATTTATATATCACTGTTTTGTTCTTACACAAGATATATATACTATTTGCATTGAGTGTCATACTACTCCCATAAGTAGATGTGGCATTCCTTCTGGACCAGAGTTTGACTTTACCTTATATCTATCAAAATGTAGCAAGACGTAAGAGTAAACATAGAACATTTGGCGCCATATTCTAGCTTTGAGGAATATACTACCACATGGCCTCACCAACCTTTGTTGATCAATTTATCGAGACAATGCCAGACCAAGCTTCAGCCTCAAATACTGCAGGAGCACAAAGCAACAAATTAATTTAACATTGACCAGGTAAGTGTACACTGTTCAATTCAAACAGTATATTTACTTTAATTACAACCTTTACTGCTTCTGAAAAATAACAACACAAAATGACATTTCTCTTGTGCTACTCTTCAACATAACATTAACAAATAATCACATTCTTCTTGTTTGGCAAAACATTATGATGGGCCCATAGGTAGCCCAGCCTCATTACTGGCTTAAACTCCCTGACTGACTGTCAACTGAGATAAAGCCACTTTGAAAGTAGATGAAAATAAAACACATTACCAGCTGATAAAAGCAAAAAAATTGCAGATGCTGGAAATCCGAAACAAAAACAAAAATAGCTGGAAAAACTCAGCAGGTCTGACAGCATCTCTGGAGAGGAACACAGTTAACTTTTCGAGTCTGTATGACTCTTCACCAGAACTAAGGAAAAATAGAAAAGAGGTGAAACACATTACCAGCTGAATTGATCATCATTAAGTTAGATTGACCACCATTTGCAGTACTTAAGTACAAACAAAGCTTGGACCTTCTGTGGGTTAATAGGCTTGAACTGAGTAGTTTAGCAATTTCAATATATTAACATAATTGAGCTACTATTAGAAGGATCCCCATTCAAATACAGACATATCTCTGAGCTTGACTATACCTGATGAAGGTGTCAAGCTGATCAAATTGAATGGATTGACACCTACAGAAAGGTACCAAGAAAACTTCTGAGGAATAATGCATCTGAAGTGAACCATTTTGCATTCCAGGGTGTAATTTATATTTATGTAGTTTGAAGAAACAGGTAGAAGAAATCCATATCACTCCTATATGTATGTTATTGTCAGCAATGAAGGAACCAATAAATGACCCAATGTAGACAAAATGGTTCATTTTTGTCATTAGTTTTGCTACAAGTGCCTTATTAAGCCCTTATTAAGCCCTAAGTCAAAGCAGTTTACAAACAGCTAATTGTTTTTTTCAAATCCAATCACTTATAAAGGCAAATACAGCAGACAGTTTTGAACACTACAGGATCCCACATAATAAATTAGACGAATGACTATCCTTTTTGGTTGCAGTTGTTGTTGTAGTTCAGTGAGAAAGGTTGATCAGGAAGTCTCTGCATTTCTTCAGTTCTTGCCATTCATTTTTTTTGGTCCACCTGTACCATGGGGAAAGTCCATCATTTAACACCTAAACTGGAAAACATCTCCAACAATATAGCAATTAAGAAATCCATTTTACTGGTTAATTAATGTGAATAAAAGTGTCTGTTACAGACACAGCTGTAAAACATAGAATGTAGAATTGAATGAATAGGCTCATTCAAAGTAGAATTCTGCATCAGCAAATTGCTAATTATTTTGTGCATATATACTATAAGAAATAATATATATGATAAAATTGGGAAGGCCAGCTGATTATCATGTTCCTGTATGGCTTACTTACAATTAAAAGTGACAAAATGTGGGCATGTTTAAAATTGTAGATAAAGCGACAAACATATTGCTAAATACAATGAAGTATAAACTACAAGCTGTGATTTGCAGTGAAGCGATATTGCTATTATTTTGCTTGTTGTGGACCAGGGTCAAACACAATGCAAGTTGTGGACAGAAACATAGTGGCAATTACTATGAAAATCCCTAACATCTCATGAGGAGCAACATTTAAATTTGTTAGCTCTGCTTGTGCTCGTGTGACAATGTTTATTAAGAGGTCTACTCATCCTTAAAATATACAAACCCTTATCTAGATCAATGGCATAATGAATGCAATACAGATTGGAGCAACATGCATGGTGCTTTCTCAGCAGAAGATGACAGTGCCCCAGTGCTAGATGAGGCTGGGATGAAGACGCATGTATGTCAAATGGCTACAAACATGCCCAGTGTAACTTTTACATAATACAAGCATTGTCTTACCTCACCTTCACTGGATCCGTGGAGCTGTGCTCACGTAGAATGGTGTGTTTTTAACCTATAGTATCTTCAGCTGGTAATAGCACTGTGCAGTGGTCAAAGGTTGATCCGTAGCAGTGTTCATGGGTGATGGAGGGAATTTGCAGAGGTTCTTGTCACATGCTACTTCTTCTATGTCCTCAAAGAGTAGAGAAGTCAGACCTGTTGGAATGGCTGACCAAATGTATGAGCATTGAAAAGGCAGTTGACTCCATGGAGTACAGTTTGAGCATGCCTCTTGATGTTTAGGGGGACTGTAGGATCCAGATGTCTATTAATATATGTCACCTCACCTGAACCATAGAGCAGTGTTTCTGCCATGTGTACCATTCAGGTGCACATTGCTTCCTCAATCTCTGAAAATGCAACCACAATGCATCAAATCCTAGTCCTTACAACACAGCTGCCCTAGATATTGGGCATCAGAGTGCAACAAGCAATGAAACTAAGGATAGTGGGAAAGTTTTAACAAGGGAATGTAGGAACTGGTTGTGTCACAAAAGCCTCAAGTAATATTCAATCTTACAAAGAGGGACTACATAGTTTCCTGCCGACTCTGGGATGGGTCTTCAATAGTTTTTGGACATTCAGACAGCAAGACTTTGTCCAGACATCCCTGAAGCCGCTTAAGACATGTCTTCATATTTCTGTAGCTATCTCTGAGGGCAGTAACTTCACCTTCAAGCTCCTATAGATCTGTTAGGGCTGCAGCAGTACATGAATTCACTCCTCATGCCCACATTCCAAGGCTTTAGGCAAACCCAATACATACCCAAAACATGCAAATTAGGCGAACCAAGAAAAATTGACAAGTTCGGCTGCATTCAAGTTAGTTTCAGTAGTGCCTTATCCTTACACTGGTGTGTAAATATTTTTCTATACAACTTCTTCTCTTAAAAGATAAAATGAAATTTCTTAGTGTTCCAGGCTATAGAACTGGCAGGTTACATTTTACATGTGAAATTTATAAGGATCTTGATGATGAAATAAAAGAAAACAATGATAGAGATTAGGAAATTATGCCTCTTATAATACAGCCGATTCAACAAATGGTTTCCAGATTTTTCCTTCTTTTTCTATCTCTAAGATCCATCAGTTAATTTAACTTGAAGCTGGAACACTTCAGTCATATCCAATTATGCTTTTCTCTCTACAAACATTCTCCCCATTCCCAGATATTGGAAAGAAAGGGCATCTTGAACACCAAAATGGGTTAGAAGAAACTCGTCGTCAGGGATTCAGAAATTTTAATCATAATTAAGAGGAAATAAGCTAATTGCTGGAAGATAAAATTCTGCGACGCCAATGTGTTGAGGCCGGCAGCGCCCCTGATATTGGGTCTCAGGACTTATCACTATGGGGCCAATGATACCAAGACTCAGTTAAGGAAGAGGAAACTAAGATTGAATCTCTGCTGGCATTACAGCGATCCTTAGGTAAGTGAAGGGGGGAGGATGTGGGGTGGGGTGGGGCGGGGGATGGTGAGCGAGCGGCAATGAACTCTTTTCGGGAGAAGCTCTCCTGCTACTTCTAGACTCGACATTTAAGGAAATAAATGTAGTGAGCTCACTTTGTGGGCAGCGCGTTTGGTTTTATTAAGTGCCGACTACCAATCTTGAAGTGGGGGCCTTAAACCGGTGTTAGACCCGTGATGCAGATAGAGACAGATTAATGCTGGTTTCTAGTCCTGGACGCCTATTCTGTCTTCATCAACGGGCCGCTTCGGGGTGGTGTAGCCTCCTGCCCGCCACATTGAGGGTTTACCAGGCTGATTAGCACCTGAGGAACGGGCAGTGTTTAGGGTTTACGGGCCAGCATGAATTTCACATTGAATTATCAAACTAAACCCCTAACTGCTTGTTCAGGTGGAAGTAAAATTTCTCCTGCCACTTTGTCAGCGAATAACTAGGAGTTCAATGGCCTATATCATCTTTCAACAAACACCATCAAAAACTGATCGTTCACTTCATTGACCGTGTGTGACCTTGCTGTGCGAAACTTATCTGTTACGTATGACTATAAAATAATATTGACTACACTTCTAAAGTAAAGTGAAGCGATTTAGGGTATCGGGGGATGCAAAACATTTTCCCCTTTCTCTACATTAAACATGAGCCCCTGGCTTGAAAATTGCCCCACGGCGTGTGGTTTCTCACTCATGTGTCACATTTAGTTTTGGTAAGTTATTTTTGCCCGAGACAAACCAATAATGTTTATCTCCTCAACCTTTGAAATCAATGAGAATACATTTGCAGTTGCTGAAGTTAAGATGAACTCATCCAGCACCTAAGCCAATCCAACAGTGCGCATTCCTGCTTCCTCCACCTCGGCCACCAGAGCCACAGAGGCGGGGGGAGTGTGGAAACAACATGCCAATTGCTTTAGATACAACATAGCATTGGAAGCCCCAAATCTGTGTTTAGGAGAATTTATAAAGAGGCTCCGAATGCTGACGGTACAGCACTGCTAGATGCTCCAGCCGCATTCTGCTTTAAGTCGTTAATTGTCGCACTGGGCCGTGCACTTGCTGTGCAAAAAAATAATATAATGCAGCAATAATATAATAATGTCTCCTTATGAATATTGATCCACAACCTAAATCTGCCACTACATTAGGCGTTTCGTCTTGCAGACATACAAATTAAAGACGTGAAAGATCAGCGTGTCATCTGGGGTACTGCTCAATTTCCAAATTCACTGTCTAATCACATACCCCAAACACTGCTGCCAAAGTAGAGTTTTCATCAGGTACCAGTAAATAAAAAGTAGCCATCCTCGATGCTATCATCCACGCCAATGAATATTGCATTAAAATATAGAAATTGTAAATGACAATGTTCACTCGGCTTCGCTGCATGCGCAGCACAGGTTAAAAAAGGTTAATAATGGAATCAATATTTTCGCTGCTTTTTAATTATTTTCCATCACAAGAGTGGATAGCAATGCAGCTGTGATAGGCGCCTGATCCTCCCGTGCTCAAATCAGATTAATCGCTAGTTTAAACAATTGCCTTTATACAGATTTCTGCTTAAAACGTTTGAGACGACGGGTGACTGGGAGGAAGGGTGCGATATTTATCATGTTTTAATCTAGAGTCCCGAGGCCAGAATAGAAGGGATGGCTGTGAACCCCGTGTATATTTATGTACTTCTCTAAAAGGAAAACTGAATCCGAAGCATCTCCACTTTGGCAATGATAAAAGATCGATTTATTGAGATTTGATGGTAGCGCCAGGAAGCTGCACTTGGGAAGTGGGAGTGCAGTTAAATGAGCGCTCCTTCGCGGCAGCATCGTGTCTCCTGGCCGGGCAGGACAGTAATGACTGGAGTCCCGTAGCCTGAGGCTGAGAGGAGGTCATCTTCAAGCAGCCGAATATTTACCTTTCTAAATGGTGGATTTATTTAAGAAATGAGTATGCCAGAGGACCTGAAACTCGGCCATTAATTTTTTATGCTAAATCAACAAAATCTCAGGCCGCATGAAAGTCAACAACTTTGGCTCCACCGCCGGAGATTGATGAGTAAATAAGATATTGAAATGACTGTGGATTTGGAGGATCTGCTGTGACATTTAATGTCTGACATTTCTTCACATGATATACATCGCCACTGAAGCAGAACGGCTTCTCTCAGTTAGAATTGCCCATTTCAGACAGTTGGCGAAAGCAAATTAAAAGTCAGTATTAAATACGTGCATATTGTATAAATCCACAGTATTAAAACAAGGTCAAATTGATCACAATCCCATATTAAAACAAGAGCGATCACACCATACCAGCTAGCTTGCTAAAATCCAATTTAGTTAGGTGCATATGTTTTATTAGTTTAAATCACTGCAAAGTTTATGAAAGAAATGTTATATTTGAGGTTGTTGGCTATTTCTGTGTGCAATTTTACTGAAATAAAGATAAAGGCCCTGTACAGTTGTCACATTTGCAAATGACGTTTCTTAACTGATGTGTAAAACTTTCTGTCAAGCCTTTTGAAGGAAATGCCAATGAAATACATCTTAATATTCTGATTATTGCATTGAATTGCATGTCAACGATTGGTACCCGGGGTCGACAAAGCTTACCCAGACTTTCCCTCTGCAATGAGCTGTCCAACGTACTGAATCGAACGGCTTTGCAAATGAACCTGGGCCACGATTGGGGGACAAATTTTCCTCTTTCAGCAATGAGCTGTCCAATAAAGTGTTAATGTACGACAACCCTCCTTTAGCGGCTATCCAAAACATTAGATCTGGGACACTGTGACCCTTCTTAAACAGTATGCTGACCAGGGCTCTGCTTCTGAAACTACCCTGCCTTTAGCAGTGAGCTCTCCAAAGCACTGAACGGCTCGACTCTGACCTGCTCTTATCAATGACTGATTACCGAGGGCACTGTAATAGTGCCAAGTTCTATGGTAATGACACCGAGCTCAACGAACAATGTCATTTGACAATTTATGGGGTGGGGCTGGGGGGTAGAAAAACTAATTGCCACTTTCTAACTGTTGTGACGTCCTTAATCTGCAAGATAAATGTGCTGGTGACCATATTAGTAATTTCAATTTCAAGTTATGTCATTTAACGCACTGAAATTTGGATATTGTAAGACGTAAAGTCGTTTTCATTTAATAACAATTATTTTTGATGCGTTACACAAATGAAAAAAGACACATTTTCAGTGCCTAGAATTCACTGGTGGCTAGAAATTACCTTGACAGTGTAACGTGGGCTAGGTACCATATTCCAGACTGAGTAACTCTTTGTGCGTTATCATCTCCAGTAACCATATTTTGGGATAAATTGGAAAACACTATTGTTGGTCATTAGTTAAAACATTTATCTGGAGAAATAGACGGTTATTAAACAATTGACCCTGCTCTGGGTCTCATTACAAATTCTGGTGCAACACAGACACATGAACGTGTGTTGTATATGTGAATGTGTGTATAATATATATATATATATATTGTGTGTGTGTTCAATTTTGTATATGTCCTATTGCTTTTGATTGCCTGCGACAACAACAAGGCGTTCAGTCACGTGTAAATTCATGAATTATTTCATCTGTGGTGGTGTAAACGCCGTGCTTATATTGGAACAAATGAGCGATTAAAATCAAACCTGATCACAGGTTAAAAATGAAAACACGTCGAATGTATAATAATAGAGGTTTTCCGGCAATTACAATGTTATAGGAATCATCGGTCGAAGGCTCCCAGATTAAATATAAATACAGGAATAAATAATACATTAGGTGGAAGAGATGGGATCTGTATTTCGTTGTATAAATAGTGTTGAATTGTATTACTGTGTCGGTAATAGTTCGCGTTGGAAAGTTGCATGTAGCGGGAGCGGTTATCAGAATACACACTAGACCAGAAATAACCCGGGATTTAGGAAGCGTTGTCTTAACTTAGGGCTTGGCCAGGAAGTTGCTAATTTTGGAATGGCGCTATTTTCTATAATTTAGAAACAGAAACAGAATTAACCGAGGTAGAAAATTAGCAATGATTTGAAAAAATTGTTCAATTTTCCATAGCACGACATCGTTTGTAGTGTTAAAAACTGAAAATGCTGAATATAGTAAATGTGTATAGTATATCGCAAAGAACGGGACAGAGATAAGTTATGTTTCTGCAACCGATGCAGCATCCATGGTACAGTTCTCCGAATATCGAAGGGCTCATCATCACAGGCAGTGGCACTGAAATGTAAGAAATAAAAGGCCCAACTTTCTGCTCCGAAGGATTAGTAATACTGAGCAACGAGAGCATCCCCTCGTCAAAGTGAGCTCCCAATGAAGTGACTAGAGATTGATGAGCAGTTAGGCTTTCTCTCTGTTCCCATTGAACGCATCCCTGTCAACCGAGGATCTTTGCGAAACAAATTGCTGAAGGGGATCTTGACTTGCTGGTTTCGCTCAGTATCATTCCACTTCCCACCAAAAAGCAACAAGTTAAATAACACTAGAAATAATGCATGTGTTATAATTTGCACTTCGCTGGTTGGGGGCTATTATTCATTAAAGGGACCCATCGCTATTTCGATAAGAGAGGCAGTGCGTGGGATGACAATATTTTGGGTGTTTTGATTTTTTTCAACTGGCATAGATTAAGTTCCGCCTCCTCCCCCTTGAATAGTCTCCAGCGCACAGTTAATTTATTGTGTTTAATTTTGTTGCCAATTAAACTATTATCTCTGAATAATGTGCTAATTACATTGTTCTAGTCACACGAGATGCTAAGATGCATAATTATATTATTCCTCTGCTAATTATTTCACGATAAAAATGCTCAGGTTGAAGCAGCGAATAACATTTGGTAATAAACCAAGAGAGCGCGGCAGTTTTGTGCCGTGTGTGGAAAAGGGCTTAAACGCTAACTCTTCCTACCTTATGTCCTCGCTATGAAGCCACAAACCTGGTTTGGGAAAGCGGCTGTTTAGAGTAACTGGAAGTACGGAGATTGCCAGTCTGCGTTCCGACTGCCTTCACAGGGCTGTGCTTGAAAATACAGCCTTAACTTATATTAATGCGGTTGATTAATATTGCATTGGGTGCGTTTAAAACTTTTAAAAGTAACGTCGTGAGATGTTTTGTATGTGCCTGGGTGGCCAGATGGGGTGATATTTTAATAGTAACTTTTCGACATTTTTTGTCTATTCTATTCCACAAATGTTTCTCCTTTTTTTGCATCTTTTCGAGGAATAGAGTGCGACTCGATCGCTTTAGTTGCTTGTGTCTAATTCAGAGACACAAAGCGTCCAGTCCAGAGCTGTGGAGAAAGCGATGATAATGTAGTGGTTAAATTATTCTCCGATGGCCCCGAGGCTCCACTCAGGACTCAGACTTCATTAATTTTTTATAGTCATCACTTCACCAAGGTCTATTTATGAAAATGTGCTTTTCGCTTCATGGAAAAAAAGAGTCAGCAGAAACGAAAGGTAATGGAGGGGTTTAGCTTGTTTCTTGAGCTGAAAGATGTTCTGCTCTTTAAAACGCCTTCCATGCAAACTAATACAAGTGACTACACATCGCATGGTGAGGCAGTCACACTGGCAAACTTAAGTTTGTTTTGTGGCTGTGTTAACACTAAATAACTGGGATTAGCACAATTTAAGATAGGAAATAGCTATTAAATTATTAAGCTATTATTAACTATTAAGCTATTTAAGATTTTAAATGCCACACACACAATGGGTGCGTACCCAAATGTACAAAATTGAGCAGGGTATGTTGTGAAAGGAATAGGGACTTAAGTGGGTCACCAGATTCTGCCACACGTTGTATTTCGGTGTAAATTAACTATATCTAATTGTTTACTCAGGCAGATATACGGGAATGATCAAAATGTGTTGCTTCAAAAAGGCATCTTAGGCGGTAACCGTGTGAACAAGGTGGAATTTAATACGATTTTATACAACAGAGTCCACATGTATAATTTAAAGGCAGACAAAAGCATTAGTTGTGTCCTCCTTGCCGTCAGATTTACAAACATGTCCCTGGCTAGGCGGTCACGGCGGTCCTCCCAGCACTGGGGAACTGCACACACATTAGCGTAAAGTGCAATGAATGAGGAGGGAACAATACTGAATTTGTATTCCCGCAGAGATTCCCTCTTTCAATCTCCTTCATGAATAGCAAAAAATAATCCTAATTATATAAGTCTAATTAGCTGCTTGTCATCTTCCGCTATGCAATCTATTAATTTCCAACATTTTACTCCCATTAATGATTTACAAAAATGGGCAGGGGTGAAATAATTCAGGATATTGTTGTGTTACAGCTCCGCGGCGTGCTACAGCTCCTCCGGTACCTTGTTAACAATTCAAGATGGTAAAGCAGCAGACAGAGCGAATAAGATGCTAATAGGAATTATTCCTGCAGTCAGAGTCGGCGGCCCCACGGACAGTGGTAACTTCGGAGTTGCACACTTTCATTTCACTGGCGCTTTGGATATTCTGTGTTATGTTGCATAGAGTAGTTAAAGAAAGGGAAAGGAGGATCAGAAGGAGGAAAAAGAAATACAAGACCGACTTATAGATCTGCCTGGAATAGTCAGAGATGATCGTTACTGAATATATTTGAGCCTGGAATTGTTTTCCCTCCTCAACACTGCCCATAGCAATAGAGTTTCTATTTAAAGCGCCTGCTCCTTCGGCTTTATTAGACATTTGATTCGGAAAAAACCATGAAGAGAAAAGTGGCCCGTGCTTTACGTGTAGTCGTTGCCTGTAAATCTACCGTGTGTTTCTGTTATTTTGTTGAATGGCTGAATTAAAGTATTTCCGACTGAGCCACTTTAAGCAGCCGGAGCACAGCGGGATCACAAAGCGGTAAAGCAGTATCGGGCAGGTGAAATATTAAAAAGGAACCAAAATATATTTCAGATATAACAGCACCCTGCGAGGGCTATGTGGTAAGCTTCGTTTAGTATGTTTGGAGTGAAGAACTGAATGTTGTAGTATTGGTTTACGCGCACATTAGTTGTTGAGGGTACATTTACCGCCTGGGCATCACCTCATTAAATAGTGATGAAGGTATTGCTCCCAAATTATACAATGAATTGTTTAAATCCAAATGATAAAAGTTATCACCAAAGGGGAGAATGTGTTTTAAAATAATTGAACTCGACCGTAGGCATTTATTCTCCGTGCGTTGCAAGTAACACATTGCAGCAATAACCGGAGGGTTGGAGAAAGACAGTTCAATGAATAACTAAGCCTGGAATGGTGCGTAAGATTGCAAGGCTTTTGGTAACAAATCTTAATATTTACTGGCGTTTTTAAACTGTATCAGTGAAGATGCGGGCCTTGACAGTTAGAAATATCGTGACTAAAAGATCTAAAAGCCGAGGATGCTACAATCCGAGGAGTTGTTAATTATTATTAATAATGAAAACCGGATGTGACCCAAACATGCAGCGAATGCATAGTGTCAAAACAAATCCAGGCAGCCCCAACAAACAGAAATAAACCCGACTGAAACATTCATGAAGAAGCTGAAAGTGGCGCTTTAACTGAAGCTTTGGGTTCATCCACAGTTATTTGATATGATGATCCACGAGGGGTTATTCTCGTTCAGCTTACCAAAAATCAATAGTATCATAACAGCCAGAATTCATTATTCATTCATGATAGGCTTTACAAGATAAAACCAACTAGCCAACAAATGTTTGTTGATAAATTGAGTATAGCCCGATTAACAGCTCGGAAAGATGACACACTGCAGACACTAACAAAAATCCATTGCCTTACAAGCACCTTTAGCCCCTACAAAACGTGATGAATGTTGTATAAAGTGTCAATAGTGACTCATTCCTGGCTTCTCAACCAATGTAAAGCTTTGCCTCTTTCTTAAACTGTTGAAACAGAACCGTGGTCATCGGCCTTAAAGGTAAACACTTCTCTTATCAAAAGCTTTCAGATTTGTTTTGAGGTAACAGCATTTCTTTCACGTTCTAGAAGTTGTACAAGTGGATGATTTGGGTGAAATTCGTTGTCATTTAATTCAATCTATTTTATTTTAATTTTCCTTTTGCAAAAAAAGTCATATTATATTGACTTCCAGCGAAGGATATCAGTGTATTTTTAAATACAAACGGTTCCATTAGAGATTAGTTTTAGCCTGATGCCTGTCAGCTCACTGCAACTGACCACCTGCACTGACTGTCCGTCCGCTTTTGAATCTGGAAATCCCCAGCTCCTCAAGTCCTATTCGTTTTTGCTTCTCATTGTCGTAATTAGTTTTATAATTTAGAGTTTTACTTTTATTTGTTTAAAATGAATATTTTCAGACTTCTCACTTTTTGAAGTGGTAACTAAACTTCACTTTTTTATACACGAGAACTGGCAAGAATGGAGAGACTTCTTATTTGGTGGTTTCAGATCCGTGCAGATTTTCGCGACTTGTACAGTAGAAGTTGAATTGAGCGGGGGAGCCGGTTGACACCATAATAAGCTGATGAAAAGGATATTGATTAACACAGATCACACCTTGCTGTTCAAGGCAGCGTTACTGTTACAGAGCGGTGCCAGATGTTAGGCTTATACTTCCAATATGTTTGCCGATTCATTTCCTCAATAGATCAATCGTTATTTAGTTGCTTCTCTCAGTGTCTTAATAACGATCGATAACCCAGATATTCTATTTCAAAAGCTCCCTAAACCAGCACAGGAAACAAATAACATTCAGGAAGAACTGAGCTGATCCCTGTGTGTCGCCAGATGATAATTGTCTTCTTGGAGATTTCTAGTGACAGTTATTTCTAGCGGAATGATATATTTGTTCAGAGGAGGGATTTATGATGCCGCTACACATGGTGAGCAGCTCCCCCCATCCCACCGGCCCCAACTAGTTTAAAGGCTGAAACATTATGGGAATGACTTTCGTTTCATTCTCTGTCGGTATATACCTGACTAATAACCCGAGTCTTCCTGTTTTAAAGCCCGCATGCTGACTCGGGTTTGTATATTAAACAGAAAGCAGAGATCTTCATCAGGACTTGATCTTGCTATCAGTATCCACCTGCCTTTTGTCAACGATGTCGTGACCGAATCGAGTCAGAGTATAAAACAGAAATATTCCCTGAGCGACTGGCTGGTCGAATGTGAGCTTCCTTATCTAGTTTGTTTCAAAGAGTTTCCGGTGAAGAAAGTGCACAGTGAGAGAACTCCAATCGAATAGATGGGCAGGAGTTTACATTACAAAGTTTCGAATATAAACAGTATCCTAAATAGAGTGCCACTTTCTAAAATTGTTAAACACTGGAAAAAGTAGAACATTGTTGTGGGCACCAGATACCTGTGTTTTAACAGAACTTAAAATAATCTATTTAAATGTAACTGCAATTTGTGTTCTAAAAACAAACATGTTTGCACTGGGTTCCTTTAATAAATATATTTGACGCAAGGTACAGTTCAAGACCCCAATCTTTCGTTTTGCAGCGTGCTCAGTTTTATTGAAAACTTTGCAGAGTCACATCTGATTAAAAATCACATATACAATCAGTAAAGTAAAATAAATAACCACACTTCAGATTGGAGCCAACCGTTAGAAAAGTCAGCATCAGAGAGAAAAGAGCATTGTTCGAACAGGTGTGTGCCCGGTAACCTGCTCACAAAGTGCACACTCAGCCACTCGGACACGAGCGGCCAGTGGAGGGGAGAAAGACCTGGGTGAAAGGGTTGTGGGCACCGGCCTCACACGCACACACACACACACACACACAGGGAAATTGGTCTTAGCGACAACCCTCCAGAAAGTAAGAATAGAAAATGAATTTCGCACAACAAATAAGTAAATGCAGGAAGACAAGGATGAAAAGCTCTGCCAGTTCGTGAACCGCGTTTAAAACTCACATAGTCCCTGCCCCTCATTTCTAACTTTCCACATGTATTATTTCGCCATTGTTTGCACACCAGTCTATTGTACCACGACATATTTTAAAGTAATTTTGATTGTCAATGCATTGTGAATCCCTTCCAGATTTTTAAAAAATTAAATTTATGATTGAGTTAAATGGAGGGAAAGGGAAAGCGCAGTGAAACCCCCCCCCCCCCCCCCCCCCCCCCCCCCCCAGGGCGGATGAGGTAGGAAATCATTCGTAAACAGTTATTGCAAAACATTTTAAACTTATTTATTATTAATTTTTATTTTTTTTTTGCTATTAATATCGTGATGGCGACATTCACTAAACTGAAATGATGTATAAACCATGCAGAGACAGACCTGTGGACTATACAAGAGGTACAATAGAATTAATATGGCCCGTTCTTACATAATTAATTGCTTCTGTGTCATTTTTCTAAATGAACCTGACAGGGGTAGATATGCCACCACCTGCCCCAGCACCGTGCCCACTTCAGCTGTAGTTATACAATCCCAGATCAATGAATTAGACCAGTCCGCGCAAATAAAGGTTAAACGCATACAGTTCATTCACAGACTATGTACAGCCTATTACAGTAGAAAAGCAAACAGGGTATTTTTCACAAGAATGTGATTAAACATTATTCAAGTCTCGTTGAGATTATTTGTTACAATATGATTGCCAGATAAGTCATCGAAGTCTCATCTAAACCAAGACATAAAGCTTGCTTCTCTCAAACCCGTACAAAATATGCACAATTACAACTCATTCTTCAGACAGATCCTCCCGGCCTGATTCCCCTTCCATTGCTTCGTTTTGTCGGGCAAAACTTCACCAAGAAAACAAAAGTTATTATATCCTGGTCCGCATCCCCTCAATAGGACAGAGCAGTGCACAGAACATCTTAATGTGTGGCGGAAAATTTCATTCGTTTCTGTTTCTGTCTCTGATTGCAAAACCACACTCTGACCACATTCTTTTTCAGGTCCAATTTCTCTGCAATTGCCGCAATCTTCTCGGAGGAAGGACGAGGCTGAACGGCGAAATAAGCTTCGAGGGACCGTTTCTCCGGCGCTGCAATGGAGGTACGTTTGCGCTTCCTGTCCCCTCCATTGAAAAGCTCGGGTTTGGTCATTTTCTCCCTCTGAGCCCTCTCGGCTTCATCCAGCCAGGCCTCCAGGATGGGCTTGAGCGCAATCATGTTATTGTGTGAGAGAGTCAAGGATTCAAACCTGCAGATAGTGCTTTGACTTAAACAGCCCACACCCGGGATCTTCAGGTTGGCCAAGGCTGACCCAACATCGGCTTGTGTCACTCCAAGTTTGATTCTTCTCTGCTTGAACCTCTCCGCAAAGGACTCCAGCTCCCTGGGATCTGCTTCGCCCTCATTGCCGCCCAGGCCGATGTGGGCTGACAGGGCGTGCGAATGGGAAATGTTCATAGGTTGATGGTGATGAGGGTGATGGGACATGTGGTTCATGCCAGGCATGTGTGCGTGGGGATGTGATGGCGTGGTGCCCACTTCAGGTCCTGCCATCCCACTCAGGGAGAGACCAGGGTTCAGGTGATCCAGGAGGTCTCCTTCCAGGCCTTGGGCTGACTGATGGTGATGATGGTGATGATGGGGGTGGGAGGTCAGGACCGACGGATGGGGTAGATGTACAGAGGAGGAGGTAGGAGTGCAGGACACGCTGGTCATGGTATGGTAGGTGACATCTGGCTTGAAGGGGTGGTTTTTCTGCGATACAATATCCACAGCTGCCAGGGCTTCGGCTCGAGACAGTAGAGTTTCATCAAAACCGGTAAAAATATTGCCTTGCAGCTGCAAAGGAAAAGCACAGGGCGTTATTGTCAGGAGCCCGAGCAAGAGGGAGAACAGCGCGCTCGTCCAAACCGCACGAATGTGCAGCAACTCGCTGGCCACAAGGACACTTCACCGGCAGCCGGCGAGTTTTAATCAGCGTCATTCTTTGTGTCTCTTCGTGATTATCATCGCGCTCTTCACAATCTGCAGTTAACGGTTTTCTTTACTCCAGTGAGGCTGGCAACATTTAGTCAGTTGTGAAAACACATAAAATATTTTTAAAAGGGGAACCAATTGTTTTGGTGGGACCTTGGCGCGTGCACTCGATGCCACACGAGAACATTGTCAATTGGTACAACCATGTTTTATGCAACTTGCAAAGCGGTGCCAGTAATGAACGATTTTACAGCCATTACAAAGGTTAGCTGCACAAAGCGCGGGTACAATTAACCTAACACAGGGTGGAACGACACATACATCGCACGGATTCAAAACAAGCATCTTGACAAACAGCCACGCAGTCTGAATACCTGAGTCACCCACTTCGAAGTCTCCTTTTGGTACAATTTCATTACTTACATCCTGCCAAAAATATACCAATATCACAAACCCCTCACGGGAGACCTTAAACCGCCTCCTTACATACAACTGAAAATAATAAAGTAAAAAAAAACTTCAAATGCCCCCGCAATTTGACAGAGCTCCAGACATGAATTGTAATCAGTTGAAAGATCTCTTCCAAAGCTAGCCTATTTAAACACGGAATAGCCTTTCTTTCACGCGATGAGAGAGCGCTGGTTGCTGTGTCCAGTCCATGGGCAGGTTTCACTGGGTACTTACCGGAGGAGTCGGCAAACAAGCTCTCCTGATGGCCTCGGTGCTCGAATGCAGAGTGGTGTATTTGGGCTCATGAAGGATAGGGTGCATGCCGAATGGCTGCTTGCTGTTCATGGACATCATGTTTACATGTGGCTCATGTGCAGGTGAGCGCTGAACTGGCGCTGTCCCTATCCCACTCCATCCGACTGCCGCTGAGTTATACCCGCGCAGGCTGCAGGACACACCGCCCCTCGGCCTCGATCATTGGTACAGAACGGTCCGACCTGCAGGCGGTCTGCTGGATCCGCCCATTCAGTCTCATCATTGGCTCAAACTGCTTCAAACCGCTCCTTCGAGCGATTTCCAGCTCTCGGATGAAATTGGATAAATGTCAGTTCTGACACAAGAATACGACATAAACCTGCTTACTGACTTTTAGGGGATTTTGTGGCAAATACTTATCACTTATTTCAAACCCTTCATGTACACGCGCACGTGTGATGAACATTGATTCTGCATTTTCCAAACTACTATTTAACTGCGAGGCATTAAAACAAACACACAATGGGATCCTTGCTTTCTGATAATAAAATGTCTCAATTCCATTAAAGCTCCTAAAACGGAGAGAGAGCACTTTTCAAAGACTTGACATTCGAGCATCGAGGTAAGATCATCAATTAGAATCTTCCCAATTGAAAAGACAGCTTCATGAGAGCACTGTTCAGGACCTTGTCAATTCGATAGAGCTATTTACAATATTAATCGGATTTTTTTCAAGTAGACAGAGATTGGGTTACAGTACTGATCAGGGCTCTGTCAGAGATAGGGTTAGAATACTAATCGGGATTTTGTCAATTCAACAACATGCACTTATATAGTGCCCTAAGGTTAAAAAAAAGTCCAAGGATACTTCCCATGGAAGTAGACAGGGAAAGGGACACCAAACAGTGAGTGGAGAGATTAAGAGGATAACCAAAAGCCTGGTTGAAAAGGTGTTGGAGAAGGCTTTTAAAGAAGAAAAGTGGAGAGACCAGGATAGTTAGAGAGGAAATGCCAGACAGACGGGCCAGGGAGATTGAAAGCTCTGATGCCATTGGTTCAAAGAAGGGAAGAAGTATGTACTCCAGCCAGACTCAAAGAAATGAGGGATACAGGTGCACATAGCAGGTGCTAAAATAGAGTGGAGCAAACCTGTGGAGAGATCGGAAGAGGCAAATTAAGAGTTTAAAGTTAATATGTTACTGAGAAAGGATTTGATAGACCAGTGGGACTTGACACATGGCAATTTAGGTGTGGCTGCATTTTGAACAAGTTGGATTTTGTGAAGGGTGGAGAATGGAATTCCACAAAGGAGGAGTTGGAATAATCACATCTGAATGTGATCAGGAGCAGAGATAATACAGGGGTAGGCCATGTTGTGCAGGTAGAAATAGGCAACCTCAGTGATAGATAGATAGTTAATGTTCCAAAGTTTAACATGATCTCTCTCAGCCTGAATGTGTGGCAGGCCGGGGGTGAAATCAGTAACAAGTGAAAGGGGTTCAGTAGGCAATGGGTGATATTACTAAACAGTACCTATTTAAAATTGCTGTTTTGGTGGATTTTATGCTAATCAGAATAAGGGATGTTAGCTGTAGGCAACAGAAGGTTGCTTTACCATTTTTGTCACCCACTGAAGCATGAAGCACACCTAGAAAAACTGTGCAAGGAAAATGGCTATGTTTCTGATTGGATAGATATTTTGGTAAGAGAACCAATAATACAGTGGAACTGGAACAAAGACCTTAGAGGTTATGACAATTCTCAAAAAATAGCATAAGTAATATTGCATAATTTCTATTTGAAAGGTACATATTAATTAAATGCTGTAAATAATAATTTAAACCCATAGTTGGCATTGGGGCATGTTTGTAAATAAGTTGCTACTTTTGTGCTCTTTCATTTTTTGCAAATATTTCTGTTTTTTAATACCTTTCAATCTATCACAAATTTATGACACTTCCACCATGAATCAGAAGGTTGTGAATTCAAGGCCAGGACTTGGGCACATAATCTACACAAATATTTCAGAGGAGTATTGAAAGATTGCTGGTTTGCCAAAGGTTCCATTGGATTAGATGTAAAACTCAATCTACTTGTTTTATTGATTCAGTTGGGTGTTAGCAATCCCATGGCTCTATAGAAAAGGTAATTCATCTGGTGTCTTGGTTAACATTCCCACAACCAATACAACCAAAGTGGATCAACTGATCTTTTATCATATTGCTTTTTGTGGGATACTGCTGTGTTCAAGATAGCTGCTGTGTTCACTTACATAATAATAACCATCCTACTTTGAAATAATTCATGCTGATGAGGTACTTTAGGATGTTGCTGAGAATTGTAATAAGGTACTATATAAATGGAAGCTTTCTTTAATAGTGGCAGTATGTTTTTCAGAGTGCTTTTCCATGGATTCCCTAAAGCTCTGCAATGTAGCTCCCTTATCAAGTCTATTTTTAAATGTTTGATCAATAATTATTTCATCTCTCTGTTAAAGCACTTAGAGCTAAAACACAACAGAACTAGTTAACTAGTTCCCACCAAGATTTAAATTATGACATTGTAACAGTAATTAATCATTTTCATGTTTAATGTGTATGAAATAAGTACAGATTGTGATCTGCTTGATTTTACACCCATGTATAGTGGAATGACACTTCTATAGCATACCCATTTTTGTTTATACAATGGAAGGTTTAAGAGAACTTTTTGGCCTTTGAGTGTGGTAGAAGGCACATAGTGGGAGATGATTCTTTTGCTATTTTCATCTGTTAGTGAAAATAATAAGTGCCCTAGACTTAATATAGAGCTGCAAGCCAGCACAAATGTAATAATGAGATCTGCCAGGCCAGAGATCCTTGTCGCATTGTGCCCAGAGGAGGACCTTTGTTGATTGTCTTATAAGTTGATCAAGTAACTTGCCATAATAACTCCTCCAGAAAATCTAGGATTATTTCATTATCACAGTTTTGTAAGTTTGTCACTTCAGCCAATTATCTGATTTTAAGAAACAAATAGTTGTGGATAGCATTGAAGTCCCAATACTCCGTTGCATGGAATGATATGATAAGGGTTCACTCTTGCATTTGTTCTCAATTAATTTTTGATCTACCTGTGGAACAAGTGAAAGCCTAAGCTTCAATGCTTTGTGTGCCCTTGATGTAATAATATAGAGACCATTATTTTGCATATAGTCTCTGGTGTACTTTATCTTCAAGTGCTTGATGCGTTAATGAAGAAGGAGCTTAATTTGGCATTTAAATCATGCTATACCTTACCTGGAAACACTTAAGAGACCAGTGTGTAGGGAATTTTACTCAACATTTAAATTGCGTTCAAATTGCTTCAAAACGAGGAAGTATAAAGATACTTTTATGTTGATACTAAGCTATGATGTATGACATAGCAGTACTCAATGAGGTGTTTAAATTCGAATCCTAGCATCCATCCCATGAATAATTATTAAAAAGTACCAAAAATTAAAATAAAATTCTTAAGGAAAGGTAACATTTGGAAGAATGCTTGGTTGATTTTAGGTTACTGACTTTATTAGTTCCCTTTTTGTGAGAGTAATCAATTTCTTTAGAGTTCTTTACTTTGGAAAAAAAATCAAAATTATTGCTAATTGTAGAAAATGGCATGAAAATGTACCATTTGCACAATCATCTTGCATTCACATCACAAAACTGTAAAGGTATGAGAATTCCCATAATATGCAGAAGGGTATGGGCATCCCTTGTTATCCTTGGGAAGGTGGTAGTGAGCATTTTTGCTGAGTTGTTGTATGCCATGTGGTGAAGCTGCTCCCACAGTGCTGTTAGGTAGGAAGTTACAGTATTGTGACTCAGCACAGATAAAGTCTACTTTGATTAACAGTCATTAGTTCTACAGAAAGTGTTACTTAGAGATGTGACCTCTAATCAGTGAACACAATTTGTTTCCTATCATAGATTGCAATTTCCACTAAACCATGCATTGAGAGAATTTCAAATATTACTTGGAATACGTGAAGTGTAGTCAGAATGTGTAAAATACATAATGTTGCAAAACACAATATTACTTACCTCAGAGAGCTATCTTTTACTATTGCCATAATGAATTGGCACAAGTATCTGCACTTAACCAGGAGAACCATACCTATTTTCATATTCCATTTGCATGTTATGTGTGTCCTGTGTTTGTAAGAAGAATAGGCTCCTCTTCTATCTCTCAATGCCTGGCTATCCAAATTCAAATACCATTCTCATAAACCACACCTCTACTGGATATCTGTAGTTATAATATCATACCAGACCATCAATATACACATATCTGTACCACACTCCTCTTAAACATACCCACACCAGAATTATGAATGGTTTACAAGGACAAATATGTGTTTACTCCCTCTGTGTGCCACACATTTGCTTTTTTACTACTGTAGAACAACTGGTACAATTTCTCTAGCAGCTCTACTATATTTTCATGTACTGGAGGGCCAACATCTCTCTTCACCAGAAACAGTGTTGTTTTGTGCCTCACCTATTTTAACCTGCCAATTGACATACTATGTATTTGACATTGACATCCATTTCTAAATCTCCACACAGAAATATCCCTACTCTTGTCAAATTTGAATGCTTTCTCATACTTGTACCTGCATATATATGCTTTTGATGACCTATCTGCCATACCTTTAGTTATATCCATGCTGGCACTGGTAACTTTACGTGGATACTTATGTCTGTGTCCATTTAAAATTGCTAGTGTCATGATGATTAACTTCTGTATATTGCTGTAAGATGACGAGGGGAAGAGAAAGATGGATTCTGGTTTTTACTTTACAGAGGATGTCCAGCTTAATGCTGTTGTTTAAATCCTGTCATCCCTGAATTAGCTGTCTGTAGGCGTACTGTTAGAGTGTCTATAGATTTAGATCAGTGGTTTAAATCAATATTGACAATGATTTTTATTTCAAAATGATATGTTATCAGACAAAGAAGTAAACATTGCTCTTCAATCTCTATAAACTAACAGGATGAAACATAGTATGAAAATATATTTGAAAAACTGTAAAACAGTATCTAAGTTTGGATTCAACGTTGCTAAATTTACATCCCTTTAACTTAGCCAAAGCATCATAGTTAAAAACAATGGGAGGGTGAGGGAAATCTGGTGCAACTGTGAAGAGCAAGCCAGCCACTGAAACCAAGCTGATGCTGACTGGAAGGAGCAAGAAATCCAACACAGCAATAGTGTTACAGAGTAGGGATAACAAGAAGGACAAGAAGCCACTGCTGGCATTGATGGAGAACAATATTAGTGGACACTTTTCTAAGTTCTAAAGGATATGTTTAGGGGTTGTTCATGACCTGAATGATAATCAGCATTTAACATTTTGGGGGACATGTCATATGCACATCAGAATTCGGAAATGGTTCAGGAGACTCTGCTGTAAAAATGTAGTGTCAATGGCCATGACAAATGGAGTTGTGCAAACTGCATTAGAACAAAAAAGATGGCTTCAGGCTACATAGAAAGTGTAAAAGGGCTAAGCAGAGTATGGCTTTGCCACTTGAAATATTGTAGTGGGTCTGGAATAACAAGAGTTAAAGGCATCCATTAAAAGGATGTGTCATAGCTTTGTGAAAATGAGAGTGTCTTCTTATTCCTGGTGATTTGAAAGCTTCTCTGACTGCCAGTTCCATTTATAGAAAAGTAAATGGTTCTTTATTAGTCAATTCTTCCCATATTCTGTAAGGATTACTTTAACGCATGTGTGCTTCACCTACTACTGAGCTGGTTCCAGTAAAACTTCACACCTGATTTCACATTAAACTGCCATGGTATATTCCTGAATAGTAAACATATAGGCAAGTAACCCTTAGGTTTTCAATGTACTTTTGTTAGTAACAGCTTTCATAGAGCAATGAGGTGATGGTGCTTTCAGTCTGTATTGTCAGAACAGACAGCCTTGTGTCCAATTTCATGAGTCTTTAGGTACATTGACAGATGACTGATTGTCTAAAAATACAGTACATTGAGTGTGCCACGACGAATCTTCATGGGAGTATTATATTTCCTGTAGACAAAGTGCTCACACTGTCATGTGGCGAGCTTTTGTTTTAGACTCTGATGTTATTGGACAAATCTAATTCTCTGAAGGACCTTGAATTAGGCACCAATCAGATTGTACCTCTTTGCATATCACTGAAATAATAATGAGTTTCATAAAGGTTTAATGACTTCCTGTACAGGAGGGTTGTGTTATTTTACTAACTGATAAAAAGATATGGTGGCTCACTTCTATTAAAAAAACATATTTTTATTAAGTACAATTTAACATTTTTATTCAGATGCTTAGTTTCAAATGGAATAAGTAAATTTATAAAATGGATGTGCAAATCATTTTATCACATACCATGACATTTATTGTTTAATTTTACATTTACACACTGCCTGCTTACTTTTCAGTCACTCCTCCTTTTCTACACACAACACAGTTATCAGACTGAGGACACAAATATTATATTAATATTGTAGATTTGGAGAGCATGGGTAGCTAATTCTTATAGACTGTATCTTAATCTTTGTCTCCAGCAAGTGAGAACATAGTCCTGAGATAAGTGTTAAATGCCTGTCTTCTGCTCAGCACTTCCCCAATTCTCTAAAATGTAGAATCTGAAAGTCAAGTTTTGAACCTGTGAAGCGACATATTGTCTGAACATTATTTTCAGTGTCCAGAGTTAGTGTAATCTTCATGTATGAGTCTCATGCCTTTCAGGATGCAAAGATTGCATTAGTAGTCTAAGTGCATCCTGTAGGCATAATTCTGAATGTTTCACCTGTGGGCACAGTACATGTATACAACCTGGTGATTTATACAGTCTGTGAGAGTTCACAATCTTTAGTTGATGTTCAGCTTGTTTTATTTTCGATGTGAATAGTCTAACTGGATGTGAAAGATACACAAGCAGGAGGCACATACATAAAGTCCATACACACTTTTAGATTAGGGGTTTTGTTTGTATATGTCGACTGCATAATGTTCCTCAGTAAGCATTTTACTGGTATTGGTGAAACATTTTACTGGTATTGATGAAAGGGAGAGAGGAACTTGGTGAAATTGAAATTACTAGGGAAACGGTGCTGAGCAAATTGTCGGAGCTGCGGGCTGGCAAGTCTCCGGGAACTGATCGACTACATCCTAGGGTCTTTAAAGAGGTGGCTGATGAGATAGTCGATGCGCAGGTGTTAATTTTCCAAAATTTCATAAGATTCTGGAAAGCTTCCACCAGACTGGAAAGTAGCAAATATAATACCTCTATTCAAGAAAGGGAGGGAGGTAGAAAACAGGAAACTATAGGCCAGTTAGCTTGACGTTTGTCGTGGGGAAGTTGTTAGCGTCGATCATTAAGGTGGTTATAGCTGGGCACTTAGAAGAGCTCAAGGTAATAGGGAAGAGTCAGCGTGGTTTTGTGAAAAGAAAATCATGTTTAACCAACTTATTGGTGTTTTTTGAAGAAGTAACATGCATGGTAGATAAAGGGGAGCCTGTAGATATACTGTACTTGGATTTCCAGAAGGCATTTGATAAGGTGCCACATCAAAGTTTATTATGAAAAATAAAAGTGCATGGTGTAGGGGGTAAAGTATTAGCCTGGATAGAAGGTTGGCTGGCTGGTAGAAAGCAGAGAGTATGCATAAATGGATCTTTTTCAGATTGGCAGGATGTGACGAGTAGAGTCCCACAGGGGTCTGTACTGGTGGCTCAACTTTTCACAATTTACATCAATGACTTAGATGAGGGGAGTGAAGACATGGTAACTAAATTTGCAGATGTCACAAAGATAGGTAGGAAAATATGTTGTTTAGAGGACATGAGGAGGTTGCAGATGGATATAGATAAGTTGAGTGAATGGGAAAAGATCTGGCAGTTGGAGATTCATAGGGAAAAATGTGAAGTTGCTCACTTTGGCAGGAAGAAGTATAAAGCAGAGTATTTCTTAAATGAAGAACAGCTGCATAATTCTGAGGTGCAGACAGATCTAGGTGTTCAAGTGCATGAGTCACAAAAAGTTAGTATGCAGGTACAACAAGTAATTAAGAAGGCTAATGGAATGATATCCTTTACTATGAGAGGGATAAAAGTAAGGATGTTATGCTTCAGTTATACAGGGCATTGGTGAGACCGCACCTTTAATACTGTGTGCAGTTTTAATCTTCTTATTTAAGGAAGGATGTAAATGCATTGGAGGCGGTTCAGAGGAGATTCACTAAATTGATACCTGAAATGAGTGGGTTGTCTTATGAGGAAACGTTGGACAGACTGGGTTTGTTTCCATTGGAGTTTAGAAGAATGAGGGGTGATTTGATTGAAGTATACATGATCCTGACCGGCCTTGACAAAGTGGACGTCAAAAGGATACTTGTGGGTGAATCCAGAACTAGGGGGCACTGTTTTAAAATTAGGGGTTGCCCTTTTAGGACAGAGATGAGGAGAAATGTTTTCTCTCAGAGGGTTGCGTAACTTTGGAGCTCTCTGCCTCAGAAGGCAATGGAGGCGGCATCATTGAATATTTTTGAGGCAGAGGTAGATAGATTCTTGTTAGGCAAGGGAATCAAAGGTTTTCAGGGCCAGAATCTTCAGGTTGACGTGTCGGAGCGGGCCCCGCTCGCCGATGTATAAAATGACGTGTGGTGACATCGGGCATGTGCCCCGACGTCACTGCGAGTCATTCCAGTTTTCAGTTCGGAGGACATGCACCAGAGTCAGCTGCACGCCTGCTGAACTGTCAAAGGCCTATTAAGGCCATTTAAAAACTAATTAAAACACTTAATTAAACACCTTAAGGTTGGCGGACAGGTGAAGAGCCCAGGGGCCTTCACATTTATCATGAAACTTCATCCACGGGCGGGATGAGGTTTTATGGAGTGTTTATAAATTGAATACAATTTTTTATTAAGGTTCATTGACATGTCCCAGCTCATTCTAGCTCACAACAACTTGCTGTTTAAATATTTTTTTCTCATTTCCCACCAGGACTTTTGACAGATTATCTTAAATATCTCCCTATCTATTCTATCAAAATGCCTCATGACTTTTAACATCATCTCCATTAAACCCTTAACCTTCTCTGCTTTAAGGAGAACAATCCCAGCTTCTCCAGTCTCTCTACACACAGCAGTAACTTGTTAAATCACTACTATGAAGTATCTTTGAATGTTCTAATAAAATGCTATATCAATAATTTTTCTTTCCTTCTTGCTCCCACACTGCAAGACATTACAGCATCTTCTGGTCTGGTCTCTAATGAGATAATTTGTCGGATGTCAGTACAGTTGCTGGGTCATTCTAATGTTGCTATAATATGAGAGTAAAATGATGATTTTCTCCGGTCATAGCAATATTTAAATAGCTGGCATCAACCCACTTACATGCTGCATGGTTGAGACACATAGGCATTGGCACTTTATGCACTAGACTAAAAACAATAATCTGAAAACCATACATAATCAAATTGCATATTCTAAAACTGCATAAAGAATAAAATGGGTCTCAAAAATTTAACTTGTGAAAATTCTTCAGTGTCCAGCTTTTTCACAGTGTGATATCCTCATTATTTGCATATTTCTATTTGGCGATTATTTCTCTGTGAGATTCTTCACTCTCTATCAAGCATGCCTCAGTAATAAAAACACTAGTTTTATTGTTATAATCTGTTCACTTGAGCAGTTATTTTGGAAGGCAGGCAAGAGTAAATAACCAAGAGATGGCTGGGGGTGGTTTCGAAGGTTTAAGAGTTTCCTGTTAGCTTTGTGCCTGCCATTCATAAACACGTGAGCTTTTCAGCAACTTATAGCCACATTAACTATGACCGTTGCATGCCCTGCGGAGAAGAATGATGCCATGTTCTTAATATACAACTATAGAAGATTACAGCATCAAGGAATGCCTTTCAGCCCGTCATGTCTATGCCAGTTCTATTCTAGAGCAATCCAAAATGATTTACAGTATCAATCTTCTCCCCATAGCTTAGATTCTTTTTAAAGATGCAATGTTTCTGCCTCAGCCACTTGTTATGGCAAAGTATTCCATGCTTCAACGACATGCAATTTAAAGACATATTCCTAACCCTTCCCTTTATTCATTTAGTAATAAATTGGTGAACCCTTATCACTGACCCCCCCAAATGGAGAAAATAATTCTGTCTTATGTAAAACCTTTTCATAAACTTAAAAATCTCTACTATTTTTTCATAGCTTTATTTACTCCAGTGGAAATTATAGCAGCATCTCAAATCTTTCTGCATGATTACAGTTTTCCATCCCTGAGGAAGCCTGGTGAATCTACATTATGCACTCTGAATGTTTTCATGCCCTTTCCATAATGGCACATCCAGACTCAGAAACCCATAATTTACTAGAATGATACTAAGAGTGAGGGATTTCAGTTATGTGGAGAGATTAGGGAAACTTGAATTATTCTTCTTCATGCAGAGCAGGATAAAAGGAGATCTAGTAGAGGTGTTCAAATGTATGACAGGATCTGATAAATAAAGAAAAGCTGTTCCCATTGGCAGGACGGTAAGTAACCAGCAGACACGGATTTAGAATAATTGATAAAAGAGCTATAGGTGAGATGAAGAGAATTTTGATCAAATAGCGAGTTGTTGTGATCTAGAATTGACTGCTTGAAAGGATGGTGGAAGCAGATTCAATATTAATGTTCTTAAAGGATTTGGGTATATACTTGAAAAGGGGAATTTACAGATCTACAAGGAAAGAGCAGAAGGATGGCACCAAATGAATAGTTCTGACACTGCATGTTGGACTGAATGGCCTCCTTCTGTGCTGTCAGATACTATGATTTTATAACTTCATGTATTCTAGTCTAACTAATGTTTTATATGAATTATGTGTTACTTCAGTGCCTTGTACTCTACAATCCATTTATAAAATCCAAAGCCCTTCAGCTTTTTTAATGGACTTTTCCATTCACATTTACACTGTGAGGAATTATGTATTTGAATTCCAAGGTTTATCCATTCATTCAAATCCTTCGGTCTTTCAAATGATTGTATACTTCCATCCTCACTTTTCCTCCCAAAATGTAAGGCCTCACACATATCCACATTAAATTGGATCTTGTACTTACTTGCCCTTTCCACCAACCTGTTTACATCTTTTTCCCACCACCGTCCTCTCTACCCACCCCATCCCCACTAGGGAAATCTGTCACTTTCCAGAGTGCTGACCCTGGTCCTGCCATTATCACATTCTGCTTTTTACTCTTAATGTCACCATTAGCACCTCCTTTAGCCAGTACTGCCGCTATTAACAACCCTTTGTTCTTTTGTTTATGACACCTTTAGCAATCTCTCCTTTGCCTCCACCTATCACTGGCCTTCTATCCAGGTTCACCTGTTCCACCTCCCTTAAGCAGTATATATTTCACCACAGAGATAAAAACAAAAAACTGCGGATGCTGGAAATCCAAAACAAAAACAGAAACAGAAATACCTGGAAAAACTCAGCAGGTCTGGCAGCATCGGTGGAGAAGAGCACAGTTGACATTTCGAGTTCTCATGACCCTTCAACAGAGCTAAGTAAAAATAGGTTGAAAGGTCATGACGACTCGAAATGTCAACTGTGCTCTTCTCCGCTGATGCTGCCAGACCTGCTGAGTTTTTCCAGGTATTCTGTTTCTGTTTTTGTTTTATATTTCACCACATTTCCACTTGCCTTGAGCTCTGAAGAAGAGTCTTAAGGACTCGAAATGTTAACCCTGTCTTTCCACAGATGCTGTCAGGCCTGCTGAGTTTTTCCAGTATTTTTTGTTTTAGTTTCAAAAAATATTGTGGCTTTTCTCCCTATGCCCACAACCAAATTTTTGATATATTATAAGTTACTATAATGACTATCTCCAACAAGGGAGACTCTAACCACTTCCCCTTGACATGAGATTACTTTCACTGAAGCTGCCATCATCAATAACCTGGGGGGTCACCATTGACAAGAAACTTAACAGGATGAACCACTACGGGAGCAGGTCAGAAGCTGGTGAATTCTGCAATGAGCAACTCACCCACTGATTCCCCAAAGCCCTTCCATCACCTAGAAAGCACAAGTCAGGAATGTGATGGAATACTTTTCACTTGCCTGGATGAGTACAGCTCCAACAATTCTATCCATGACAAAGCAGCCCGCTAGGTTGGCACCCTATCAACCACCTTAAACATTCACTCACCATCATCTGCACACTTTGGCTACAATATGTACCATCTCAAGATGCAGTGCAGTAACTTGCTAAGGTTTCACTGAGTGACTCTCCCAAACCTGTGGCCTGCCGACCTAGAAGGACAAGGGAAGCAGGCACATCGGAACACAATCATCTGCAAGACTCCTCCAAGATACATGTCATTGTGACTTGGAAATACATCACCATTCCTTCATTGTCCCTGGATCAAACCCTGGAACTCCCCACATAACCTACACTACACAGACTGCAGCACTTTGAAAAGCTGGCTCGGATCCCTCTTCTCAAGGGCAATTAGGGACAAGCAATAAATGCTGACCGTGCCAGCAATGCCCACTTCCCAAAAGAATTTTTTTAAATGAGGGATAGAAGCAGACTTAACTCTGACCTGAGGGGTAAATCACACTAACCTTCCTCCAATCTGAGCAATACCAATTTTTATTAGCTCTTTGCCCTTGCTGCTCATCAACCAACATTCTATACATGTTGTTAGATTTCTTAAATATTTTGCCTGAATTCTTCTAAAATATTGGAATTAGTAATAAGAATTATTATATTGAATTCAGTGTCATATTTTTAATATGAAAACATCAAATCTTATAGGCCAGTTATGTAGCACATATTGCATTAATCATTTCAGCTCCATATTGACACAAGCTGTACAGTTTAATCCAGGTACAAATTCATCTGAATCTAACTTAGGGCACACTTGCATTATAGAATTGCAAAAGATCACACATACTAGATTCTCTTGCTGTTGGCCGCTCTTTCAGAAACCCACTTTTTCATAGACCTGCCACTGGATTCACCATCTCCACCTCTTGTTAAGATCCAATGAAGAACAATGGAAAGATAAGTAGTGGCAACAGATTGGCATAGTGTCACTGTCCAGAAATTTGTGTTGCAATGTAAGAACCCGGTACTCTAGCAGTGTCAGGCTATAAATGCAGTTGTTTACATGCTGATCTTGCTTAGTATTGGCTGTAATAATACCGTGATTCAATATCCTATTTGTTGTTGCTAACTTTAAAAGTTAATTAACATTTGATATCTGTAAATTCCATTTTTCTTGGCTAAAACAACATGGATTCAGCCATAAATTCACGTTTCATTGCTTACTCCACTTTAAGCAGATACTGGGTTGGCAAGGTACTTGTAGTATGTGAACTTAACCACCTGAGAGAGAGATCAATTGGTTTCACAAGGTGCAGCCAAAGTCATTTGGGTTCATCTAGATCAAGCTATTGGTCTAAACTTGGCATCAATTCATGGCCTCCAGGCCAAGTAACACATCAGGATAAACCATTATGGGCACAAATTACAGAGCATCTGACTTGGGATGAACTTTAATTAGAAACAATTGAGTGATACTGGCCTAACCGAATGCTATGAGGACAAAACATGCTCCACAAGTGCTGCATCACTAATACAAATGGCCATGACTCCTGGGCACTACTTGCATCACTGGTTACGATAAGCAGATTTTAATCTAATGCAAGTTTACTTTAAATAGGGATAATGAAGGATTGCATAGGCCTTTTAAAGATTTCTCTGTCCAGATTTTGTGACTGAAGTTAATATGCATTAGCCATTACTACTGAACATCATGCTGGATTGCAATACTATGTCATAACGTTGGTACCATAATTGAAAGTGTGAAAGTAGATGTAGGAATAATCCAGGCTAGAGCTGGTGATCTCAGAATGGATCAGGCTGCTGACCCTGATGGTATTCATCTGAGCATGGTAATAGAAATTGAGGCTATGTTCTGTGAATCAATCGTTCATATATTTAACAGCACAATGGGATTGTTCCCATTGACTAGAGAGAGGTCCACGTGCTCAATATTTAAAAAGGGTAATCAGCCAAACTTGGGAAATTGCAGATTCATTCATTTAACTTCGTTTATAAGCAAATTGCTGGAAGGGATCATTAAAGCTGCACTGATTGATCACTTTAACTGAGGAAAGGTTATTAGAGAATCTCAAAAAAGATCCTGTCTCCCCAACTTGGGCAAATGTTTTGAGGACTTTCTGTATCTTAACTTTTCAAAAACCTTTGATAAGATGCTGGGCAAAAGACTATTATATAAAGTTGAGTCCTGTGTGGCAGCAGCTATCAATGGAATGCCACATGTTTTGGTGTTGGGCCTGTTGCACTTCACAACTTTTGTCAAAAATCTGGATGAAGATAATGTGTGAACTGCACAGAATTTCACAGATGATGCAAAAAACATATTACACTTAAAAGGAAAAATACAATTGTTTCACTGCAAGACCATGGTCAGGCTACATCCAAAATATTATGCTCTGGTTGATCTGTGTGTGATGTAGAAATCTTGGAAACACTTGAGCAGAGGGCCCTCAATTAATTAAGAGAGTTGGAGCAATTTACTTATTAAAAAGAGATTAGGCTATTTGTGCCAAGCAGGCTAGAAAGATGCAGAGGACCTAAGTGTAATTTTTGTAAGCAAAGAACCAGGCTAGATACCAGAATGTATTTCTGGCAGAAAGGCATCAACCTTTGGAACAAGTTGACACATGTCCTATGAGTATGGAGTGATAGCAAGGGACCTGTACAAGGTTCTGGGAGTAACCAACATATATAGAAGGTAAGTGAATAAATGGAGGATGTGCCATTCATTCGCTGTTGTTTCCTGGAGCTTGTTCGATTGTTTTCAAGGATTAGTGTTGATTTCTGAGTTTACCCCAAATTGGTCTTAGGCTTTTTTTCTGTCCCAAGCCTCTCCCTGGAGACTGTGTGTTTTTGGGTAGAGGGAGGGTGACAGTGCGCAGAGTTATTGCATGCCAGAAGAGGACAGGCTTAATGGACTAGCTGGTCCTAACCTGTCCTTTTTCAATAAGATAAAAGCAAAAAACTGCGGATGCTGGAAATCGAAAACAAAAACAAAAATACCTGGAAAAACTCAGCAGATCTGGCAGCATCTGCGGAGAGGAGCACAGTTAACGTTTCGAGTCCGCATGACTCTTCAACAGAACTAAGGAAAAATAGAAAAGGGGTGAAATATAAGCTGGTTTAAGTGGGGAGGGGGGGGTGTTGGGACAAGAGAGCTGGATATAGGGCCAGTGATAGGTGGAGATAACCAAAAGATGTCACAGACAAAAGGACAAAGAGGTGTTGAAGGTGGTGATATTATCTAAAGGAATGTGCTAATTAGGGGCAGAAAGCAGGACAAACAAGGTACAGATAGCCCTAGTGGGGGTGGGGTGTAGGAATCGAAAAAGGCTAAAAGATTGAGATAAAACAATGGATGGAAATACATTTAAAAACAATGGAAATAGGTGGGAAAAGAAAAATCTATATAAATTATTGGAAAAAACAAAAAGGAGGGGGAAAAATCAGAAAGGGGGTGGGAATGGAGGAGAGAGTTCATGATCTAAAATTGTTGAACCCAATATTCAGTCCGGAAGGCTGTAAAGTGCTAAGTTGGAAGATGAGGTGCTGTTCCTCCAGTTTGCGTTGAGCTTCACTGGAACAATGCAGCAAGCCAAGGATGAACATGTGGGCATGAGAGCAGGGTGGAGTGTTGAAATAGCAAGCAACAGGGAGGTCTGAGTAATGCTTGCGGACAGAACAAAGGTGTTCTGCATATCGGTCATCCAGTTTGCGTTTGGTCTCTCCAATGTAGAGGAAACCGTATTGGGAGCAACGAATGTAGTAGACTAAGTTGAGGGAAGTACAAGTGAAATGCTGCTTCACTTGAAATGAGTGTTTGGGCCCTTGGATGGTGAGGAGAGGGGAAGTAAAGGGGCAGGTGTTGCATCTTTTGGGGTTGCATGGGAAGGTGCCGTGGGAGGGGGTTGAGGTGTAGCAGGTGATGGAGGAGTGGACCAGGGTGTCACGGAGGGAACAATCCCTACAGAATGCCGCTGGGGGGGGTGAAGGGAAGATATGTTTGGTGGTGGCATCATGCTGGAGTTGGCGGAAATGGCGGAGGATGATCCTTTGAATGCGGAGGCTGGAGGGGTGATGTGAGGACAAGGGGGACCCTACCTTGTTTCTGGGAGGGTGAAGAAGTTGTGAGGCTGGATGCATGGGAGTTGGGCTGGACATGGTTGAGGGCCCTGTCAACGACCGTGGGTGGAAAACCTCGGTTAAGGAAGAAGGAGGACATGTCAGAGGAACTGGTTTTGAAAGTAGCATCATCAGAACAGATGCTACAGAGGTGAAGGAACTGAGAGAATGGGATGGAGTCCTTACAGGAAGCGGGGTGTGAGGAGCTGTAGTCAAGGTAGCTGTGGGAGTCGGTAGGCTTGTAATGGATATTGGTGGATAGTCTATCACCAGAAATTGAGACAGAGAGATCAAGAAAGGGAATGGAAGTATCAGGGATGGACCATGTGAAAATGATGGAGGGGTGGAGATTGGAAGCAAAATTAATACATTTTTCCAGGTCCCGAGGAGAGCATGAAGCAGCACCGAAGTAGTTACCGATGTACCGGAGAAAGAGTTGTGGGAGGGGGCCAGAATAGGACTGGAACAAGAAATGTTCCACATACTCCATAAAGAGACAGAGCATAGCTGGGGCCCATGTGGGTACCCATAGCCACACCTTTTATTTGGAAGAAGTAAGAGGAGTTTAAGGAGAAATTGTTCAGCGTGAGAACAAGTTCAGCCAGACGGAGGAGTGTTGTGGTGGATGGGGATTGTTCAGGCCTCTGTTCGAGGAAGAAGCGGAGAGTCATCAGACCATCCTGGTGGGGGATGGATGTGTAGAGGGATTGGACGTCCATGGTGAAGAGGAGGCGGTTGGGGCCAGGGAACTGGAAATTGTTGATATGATGTAGGGTGTCAGGGGAATCACGGATGTAGGTGGGAAGGGACTGGACAAGGGGAAAGAGAATGGAGTGAAGATAGCGAGAAATGAGTTCCGTGGGGCAGGAACAGGCTGACACGATCGTTCTGCCGGGACAGTCCTGTTTGTGGATTTTGGGTAAGAGGTAGAAGCGGGCCGTCCGAGGTTGGGAGACTATCAGGTTGTCCTTTTTCATCTTTCTGTGTTCCAACAACCTCATTGCAATATAAAGTGGAAGATTCACAGAATGAACACTAAGTTGATCAGTCAAAGGAGGCACTGGAGGGTGCAATAGGAATGTGCACAAGTAGCTGAATACCTGCAGCCTGAGGCAGTAAATTGGCTGCCCTGAGCTACCATCGTTTGAGTGTAAGAGGTACTACAGATGCATTGTAAATGCTGTTTACAAACAGCATGTTGTCACTTTGTGCAACAGATGTATGTAATAAGGTTCCTATTTCCTGCCTAGGGCAAGTTAGCCAAAACACATATGACATCACATGGCCATTCAAATGTCTTGCTTGTTGTATTGTGAAGTAACTGTTTACAAGATGAACACATTGAAGGAAAAAACAAAAAACTGCGGATGCTGGGAAACCAAAACAAAAACAGATTTACCTGGAAAAACTCAGCAGGTCTGGCAGCATCGGTGGAGAAGAAAAGAGTTGACGTTTCGAGTCCTCATGACCCTTCAACATAACTGAGTGAATATTAGGAGAGGGGTGAAATATAAGCTGGTTTAAGGTGGGGGGGGTGGGGTGGGGGGAGAGGTGTTGGTGGGGAGTGTTGTTGTAGGGACAAGCAAACAGTGATAGGAGCAGATAATCAAAAAGTGTCACAGACAGAAAAACAAAGAGGTGTTGAAGGTGGTGATATTATCTAAATGAATGTGATAATTAAGAATGGATGGTAGGGCACTCAAGGTACAGCTCTATTGGGGGTGGGGTGGAAAGACTAGCAGGGCATACAAGATTTTAAAATAATGGTAATAGGTGGGAAAAGAAAAATCTATATGAATTATTGGAAAAAACAAAAGGAAGGGGGAAGAAATGGAAAGGGGGTGGGATCGAGGAGGGAGTTCAAGATCTAAAGTTGTTGAATTCAATATTCAGTCCAGAAGGCTGTAAAGTGCCTAGACAGAAGATGAGGTGCTGTTCCTCCAGTTTGCGTTGGACTTCACTGGAACAATGCAGCAAGCCAAGAACAGACATGTGGGCAAGAGAGCACGGTGGAGTGTTAAAATGGCAAGCGACAGGGAGGTTTGGGTCTTTCTTGCGGAGAGACCGCAGGTGTTTTGCAAAGCGATCACCCAGTTTACGTTTGGTCTCTCTAGTGTAGAGGTGACCGCATTGGGAGCAATGTATGCAGTAGACTAAGTTAGGGGAAATGCAAGTGAAATGCTGCTTCACTTGAAAAGAGTGTTTGGGCCCTTGGACAGTGAGGAAAGAGGAAGTGAATGGGGCAGGTGTTGCATCTTTTGCGTGGGCATGGGAAGGTGCTGTAGGTGGGGGTTGAGGAGTAGAGAGTGATGGAGGAGTGGACCAGGGTGTCACGGAGGGAACGATCCCTACCGAATGCCGCTGGGGGGGTGAAGGGAAGATATGTTTGGTGGTGGCATCATGCTGGAGTTGGCGGAAATGGCGGAGGATGATCCTTTGAATGTGGAGGCTGGCGGGGTGATAAGTGAGGACAAGGGGGACCCTATCATGTTTCTGGGAGGGAGGAGAAGGCGTGAGGGCGGATGCGCGGGAGATGGGCCAGACACGGTTGAGGGCCCTGTCAACGACCGTGGGTGGAAAACCTCGGTTAAGGAAGAAGGAGGACATGTCAGAGGAACTGTTTCTGAAGGTAACATCATCGGAACAGATGCGACGGAGGTGAAGGAACTGAGAGAATGGGATGGAGTCCTTACAGGGAGCGGGGTGTGAGGAGCTGTAGTCGAGGTAGCTGTGGGAGTCGGTAGGCTTGTAATGGTTATTGGTGGACAGTCTATCACCAGAGATTGAGACAGAGAGGTCAAAAAAGGGAAAGGAAGTGTCAGAGATGGACCACGTGAAAATGATGGAGAGGTTGAGATTGGAAGCAAAATTAATACATTTTTCCAAGTCCCAACGAGAGCATGAAGCAGCACCGAAGTAATCATCGATGTACTGGAGAAAGAGTTGTGGGAGGGGGCTGGAGTAGGACTGGAACAAGGAATGTTCCACATTCTCCATAAGGAGACAGGCATAGCTGGGGCCCATGCAGATACCCATAGCCACATCTTTTATTTGGAGGAAGTGAGAGGAGTTAAAGGAGAAATTGTTCAGTGTGAGAACAAGTTCAGCCAGACGGAGGAGAGCAGTGGTGGATGGGGATTGTTCGGGCCTCTGTTCGAGGAGGAAGCTAAGGTCCCTCAGACCATCCTGGTGGGGCATGGAGGTGTAGAGGGATTGGACGTCCATGGTGAAGAGGAAACGGTTGGGGCCAGGGAACTGGAAATTGTTGATGTGACGTAAGGTGTCAAGAGGAATCACGGATGTAGGTGGGAAGGGACTGGACAAGGGGAGAGAGAATGGAATCAAGATAGCGAGAAATTAGTTCCGTGGGGCAGGAACAGGCTGACACGATCGGTCTCTCTGGACAGTTCTGTTTGTTCCTCTGACATGTCCTCCTTCTTCCTTAACTGAGGTTTTCCACCCACGGTCGTTGACAGGGCCCTCAACCATGTCCGGCCAATCTCCCGCGCATCCACCCTCACACCTTCTCCTCCCTCCCAGAAACATGATAGAGTCCCCCTTGTCCTCACTTATCACCCCACCAGCCTCCACATCCAAAGGATCATCCTCCACCATTTCCACCAACTCCAGCATGATGCCACCACCAAACACATCTTCCCTTCAACCCCCACCCCGGCAGTATTCCATTGGGATTGTTCCCTCCAGGACACCCTGGTCCACACCTCCAACACCCCCTACTCCTCAACCCCCACCTTTGGCACCACCCCATGCCCACGCAAAAGATGCAACACCTGCTCCTTCACTTCCTCTCTCCTCACTGTCCAAGGGCCCAAACACTCCTTTCAAGTGAAGCAGCATTTCACTTGCATTTCCCCTCACTTAGTCTACTGCATACGTTGCTCCTAATGCAGTCTCCTCTAGATTGGAGAGACCAAACGTAAACTGGGCGATCGCTTTGCAGAACGCCTGCGGTCTGTCCGCAAGAAAGACCCAAACCTCCCTGTCGCTTGCCATTTTAACACTCCACCCTGCTCCCTTGCCCACATGTCTGTCCTTGGCTTGCTGCATTGTTCCAGTGAAGCCCAACACAAATTGTAGGAACAGCACCTCATCTTCCGACTAGGCACTTTACAGCCTTCCGGACTGAATATTGAATTCAATAACTTTAGATCTTGAACTCCCTCCTCTATCCCCACCCCCTTTCCGTTTCTTCCCCCTTCCTTTTGTTTTTTCCAATAATTTATATAGATTTTTCTTTTCCCACCTATTTCCATTATTTTAAAATCTATATCTTTTATGCCCTGTTAGCCTTTCCACCCCACCCCCACTAGAGCTGTACTTTGAGTGTCCTGCCATCCATTCTTAATTAGCATATTCGTTTAGATAATATCACCACCTTCAACACCTCTTTGTTTTTCTGTCTGTGACATCTTTTGATTATCTGCTCCTATCACTGTTTGCTTGTCCCTACAACCACACCCCCTCCCCCCAACACCTCTCCCCCCACCCCCCCTCCACCTTAAACCAGCTTATATTTCATCCCTCTCCTAATATTCACTCAGTTATGTTGAAGGATCATGAGGACTCGAAACGACAATTCTTTTCTTCTCCGCCGATGCTGCCAGACCTGCTGTGTTTTTCCAGGTAAATCTGTTTTTATATTGAAGTTAACCCCAATCATTTCAATTACTTTGAGTAATACCCAATATAAACTTAAAGATACCAATTTTTTTGAACTGCTCAACATCACTGTAAGCAGGTATTGATACAGAGGCACAACACGCTGCTTGTTAGTAGAATAATCAGATTTACTGAGGTGCCCTGGTCTGATGAATGGGAATTCTTTGAACTGATTTGCAATGCTTTAAATGCATTGGTTGTGAGAAATATGCTGTACAATGCATACCATAATGCACTATTATTGCAGCACAATATCTTCAAACAGTGCAACATACTTTAAAACTAGTATTCCACAGCATTGCTCACGGTATGCCTTGATGGCCTGGACATGATTTTGCCATGAAAGCCAATCACCTGATCCTTGGCTACTCTACTGATGCCCCAGCAGGAAGGTACTACTTTGACATGACTACCAATATATTTGAGCAGACACTAGTGTGCCAATATCTCTATAGATACTAGGGGTAGCTGAGTTGTTAGAAAGAGTATCAATGCTTTATTAAGCACATAAGTGGACTTACAGGAGTTGCAGGAGCTTTATGAATTTGTTGCTTCTCTGGAACTCATACATCCAGGAGAGAGAGAACGAAAACAAAGTGATCACCTGATGCACATTATACAAAGGCTCTCTCTTGTGGAACTAGTGAGTGGAATTTTACACTGGCAGGATTTTACATTCCCACCAAAGTCAATGGACTTTTGAGTGGCTCACCTCATTTGACAGCCCTGGTCCCGCTGTGACATTCAGCCCTATGGCCAGGATTTTGTGCTGAGCGGCGGGTATGCACCCCACCCTCTCGAGCATAAAATGACGCATGATATTTAAGTTGGCAGGTATGCACGGCAGTTGGCAGTGTGCCCGGCGACAATTAAAAGGCTTATTAAGGCCATTATCAATCCAATTGATTTAAATTTTTCGCTGCCAGTCCAGCCTTACGGTTGGCGGGCAGGCGAAAAGGCCAGGCTGCCTTTGCATTTTCTGCAAAACGTCATCCACAGGCGGGATGAGGTTTCAATCCATCATTAAAAAACAATTCATCCTAATTTCTAACATGTCCCTGCTCATGTGACAGAGTCACATGAGGGGACATGTTTTTTAACACCTTAAAATTCTTTATTTTTTATTTTCAAAACTGTTCATTCCCCTGAGGCAGCCCTGTATCCCAGGGAGCTTTTCCAGCGTGTGCCCGCGCGCAGGCGTGAAGTTTGCACTCGCCTTCCTCCCCCTTCCACACAGGCAGTGCTGAGCGCTGCAGCATGCAATTCACACTGGGCAGGCTTTAATTGGCCCGCCAGCATGAAATCACAATCCGTCCCCGATCGCTGGCGGTGATCGGCTTCCCAACCGCCCCCACCGAACCTGCCCAATGAGGGCAAAATTCTGCCCTTTTAGAATAAAATTTCTTCCCTCAGCTCCAGCATTCTGAGTCTTGGGAGATTCTTTAGCATTGTCCTGAAGCTTGCATTTATCACACCTTGGGATGTCCTTGGCTTTTTTATAAAACACAAATCTTGTCCTCTCAATACCCCAATGGCTTTGAGTTGCAATACCATGCTTTCAGACGCACGTGCCTTCAAACGTTAGGTTAACCTCTCGAAGCTGTCTCTTTGGCATCTTCATATCTGCAATTCCAAACACAAGTCAATCTCAGAGCATCTCTTCTGGCATTATGGATTGGAACTCGCATTCTTTAGTGAGTTTTCACATTGCTTTATGATAGTAGTTGTATGTTTCATCAGTTTCTTACATTATCCTGTTGAACATATGACACAAAATAAATGTTCTTGCATGGTCTGCAGTACTAAGAGAACTTCTGCAGCACCAGCTCTATCTTGTTTCTGTCTCCAACAATAACCTAGCCCATGCACATGGACCAAACTTCATTCACTGCTTCATTGATTACTCTGTGATGTGTCACTACCTGACTTGTTCTGGCTACTGGTTGAACTTCTTCACCAGAGCATAGTTTTCGTAGGCTTTTTCTCATTTCTTGCATTATGAATTTCGTGAGCCAGAGATGGTGGGTGAGCATATCCTAACACTATTGTGCACATTCTTTAGTCTATGTGTAACTTTTAAAGCCACATAGATTACCAATATGTCCACCAAAACAAAAGCAAAAATTGTTTTAAACAGTCCCTGCTGTTATACTCCAGAAAGTCAGGTGATGAGAACCAATCTTTACACACATTTATTTACAGAGATACAAAATACAAACATGTACCCCCTTCATCCAACAACCAGTTTCAGTTTGTTCCTTTTTATAAGGGTACAAGTTAATGCCTGCCATCAGCGGGCAGAGCGGACGATCGCCTGTTTGCTATTCATTGCCTATTATTGATGTACTAATTTTATCTTCTGCTGCAATAACCAGATGCTGGACAAATATTTTGTGACTGTTTTCACAGTGGAAGACACAAATTACATGCCACAAATCAAGGGTAACCAATGAGTTAATAAGGGTGAGGAACTTAAAGCAATTAATATCAGCAGAGAAAAAGGGTTAGAGAAATTTAAGGGATTAAAAAATAACAAGTCTCCAGGGCCTGATGATCTACACCCTTAGGTTGTAAAAGAGATTTCCACAGAGATAGTGGACATACTGGTTATATTTTTCCAAAACTCCCTAGATTCTAGAATGATTGCAAGTTAGTAAATGTATCACTGCTATTCAAGAAAGAAGAAAAGATAAAAAAGGAAATTGCAGGCATCAGTTGTTGGTAATATGCTGGAATATATTAAATAAATTTTAACAATGCATTTAGAAAATCATAGTATGATCAGATGGAGTCAACATAGTTTAACAGATTTTGACAGATTTATTAGAGTTTTTTGAGGATGGAACAAGTAGGGTAGATAAAGGAGAGCTTGTAGATGTAATATATTGGATTTCCAAAAGACATATAATAATGTGCAACGCAAAAGACTTGTACCCAAGATAAGGGTTCATGGAGTTGTGGGTAAATATTAGCATTAATGGAGGATTAGTTAAAGGACAGTAAGCAGAGACTAGGGATAGATGGAGCATTCTCAAGTAAGCTGTAACTAGTGGAGTACCACAAGGATCAGTGCAGGGGAGAAACTATTTATAATCTATAATGACATAGACAAAGAGATCAAGAGTAATGTATCTAAGTTTGCTGATGATATGAAGCTAGATGGGAATGTAAGCTGTGAGAAGGACACAATGTGGCTGCAAAGAGATATAGACAGGTTGAGTGAGTGGGCAACATATGGCAGATGGAGTATAATGTGGGGAAGTGTGAGATTATTCATTTCATTATTTGAAATAGAAAACAGAATATTTTTGAAAAAGTGTGAAACTTGTAAATATTGATATTTAGAGTCTTGGGTGTACTCGCACAAGTAACACAGAAAGTTAGCATGCAGATACAGCGAACAATTAGTAAAGCAAATGGCATCTTGCCCTTTATTGCAAGGAGACTAAAGTATAAGAACAAGAACCACAGCTACAAATGTAAAGGGCTTTGGTGAGACCATGCCTGGAGTACTCTGCGCAGTTTTGGTTTTTGTTTCCACATCTAAAGAAGGATATACTTGTCTTGGAGTTAGTACACTGAAAGTTTCCTTGATTGGTTCCTGAGATGGTTGCTTACACCTTGTTTTCTCTTTGGTAGGGACAAACCCATGTCCATTTAACCACTTCATCCTTCCACTTATATTTCATATAGTTCAGCCACTGAGAATATTGGAGGGTATTCATGCTCTGATAATTTGTTTTCTGACTTTTGCTTTCTGACATTTTCTGCGATGTTTGCTAGGGTTTTAGTTAACTTGCTGCAAAATGTTTTCTTACGGCAGAATTTTGAAGTCATCGGGTGGGCGAGAAATGGGCCACTGCCTGCGATCAGCCTTCGATCATGATTTCATGCCAATTAAGGCCTGCCCAACGTGAAACACGGTTCTTCACTGGTCGGCAAGCGGGAGGTGGGGGCAGGGGCTTGTCGGCCACCAGGTCTAATGGCCGCCCAGCAGCTGGTTTAAAACCGGCACAGTCAGACCCCGGAAGGCTGCCGGTGATGAGGAGAGCTCTGGTGTTGTCAGCAGGCAAGTATAAATTATGGAGACTAATGTGGTTGCAGAGGTCAGGCAGGAGGGCAGGTCGGGTGGGCATTCAGCTCCCTGGTTTCCTGATGAGTTCCTCGCAGACCTCTTGGAGGAGGTGGCCTCTAGGAGGGACACCCTTGTGCCCAGAGATGGGAGGAAGAGGCCACTGCACCAAACGAAAAGAGCTTGGGAGGAGGTGGCAGTGCTGATCAGCAGCCATGATGTGGTGTGGTACACCTGGTTCCAGTGCAGCAAGAGGTTTAATGACCTGCTGCGCTCAGGAGGGTGAGTATCATGTTGGCATGGATCAGTGTGGTGTGTTAAGGTCTGACTGTTCCTCCCCCACAACCCTGTGGAGCTCAGTGATGTTAGAGTCTGAGTGCCAATTGTCAATGACTCTGGAGCTGGCCAAGGTGGTGAGCCCTGGCTGCTTGTGGCTCAAGGGCCAAACTTGAACGTGCCCTGCAAGTTGTCCCTCAGCTGGGGTTGGCCAGGCTACATTGGTGCTGCAGGTAGAGAGGAGGCTAATCAATGCTTCTCTGTCCTTTCAGGAGAAGACCGCCCATAAGAACATTGAAAGGTTGCAGACCGGCGGGCGCCCTGCTAACCTCCTAATCCTTTCCAGATATGAGCCTTGGACCTGGAGAGGTGCCACGCACCTTGATCAACCGGCTGGGGTGTCAGACAAAGTTGAGTGCACAGAGGTGAGAGTTACAGATGCTGCAAACATTCTTGTGTAGCCTCATCATTGATGGGAATCTCAAAACTGGATTCCCCATGGATCACTGAAAGAGGATGGCACCATGATGCAGATCTCTATGGTTTCACCAGAGTGCCTGGCATGCACAGTGACAGTGTGATGACTTAAACTAATGACTTAAGCTAATCCTTGTCCCCAGTTTCATTTTATTCTTCATCTTTTCCGATGCCTTAACAAGAAACGTTGTCTTTTTCTTTCAGATGCTAAGGAATGCAAGCTCCAACAACTCATTGATACCAACGCCCATCCAGGACCCTCCACCCCTTCCCATCCCTCTGACCCCATCCCATCTTCTAATCCCAGCCCTGGCCGTGTATTCGCCATACCCCCTGACCTTCCCCTCTCTGATGCTGAATGTTCAGTGCTCAGCAAAGGACTCAGTTTCATACCCTTATCCCCTCACCTCAATGATTTCTGGGCTTGGCATGATGCTGAACTCTTCTTCCTCCACCTTCGACTCCATGCTCAATTCTTTGGGCAGGAGTCCTCCCCCATTCTACGGATCCTTTCACCCACCTTCACTATTCTCCCTCCACCTGGACCCCTCCCTCTGGCCTCTTACCTGCTCTTGATCTTTTCATTGCTAACTGTCAGCGTGACATCGGTTGCTTCAATTGCTCTGCTCCTCTCACCCACTTTAACCTGTTTCCTTCTGAACTTGCTGCACTCCATTCTTTCAGGTACAACCCTGACTTTGTTATCAAACCTGCTGACAAGGGTGGTGCTGTTGTTGTCTGGCGCACTGAGCTCTACCTTGCAGAGGCTGAGCGCCAACTCTCAGACACTTCCTCCTACCTCCCCCTGGACCATGACCCCACTGCCAAACATCAAGCCATTGTTTCCAGGACTGTCAATGACCTCATCTCCTCTGGAGATCTTCCCTCCACAGCTTCCAAGCTCATAGTCTCCCAACCTCGGACAGCTCGCTTCTAACCCCTCCCCAGAGTCCACAAACAGGACTGTCCCAGTAGACCAATCATGTAAGCCTGTTCCTGCCCTGCAGAATTAATTTCTTCCTATCTTGACTCTGTTCTCTCTCCCCTTGTCCAGTCTCTTCCCACCTACATCCACGATTCCTTTGATGCCCTACGTCTGATCAACAATTTCCAGTTCCCTGGCCCTAACCACCTCCTCTTCACCGTGGATGTCCAATCTCTGTACACCTCCATCCCCCACCAGGGTGGTCTGAGGGCTCTCTGCTTCTTCCTTGAACAGAGGCCCGAACAATCCCCAACCACCATCGCTCTCCTCCGTCTGGCTGAACTTGCTCTCTCACTGAGCATTTCTCCTTAAACTTGTCTCACTTCCTCCAAATAAAAGGTGTGGCTATGGGTACCTGCAGGTGTCCCAGCTATGCCTGTCTCTTTATGGATATGTGGAACATTCCTTGTTCCAGTCCTACTCAGGCCCTCTCCCACAACTTTTTTCTCGATATATCGATGACTATTTCGGTGCCGCCTTCATGCTCTCGTTGGGACCTGGAAAAATTTATCAACTTTTCTTCCAATTTTTACCCCTCTATCACCTTCAAATGGTTCATCACTGACATCTCTCTTCTCTTCTTTGACCTCTCTGTGTCAATTTCTGGTGATAGACTGTCCACCAATATTCATTACAAGTCCACCGACTTCCTGTAAGGACTTCATCCCATTCTCTCAGTTCCTTTGCCTCCGTCGCATCTGTTCCAAAGCTCAGCTATCTGTGTCTTAACTCACAGTAAGTCCTGCTCCCCTATTCCCCCTGTGCTCGCTGACCTACATTGGCTCCCAGTCAAGTGGCATCTTGACTTTAAAATTCTCATTCTTGTTTTCAAATCTCTCCATGGTCTTGTCCCTGCCAATATTTGTAATCTCCTTCAGCCCCACAACCCTCCGAAATATCTGTGATCCTCTAATTCTGGGCTTTAGTGCATTCCCAGTTATAACTGGTCCACTGTTAGTGGCTGTGCCTTCAGTTGCTTAAGTCCCAAGCTGTGGAATTCCCTCCCTGCACTGCTCCGCCTCTACCTCGCTTTCTTCCTATAATGTTCTCCTTAAAATCTACCGCTTTGACCAGGCTTTCAGTTGTCTGACCTAATATCTCTTTATGTGGCTTGGTGTCATCATTTGTTTTATAATTCTCCTGTGAAGCACCTTGAAACATTTTATTACTTAAAATCACAATATAAAAATAATTTGTTGTTACTGTTGCTTCTCCACATCGCCCCTTGATCAGTGTCTTTAATTTTAAGGTTATGCCTCTTGTTCAGGGCTCCTTCATCAGAAGGACTTATTTCTTTCTATCCACCCTATCATGTATGCAGCAGAGGTAGAACAGTTTTGATGGGAGAATTTAACTTTTATATAGATTGGGATAAGCAAACTAGCCCATGTCAGAAAGGTAGTGAATTCCTCAAGTGTGTTTGAGATAATTTTCTGCAATGAAGGCTGGGATTTTCCGTGCCCGGCAGTGTCGGGTGTGTTCAGTGGTATGAGCTGACAATATGGCGAGAAGGCCAAAAATCAGTTTCAGGGCATCGTGAAACCAATTTGTGATCGTCTGCTCCACCCTCCACTGGCAGGCCGTGTTCCCCACCATTGGACGTTGGGAACCTCATTGTAACACATCAGCATATCATTTTAAGCTCAGCTTACCGGAATCAACCACCACCACCCACCCCCCACCCCCACCCCCACCGTCCCACAAATGGATCATCTGCTCACATCGTGGGAAAACACACCAACATATTTCACAAGAGCATGTATAATGTGTGCACTTGGCAGGCTACACTTCGCTTGGGACTTCAAGATTTGTTTGCCTGCCTGGCTTCGGTTGGCATTCGCAGTCATCAGCACCAGCCTTCACAGACAGCACCACATCACTTTTAGGGGATGCTCACGGGCAGGTCTCTACTTACCAGATCAGCCATTTGTGGGTGGCTTTTCAATAGCTACAGGGCTAGGGCTTGATTGGGGAAGGGGGAGAAGTGGCCTCAGGCAAGGGAAAGGCTGCAGGATGAGAGCTGTACTGGGGAAGGAAAGTATCCCAGCGTGTGTGTGGGGGAACATGTTGATCTGTGCAAGTGGCCTCAAGATGGGGAGGGCTGAGGAGGCAGTCTCCAGAGGAGATGAGGCCAGATGGACATGTGAGGGAACGTGTGTGAGAGTGAGTGGTGATGTCCCTTGAGCTGGCAGTGAGTGAGATGCCAGTGAATGTATGATGGGCTTGAGAGTGTGAGTTTAGAGTGATGAGATGGCTGCCATACCCTGGCTGCATGAATGAGATCATTCATCCTCTATCTGTATTGGATGGCCAACTCTTCTGTGCAGCACTGACACTGATCACCATTGCCATCGCCTTCCAAGCTGGAGTGGTAATGTAGCTGCCCCTCCTGCAGCCAGAGCGGGAGTAGAGGACATCACAGCGTTCAAAAGATGTTTGAGGGCTGCAGTATTCTTGCCTTTTGGGGTCATGTCTTCTTTGCTGCTGGAAGCTTCCTGGGCTGGATGCACTGAGCGCAGCTGTACCTTACATGTGGTGACTGGCATGATGAAGCAGCGAGGTGATGGCGTGATGAGTGAGTGACAGCCTGCCTACCATGGAAAAGGTATGTTTTCCAGGAACGCATAAGCAACGCAGAAGGATTGGGACAATACAGCATGAAAACCCACCAACGCAGCTGGTGGTAAAGCATTGTTTTATCCGCCCGCTACCACACTTAATCCAAATCTGGGACAATTCTGCCCAATATGCCCTGGAGCTAACAAGGGAGCAGGCTATATTAGATTTAGTAATGAGTAATAAATGAGCCAGATCTAGTTAACAGTCTAACAATGTGTGAATATTTATCTAGCAGTAATCATAATTTGAATGAATTCAAAGTAGTATTTAAAAGGGAGAAATGTGAAACAGCTATTAAGATTCTGGCTTTAGGTATGGCTGCTTTCAATGCGATGAGACAGACTGTCCACAGTAAAATGGGCAAATGTGTTAACGGGTAAAATGACAGAAGGTCAGTGAAAGGTATTCAAAATTAAATTTAATTTAATAGAGAATCAGCTTATGCTTCTAATGGGCAAGAGCTCCAGTGCCAAAAAAGTGATGGATCACTGAAGAGGTATAAGGCCTCATAAAACTAAATGAAAACTCATATAAAAATACAACATCTAGCCCAGGTCCTGGCAAATAGGAGAGAAGAAAAGAACAGAAAAAGTTGACAAAATATATAGGAAGAGCTACAAAAAGGAAGATTGCAATGGAACTTGCAAGGGATATCAGAATCAACCCAAACATTTTCAATTATATTAGAAACTAGAGGAGAATGGGCCCCTCAAAAACTAGCTACGTTGATATTGTAAATGAAAATGATGAAGTGGAAGACGTGTTGAATAAAGACTTTATATCAGCATTTACAGTAGAGGAAGAGGATAGTATACTGGACACCCAAAGAAGCTAATATTGAATCAGAGACAGGAACTCACCAAAATTAAAGCAATTGAAATAACAGTAATGAAGAAAATAATTACACCAAACGGTGACAAATCCCCAAGACCAGATGGTTTTCAACACAGAAAGTAAGGGGAAACATTACAGATGTCCTGACTGTAATCTCCAAAGTTCTCCTGATTCAGGAGCCATTCTTTTTGATTGTAAAGTTGCGCACATTTCTTTTTGCTATTTAAGAAAGCTGAGGGAGGGAAAACAGGAAAATATAGATCAGTTAGCCTAATATCTGTTGTAAAATTAGGAGGGTCTGTAATTAAAGATAGGGTGACTGAACACCTTGAAAATTTTCAAGGGTTACCTAGCCTGAATTTATAAAGACCTGACAAAGTTTACTGAATTTTTTGAAGAGGTGACTAAAGTAAGGGACAGGGGATGCTATTTATTTAGACTTTCATAAGGCATTTGATAAAGTTCCTTGTAAGAGTCTACTAGTTGAAGTGGAATATCATGAATTTGAGAGCAAATTATTGACCTGGTTAGGAAATTGGCTGAGTGGAAGAAGGCAGAATGTCGAGACAATGGACAGGCATTCTAATTAGCAAGATCTGCAATGGGCCCTCGAGTGTTCATTTATGACATTTATGTCTTAAATGATGGGATAGAAAATAACATATCCAAACTTGCTATTACTGTAAGGAGAGATAGCATTGTAAGCAGTATAAATTGAAGTATTAAATTACAAAAAGATATTAATAGATTAAGTGAATGGGTGAAACTGTGGCAAATGGATTTTAGCATAGGCATATGTGAGGTCCATCCACTTTGGACCCAAAAATGATAAAATAGGATACTTCCTAAATGGTGAAAAGCTAGAAACAGTGGAAATCGAAAGAGATTTTGCGAGGGAGAAGGGGTGGTGTTGGTGGAGGGTAATCCACGTACATGAATTATTAAAATGTTATAGAAAGGTAAAGAAAATATTGAAACGGCTATTGGGACTGGTTGCCATTATATTTGGGGAACCAGAATATAAGGGTGAGTGGAAGTTAAGCTACAGCTGTACAAAACATTGATTAGTCCACATCTGTTTTAGTGGGAGCAGTTCTGGGCATCACACCTTCAAATGATATATTGGTCTTTGACGGAATGCTACCTGGACTTTAAGGGACAAATTACAGGATAAGATTACACAAATTAGGGTTGTATTCCCTGGAATGTAAAAGATTAGAAGAGATGATTTGATTGAAATTCTCAGAATATTAAGGGGAACTGATAGGATAGAGAGAAACAATCTCTGCTGGTTTGGGAGCTAAGAACTGGGGTGGGCATAGTCTAAAAATTGAAGCCAAAACTTTCAGGAATGAAGTTAGGATACACTCCTATATGCAAAGATTTCTCTTCTACAAATGACAATCAATGTTAGGTCAATTGTTAATTTTAAATCTGAGACTACATCTGAGATCTGAGACTGTTAACCAAAGATTATATGTTATACGAAGCAAAAGTGGATATATGGAGTTAGGTCACAGATCAGCCATGATCTCATTGGATGGCAGCAGAACAGGCTCAAGGAGCTAAATGACCAATTTCTGCTCTTATGCTTAGGCCCATATTAACTCCTTTAGATCATAAGACCATAAAATGTAGGAGCAGATGCAGGCCATTCGGCCCATCAAATCTGTTCCACCATTCAATGAGATCATGGCTGATCTGATAATCCTCAACTCCACTTTCCTGCCTTTTCCCCATAACCCTTGATTCTCTTACTGATTAAAAATCTGCCTATCTCAGCCTTGAACATATTTAATGACCCAACCTCTACAGCCCTCTATGGTAAAGAATTCCACAGATTCACTATCCTCTGAGAGAAGAAATTCCTCCTCCTCTCTGTTTTAAATGGGTGCCCCCTTACTCTGAGATTATGCCCTCTGGTCCTAGCCTCCCTTACAAGGGAAAACAACCTCTCAGCATTTACCCTGTCAAACCCCCTAAGAATCTTCTATGTTTCAATAAGGTCACCTCTCATTCTTCTATACTCCAATGAGTACAGGTCCAACCTGCTTAACCTCTTTTCATAAGAAAATCCCTCCACACCTGGCATCAACCTAGTGAACCTTCTTTAGACTGCCTCCAATGCCATTACATCTTTCCTTAGATAAGGGGACTAAAACTGTTCACAGTATTCTAGGTGTGGTCTAACTAGTGTCTTGTATAGTTTTAGCAAGACCTCCCTATTTTTACACTCCATTCCCTTTGAAATAATGGCCAACATTCCATTTGCCTTCTCTATTACCTGTTGAACTTGTATGCTAGCTTTTTGGGATTTAATCATCTTAAACACCTCAATTAATGCACCCCTTAATCTTCTATAGTCAAGAATACAAGAATTCTGCTCACAGCACAATTTCAAAACTATAATTGGCTACTTTGTGGCTTAAGTAGGTGGTGGATAGAATTAGTGCAGTTAGTATTTCATTGCCTCCCCCATTGGGCAATTATAGTAGTGACTTTGATCTCATATTAATCAAATAGAGTAAACTATGCTTTCATGGATATTCTGTATATTGAAGAAACCAAACACTCTTAATTAATACAAAAACATTGTTGTATATTTTTAAATCATATAGTTTAAGTAGTAAATTACTTTAATAACAGCCTAAAATAATATATTGTAATGCAAAGCAACATATGCTGATATTGAGGTGCACTGTAATATATTGTTCAAATTAACATGATACCAACTATTATTGCAACCTCCCTTCTTCCTGTGTATATCTGTGGTTATTTCTCTCTGTCCTTGTGTATATTTGTGCTTTTCTCTTTTTTTGTCCAAATGTTGTAACTATGTCTGTTTTTCTCTCAGCCTTTCATGTTCCAAAATGTATCAGTAGTTCCCCCTTGCTTTGATCATGTATATGTTTGTGATTTTTTTTCTCTGTTCTCATGCGTATTTATAAATCTCAAACTCTCCCCTAGTGTATATTTGTGGTATAACAGCCACTCCATTGCCTCAAAATCTACCAACTGTAAACTTGATCACACTTGGAGTTCATCAGGCCTATCCAATGGTAGCACAGGTTGGACCGCCCCAATATATACCATTGCTTCTTTTTTCTGGCTGTTCATTCCAAGATCAACTGAAAGAGCAGAAATAACTCTTAGCTCTTTTCAATTGATCAGAGAGAGACAGAACAGATTTGTAAAGGGTAGGTCAGAGTGCACCAGAAAATATGGCAATATGGCCAGAATAGAGAAAACGGTGGGGGGAGGTGGGGGGGGGGAGGTGGGGGGGGGGAGTGGGGAATGAGGGCCTGGGTGATGGGAGGTTTAGAAATCCAAAGAGAAAAGCTGAGGCAATAGAAAACTATATCTATGTGGGTAAAGACAAGCTGAGTGGGATCAGAAGGGACAGAGAGCTTAACAGTAATAGTGCATCAGAGAGTATAGTAGTAAAAAAATTGAAGCCACTTTATCCAAATGCGCAGAGCACCCACAATAAGATAGATCAACTAGTGGCATAAATAGAGATAAATGGGTAAGATCTAATGACTATTACAAAGACTTGGTTACAAGGTGGCCAAGGTTGGGAAATAAGTATTCCAGGGTACACAATATTTCGAAAAGACAGGCAGAACGGAAAAGGAAGAGCTGTAGTCCTGATAATAAAGGATGACATAAGGATATCAGTGAGAAAGGAACTTGGCTCAAAATCAGGGTGCAGAATCAATATGGGTGCAGATTAGGAACAGCAAGGGTCGGTAAACACTTATGGAAGTAGTTTATAAGACCCCTAATATTGCAACATTGGAAAGAGCATTAAACAGGAAATTTTTGGAGCTTGTAACACAGAAAATGTAATGGTTGTGGAGGACTTTAATCTTCATATAGATTGGACAAATCAAATTGGCAAAAATTGTCTGGAAGATGAATTTGTGGAATGCCTTTATGACAGTTTCCTGGAAAATATGTTGTGGAACCAACCAGGAATAAAGCTATTTTAGATCTAGTATTATTCAATGAGGCATTGTTAATTAGTGATCTCATAGTAAAAGATCCGTGAGAAAACATTGATCATAATGCAATTGATTTCCACATTTTGTTTGAAAATGAAGTCCAATCACAAATGTGAATCTTCAGCTTACACAAAGCAAATTACATGGGTATGACGGGGGAGCTGGCTAAGGTTAATTGAGTAAATAGGCCAAAAGGTATGGCACAAAATAAACAGTGGGAAACATTTAAAGCAGCAATTCAAAATGTTCAACAAAAATACATTCCATTGAAAAACAAAAACTCAATGAGGGAGATCCGCCTCAGTAATAAGATCCAGCTTAATAAGGGGTTAAGAATAGTATTAGATTAAAAGAAGAGATGTATAATGTTGCAAAGAATAGTAGTAAGTCTGAAGATTGGGAGTGTTTTCAAAACCAGCAAGGGGCCACCAAAACATAGATAAAAAGGGCAAAAAATAGAATATAAGAATTAACTAGCCAGGAATATAAAACAAAAACAGAAAATGCTGAAAAATCTCAGCAGGTCTAACAGCAGCTGTGGAGAGAAAGACAGAGTTATCGTTTTGAGTCCATATGACTTCTTCAGAAGAGTCAGGAATATAAAAACAAATTGTAAGAGTCTTTACAAGTATATAAAAAAGAGAGCAGCTAAAGTAAACATTAGTCCCTTAAAAGCAGAGATAGGAGAAATTATCATGGGGAATGAGGAAATGGCAGAGACATTGAACAAATATTTTGTGTATTTCTTCACAGCAGAAGACAGTTACATACCAGAAATAGACAGTAACCTAGGGGCCAGTGAGAGTGAGAAAATTAAGGGAATTAACATCAGCAGAGAATACTGGAGAAACTCAAAATTTAAGAAATTCCAAGGACCTGATGGCCTATATCCTAGAGCTCTAAAAGAGATAGCTGCAGAGATAATGGATGCTTGGTTATGATTTCCAAAATTCCCTAGATTCTGGAATGGTCCCAGTAGAATGGAACTTAGCAAATGAAACACCGCTATTCAAGAATGGAGAGAGAGAGAAAACAGGGAACTACAGACCAGTTAGTCTAACATCAGTCATTGGGAATGTGCTGGAATCTAGCATGCCCAGAACAAGTCAACATGATTCTAAAAATGGAAAGCCTTGTTTGACAAATTTATTGGAGTTTTATGAGGATATAACTAGTGGGATAGGTAAAGGGGAACCAGTAGATGTTGTATACTGGGATTTCCAAAAGGCTTTCAATAAGCTCTGAACAAAATACACAAGATATAGACTCACAGAGCTGGGAGTAATATACTGGCATGGATAGTTGACGGGTTAACGGACGGCAAGCAGAGAGTAGGGATAAATAGGGCATTTTCAAGTTGGCAGGCTCTAACTAGTGGAGCCCTGCATGGATCAGTGCTGGCCCCTCAGCTATTTACAATCTATATTTAGATTTATATATTTACAATCTAGATTTAAATGGAAAGACAGAGAATAATGTATCTAAGTTTGCTGATGATACAAAGCTAGGTGGGAATGCAAGCTGTGGGGAGGACACAAAGAGGCTGCTAAGAGATAAAGACAGGTTATGTGAGTGGCCAACAAGCTGGCAGATGGAGTATAATGTGGGGAAGTGTGAGGTTATTCATTTTGCTTACAAGAATAGAAAAGCAGAATATTTTTGAAAAAGTGTGAAACTTGTAAATATCGATGTTCAGAGAGTTAGGTGCACTCATACAAGAAACACAAGAAGTTAGCATACAGGTGCAGCAAGCAATTAGGAGAGCAAATGGCACATTGGCCTTTATTGCAAGGGAATTGGAGTACAAGGCTAAATAAGTCGTGCTACAATTGTACTGGGCTTTGGTGAGACCACAGCTGAAATACTGTGTGCAATTTTGGTTTCCATATTTAAGGAAGAATATACTTGCACAGGATGCAATATAGCGAAGTTTCCTGGATGAAAAGGTTATCCTATGATAAGAGGCTGAGTAAATTGGGACAATATTCTCTGCAGTTCAGAAAAATGAGAGGTGATCTTGTTGAAACATTCAGGATTACAAAGGGACTTGGTAGGGTAGAAAGTGCGATATTGTTTCCCCTGGCTAGGGAATATAGAACAAAGGAGCACAGTTTCAGGATAAGGGGTCACCTTTAGTGTATCTTAGAGATCCACCTTTACACTGCGTTCATCCTGACTCTTCACTATTCACACGAACCATTTGGCCATATTATGTAGAAGTGTCAAATCTCTTCCTGATAATATTCAGATCTTCCCGTGATCTAAAAGATGTTCTAACACTCTCAATTTTCTATCTACTGGCCAGGATTTTACAGTCGGCGTGCAGGTGCGGGCCCGACATGATCGCATGTAAAATAACGCACAATGATGTTGGGCGTGCGTCCCGACGTCACCGCGCACCATCACAATATTTTGGAAGGCGGGTGCACTAAAAGCTCGGAGGCGCGCCCGCCATTAATTAACGGGCCAGTTGAGGCCCTTGAGGCAGCAATTGAATTTGATTTTGCGCAGCCTGTGTGATTTTCAGGGCATCACATGGGCACAACAGGCAGGTGGGTAGGCCACATTTTCAAAAACCTCATCCATAGGCGGGATAAGAGGGGTAAGTGGGCTCACTAATGTGAGTTGTCAGAACTTTAGATTATTACTTACTGCTGCTTGCTTGTGTGAACAGGACAACTTCATTTCGCTTCACAGCTGCTTTAACAGAAATAACAGGCTTCAGTTCAGGACTCTGGAGGAGTCATAACACTTGGGGCCTTCCAGGTATCAGACAGCCTTCCCTTACCCTGGAAATGGGGATTATGGTCTCCGCTGGAGACACCTCCTCTGAGGAGGAAGGGAGGGCCAGAAGGGGAAGGAGGCCAGGTGTCCCTATTCAGCCTCCATGCGAGTCACCTGTGGGAAGACGGGTGCGGGCACAAGGGGTGCAGGGCCAACAGGAAGTGCAAGACGGAAGGGGCCGCAGGAGACGTCACTATCCTGCTGCCAGGGTTTACGGGTGGTGATGCAGCTACTTCAATATGTCTGAGGTGCAATGCAGAAGGAGGCCCTGCCTCTGAAGGGAAACAATGACCTTAGTCTGTCAGATAATTGGGCTTGAGATCAGCTCCAACTGTGTGGGTGGACACCCCATGCCAGGTGGCTCTGAAGGTCACAGTGGCCCTCAACTTGTATGCCTCCGGCTCTTTCCAGAGGTCGGTGGGTGATCTTTGTGGAGTCTCCCAATCAGCTATCCAAAGTTGTGTCAAGCTGGTGACAGACGCTCTGTTCAGGCGTGCATTGACTTTCATTCACTACCGCACGGACGAAGCCAGTCAGGCAGTGCGAGCCAGAGGCTTTGCAGCGATTGCTGGGTTCCCCCGCATCCAGGGTGCAATGTGGCCATCAAGGTGCCAGTGGGTCAACCAGGAACCTTCGCCAGCAGGAAGGATTCCACCCCATGTACATGCAGATGGTGTGAGATCATAAGATGTAAGTGTGTACAAGGTACCCTGACAGCTCCCATGATGCTTACATCCTGAGACACTACCAGGTGCCGAGGCTCTTCAGTGCTCCAGCCTGGCTGAATGGATGGCTGCTGGACGACAAGGGCTATTCCTCAAAAGGTGGCTCATGACACTTCTCTGCCATCCAAGTACAGAGGCCAAGCAGCGGTATAATAGGAGCTATGCCTCCACAAGGGCCGTGGTAGAGAGAACCATCGGTCTTCTCAAGATGCGCTTCGGATGCCTGGACCATTCAGGAGACGCACTGCATTACCGTCCAGATCGTGTGTCACTGATAGTGGTTGCATGCTGCACTCTCCACAATCAGGTGCTGGGACGCAGTGGAGGAAGAAGATGTTGATGCAGCTGTGTTGGCAGCAGATGATGAGTCCAGTAGTGAGTCTGATGACGAGCACAGCGAGGAGAACACTGAAGGGATAGATGCTGACCTGGGCAACCCCCCAGGGAGGCCAGGACACCCGGGAGGCTTTGATCCAATGCTCCTTCAGCTAGTCTACCAAAGATGAACCACAGCAACATGCCAGGGCTGCAGGCTCCATACTCAATGCCTGACAGGAATATTTGCTTGATGAACAACATGCACTATGTGCCATTTCAATAAATTTCATTGACAAACAAGTCACTCGTAACATCATGGGTTACCCTGCACCTGCAGAACTAATGAAGCACCTAGATACTTGTTCAACACAAACACATTTACTGGTGTGGTGCCTGGCATACATAAATCAAAGTAATGTAAAGGTGTTCTCCATTACAACAACTTAAACAGAACTTAAAAGTGGGGCAAAAAAAGAATACCAGTGATAAGCCCGTGTTGTGCCTAAGGTGATATTTGTTTGCATTTGAGGGTGCTATGTCTAGGAGCTCCCCCCTCACTGGCACTGGCATTGGAGACAACCTGCTCACTCTGTTGTCCTGTTGGCCTTGATGACCTTGGCGGGCGTCCTCTGGCCTGTGGAGCCTGTGCTGGCCCTGCCAGTTCCACAGCTGGCATCTCCCTAGTCGTTGCAGCCTCAGCAGATGTAATGGTTGCTGGCAGAGGGGCGGAGGAGCTGCTGCTCTCATCTGGAGCACCTTGAGAGGAGCCTGCAGAGACGACAGACAGCTCATGCGCCAACGACAGGCCGCTTTGGATCTCCCTGCTCACCATTGATGGATGGGCACCTAGCTGGTATACTGGGTGCCCAATCCATCTCCCACACTGACAGTGACCACCTGAGGTCATTGCTGGTGTGAGGGCTTGCAGGTCCGAGTGCATCCCCAGGAAGCCCTGATTGTTCTCCTGGAGGACCCTTTCCATGAGAGTCGCCACTCTCTCCATTATTCTTCCAAAACTGGTATGGGATATTTTATACTCGAGAGGGCAGAGTTCATCATCTCCTCAAAATCTTAAGACAAGTGCATCTTTTTGTGGGAATAGGCAAAGCTTCACCATAGTTTCCAGATTGCATATGTGCTATAATGTTTAATTTAATTGGAGGTGTGGCATACAATATTAATATCTAATAGGTTCTGGTGATGGATGTCAAATACCTAGTAGTTTAAGTAAATAAGATTAACAGGTGTTGACTTTTGATTAGTTAATTATGCTCACATATGTAAATAAAGAAGAGTCAGCCAGCACTGGGGGATTGTGTTAGAGTGGAAAAGTATGTTCTTCAATAAACAGTCTCTACCAAAAGCATCCTAGTCTCAGTGACTTCTTCACAACCAGGCTTGGGAGTTTATCTAACATACAGTAAGGATGATTCCAATTAACTGCAATAGGACATAGATAGTCTTGCAGACAAGTGACAGATGGAACTTAATATAAAGATGTATGAGGTGATGCATTTTGGCAAAAGGGATGGGGAGAGGTAATAAAGACTTAACGTCACAGTTTTAAAGGGCATGCAGGAACAGAGGGACATAGGTGTTCATGTGCATAGATAAGGTGTTAGAACATATTGAAATTATGTTTAGCAAAGCGAATGGACTAATTGTGTTTTATAAATTGAAGTATTGAGCACAAAAGCAGGGAAATCATGCTGAACTGTTATAAAAGTCTAGTAAGGCTACAACAAGAGTATTGTGTCCAGTTCTGGTCACCACACTTTAGGAAGAATGTGAGGTTGCTTGAGAGGGTGAAGAGGAGATTTACCAGAATGGTTCCAGATTTGAAGGATTTTAGCTACCGAGTTAGGTTGGAGAAGCTGGAGTTGTTCTCCTTGTCACCGAAGAGTTTGCGGGGAGATTTGATAGAGGTATACAAGACTATTCAAGATTTAGATAAGGTAGACAAAGAAAAGCTGTTCTCATTAGCTGATGGTACAAGGGCTTAGGGGGTGTTGATTTTAGGTTTTGGGCAGGAGATGTAGGAGGAATGTGAGGAAGAACTTTTTTTACTCAGTGAGTGATAATGACCCGGACCTTGTTGCCTACAAGGCTGGGGGTAACAGATGATCAATAATTTCAAAAGGAGATTGGATGGGCACTTGAGAGAAATAAAATTGCAAGTCTCCAGAGATAGAGCAGGGGAATGGGTCTGACTTGATTGCTCTACAGAGAGCTTGCATGGACTCAATGGGCTGAATGGCCTTCTCCTGTGCTGTACTGACTCTATGACCTCTTTCTATACTTCATATATGTGTGTTCTGTGGTATCAAGGTAATAATAGCACATTTCACGGCATTATAAATGATACAGTAATGGGAGGTATTTTGTACAGACTATATAAGCTTCAGCTCTATTTGCATGTTTTCCACTGCAGGGATGCTCCAGGGGAGAGTGCACAAATACCTGCGTTAATGTAATTGCTTTGGAGACTTCATGTAATATTTAATATCCTGTCACCATAAATTAGGAGAATTTATTGTGTGAAAATACAAAGTTATCAAAATGTTTTTCACAATAGATCTTCTCCATTAAAGTGCAAAATTCTCATCAGTCATTCACCCTTCTTTGTGTAACTCTCAGCAAACATAAAGGTGACTGATGGCTCAAACAGAATAGAAATCACCACTAGTATATATTGGGATATCATTTTTAATCAATTAAATTATTGTGTTAGGGTAGATTTTCTGTGCTGGTTTTGAAATGAGCTGTATTGCTTTGGAACAGAATCTGTTTCCATCAAAATGAAAAATGCCTGATCCTGTTGAATTTTCATGGATCAGGAGGCCTATTTTAACAGTTACAGTGACCTTTCTAAAGTAGGGGTGGCTGCCAAAGGAAATTGGATGCACGAGTCAGCAGCCCCAGTATTGTTCTCAAAAGCTTCTGCAACACAACATGTGGCAGAAAAATGTACCTTTAGAAATGAGGCGGGAAGAACTCTTGCTGGCTATCTTGCTTTAAATTACCTCTCCATGTAACCAAAGGGCACCCAGAAGGTGGACCTTGCACCTGGACCTGCTCAGATTGGAGGGGATGAAGAGGTCAGTTTGCACTTCCACAAATAGAACAAAGCACCAGGGAATCTAAGCCCACTGTCAAGTCTGGAGGTGCATATCAAGCTGGTGCTGGAAAATTAAAGCAAGGGCAATCGTCTATGGTAGATTTGGTTATCTGAAATCTGAACCAGGGCATTCATCAATAGGCCAAGGTGCTTTTGTTGTTTGGCTCATCAATAGAAACTGGAGGGAACCACTTGGCTCTAAGTAACCCTACAATAGATACATCAGTCCTGGTTTGGCAAGCTGCAGGAAGCTTATTAGTGTTTTTTTTTGCTTTTATGTTGCACAGCTTTAGTTGATTAAACACCAGCAATACCACTGAACCCATTTTGGGTTGGGGTGGGAGAAAAAGTGGTCTTAAGCCTTGGTTCTTGCTAACTTGTACATAAGCTTTCTGTACTTAGAAAAATGGGGAATGCCTCGCCAAAAATCATGGGCATTCCATATAAGGCTAACAGGAACTACCTCTGTGTGGACTTCTCAATGGCTTCATTCAAAGACTTTTAACCCTGGTGATGGGTTTCCTTGAATGTCAAACATCCAGCTGACTAAATCAAAAACAACCACTTTACAGGATTACCACAAGGTTTTTCCATTTCCAGTAGGAAAGCATTTCACAGACAACAAATAAGATGCTGACTGCTGACACACCCACCTACTGAGATTTTGACTTGCATCTTGTCTAATTTGTTGTGAACTATTGATCACTGATGACAAGCCCTTTGGGCCTCTGGCAGCCACTTGGCGTGCAGCTGTTGTGGTGGGCAGATCATTGACTTCTTACTGAGGAACAAAGAAAAACACAACATTGACCAGATTTTTGTGGCCTTTGTTTAAATAGACATGGCAGGAATTAACCACTCTTTCATGGGTGTTAAATTAAAATTGTACACAGTGCCACTGCCTATTTCAGGCAGCATGAATGTAACAGAGGACACCTCGAGATCAGTTCAGCATTTCTGTGAACAATCAACCAGCCATCATTCTCCCTGAAACAATACGTCACCAGAAGACAATTTACTGTCAATTTTCAAATATTTATCCCATTCATTAACATGAAACATAAAACCATTGTTAACTTTGAAAAGTAACATTGTTTCATAGCAACAAGTCACTATTTAAGAGGTATGGAAAGCCAATACCTTGGTTACCTTAAATGTTCGAGGATGATGTATAGTACTGCAGATATTTAATTATTCAGTGGAAGTTTAGGTTATACTTAGATGTGCACTGTAAATGCTCTGGCACTCGCACTTTTTAATACAGTGTAGCATGTTATACATCATTACATTCTAAAACACTCAATTTTATGCCCCCTCCTGGCAGCAGGTTTGCACGAGGGGAATCCGAAAAATGGCATGTGCGCAGTTCCAACCATATAACCGCCTGCCCCTGTCCCACCACAACTTTTGCAGTGGCGGGGAATGTGTTGAGCGGCCTACCTGCCCATGGGCCAATTGAGGCCCTTAAATGGTGGCCATAAGGGCATCATTCTGCCACCGCTGGGATCTAGCTAGTAGTGGGAGAGGCTCACCCTAAGTGTCCAGCCTGGCAGCTCTCACTGCTTGGTAGTGCTTGGGTTTGTAGTGGGCAAGATGGGGGTGCCTCCATGGGCACATTGGAGGGGCCCCATGGTCATTCACCCTCTCCAATTTCCCCCTCCCCACCCAATAAAGCTCTTCCCCCACACCACATTTGCAGCCTATCCCCTTGCCAGGGCCTTCAAGCCTCATCTGGCATTACTGCCCCCGCAATTACACCCCTACAACTTATCTGTCACTCTGGCTCTGGCTCCTCAGTGTTGGTGACTGTTGAAGTCCCTGCAGTGGCCACCACTCCAGGTGGTGCTGCTGGAACCTGAGAGCTGCTGGCCTTTTGACTGGGGATAAAATTAGCGTCCCTCCGAACATTAAATGCCTGTGGGGGCAAGCTACTGGAGTGGGGGCTGGCTCACCTATGATTTTTTCATCAGGGGTGTGCAGGGGCTCCGGTGGCCTTTAAGTCCTGCCCATAGTGACTGAGAGCACTGACATATTTAGTATTAATATTCTTACATCTCATATGCTAGTGATTATAAATAAGGAAGAATTCTTCTGGGCAGGCCATTTTCCCAGGCTTGACATATCCCAAGCAAGGCACACCCCTTGACTGAAACCTGCATCCAGAACTGAGTTGAAATTCAGCAATTGCTGCAGGCCTTGGAAACAATAATGGCCACCATCTGTAGTCTGAAGGGACTACAGTTGTGCCCTACCATCCATTCTTAATTAGCACATTCATTTAGATAATATCACCAACTTCAACACCTCTGTGTTCTTTTGTTCTTTTGTCTGTGACATCTTTTGATTATCTGCTCCTATCACTGCTTGCTTGTCCTTACAACCACACCACCCCCCTCCACTTCTCTCCCCCCACCTAACCCCCCCCCCCCACTTTAAACCAGCTTATATTTCACCCCTCTCCTTGGATTCACCCAGTTCTGCTGAAGGGTCATGAGGACTCGAAACGTCAACTCTTTTCTTCTCCGCCGATGCTGCCAGACCTGCTGAGTTTTTCCAGCTAATTCTGTTTTTGTTTTTTCACCATCTGTATTGTTTTGTGGTTGCCATCCAAAAGCAACGACACAGAATGTCTTCATAACCTTTGTCCAAAAAAAGGTGTAAGCCTGCAGCTACAAGTCAGTCAGTTTAAACTCAGTGGTGGAAAGCTTTTAGAAACAATAATCCAGGACAAAATTAAAAGTCACTTGGACAAATGTGGCTTGATTGTGGAAAGCCAGCATGGATTTGTTAAAGGCAAATTGTGTTTAGCTAACTTTCTGATGAGATAAGAGAGATGGTTGGCCTGCCATAGGCCTGCCAGCAAAGTTGAAGCTCCTGGAATAAAAGGAACAGTGGCAGCATGGATAAGGCCTTTACAAAACAACCAGTTAACAGGATTACCTCAAGGTTTTTCCATTTCATTTTGGAAAGTGTATAGTGGGGTCTCCAGAGATCGGTACCAGGAGAGCTACTTTTCTTGATATTTATATTAATACCCTAGACTTGGATGTCCAGGGCACAATATCAAAGTTTGTAGATGACACTAAACTTGGAAGTATTGTGAACTGTGAGGGGGATAGTGATAGATTTCAGAAGGACATAAACAGACTTGTGGGATGGGTTGTCACATGGCAGATGAAATTTAGTAAGGAGAAGCATGGAGTGACATATTTTGGTGAAAAGAATGAGAGGCAATACGAAATAAAGGATTCAATTCTAAAGGGGATGCAGAAACAGAGATAACCTGGGGCTATTATGCGCACAAATCATTGAAGGTGGCAGGGCAAGTTGAGAATGCAGTTAAAAGGCATACAGGATCCTGGGTTTTTGAGAAGGTTGTGAGGAGATTTGATAGAGGTGTTCAAAATTATGAGGGTCTGGACAGAGTAGATAGAGAGAAAATATTTCCTTTGTCAGAAGGGTTGAGAATCAAAAAACAAAATCAGGCAAAAGAACCAACGATGACATGTGGAAAAACATTTTAACAAAGCAAATGTTTAGGGTTTGGAATGCGCCGCCTGGGACTGTGGCAGAGGCAGATTCAATTGTGGCTTCAAAGGGAATTGGATAAGCAGCTGAAGAGAAAGAAAATTGCAGGGCAATGTGGAAAGGGCTTATTTGCTGTTGCAGTGACCCAGCACAGCTACAGCGGGCCAAATGGCCTCTTCTGCAATTATTCCATGATTCTATTATCTGTGAGGATCCACTGTGTGCCTGTAGGGGAAAAAAGCCTCTATTGCCTTGCTGCTTGTCCCTCTCAGATCCTCTGCTCTGTCCAGCCAAAGGAAAATGATGTAGAAGCAGCTTTGCACTCTCCTTCTGCATTTGCATGACTGCACTTTGTTTGCATCTGCTGCAGCTACTATCATCATCCACCATCACATCCACCTCCACAAATCCCACCCCCACCATCCTGCTGTGAGAAAAATCCTGCAAATCTGGCAATGTCTAGAGGGTGGACCCTTGCATTACGAGCATTCATCCCATTTCTCTCTCATTAACACTTAGGAACTGAACAGGCATACAGGAGGGGAAAATTTGTCCTCTAACGCATTTGAATGAATTTGCAGTGTCAGTTTGTCCCATCAGTAAAAACTGTATCCAGCAGAAATTTTGTAATGGATCAGCTATAAATGGTATAAATAAATTCACCTCACTAGTAAGAATGGGTTACAACAGTTACTATCAAAAGTGTGAAAAACCAACAACTCAAGAGCACAGTGGGATGAAAGGATTTATCCAGGAGCAAAAACATTTTGCGTTACAGGCGTAACATGAGAGCCTTGAAGCTATCCTGTCGGATACCTGTGTTCAAATGCTTAATTTGCTTGAAATTGTTTTGACTGCTATTTTGATGAAGACACTGAGCTTTTACTTCAAACAAGTACATACCACAGCTAAAATAAAGGACAAAGGAATTTCAAATCAATGCATTGAGTGGTTCTCCCATATTATCCGACAGTGTAAATTCAAGGATTTTTATGCACATAGCCAACTCTGAGGGAAATCTTCAGAGAATTCTAGAGGAAACTTCTGTCAACCACTAGTTGGTGCTTCATAGATTCAAGTTCTCAGTTTGGATTTTCACACAAGTGGTAATGCAGTGCAATTACTGATGGAATAGAAATGTATCAAGGGTTTATCTGGGGGAGGGGGCAGTCTTACATGGATCTCTCTGTATGTATTCCTACCTGTCATCTTTGTAAGCCTGTGTTTGATGCCCTGTAGTTTACAGATGCTCTAGTGCTAATGGACCTTCTGTGTATATAATTAAGCTTGGTGCAGTCCCTTGCAATGGGGCCTTCCTTCACACTGGTGAATTTTATCTGCTCTCAGATGACAGTGCAGGGATTTGTTGATGAGGGACTCCTTCACAGGCATCACCTTCTGGCTATTCTACAAACCCCTTGGAGGTTTGCTCGCCCAATCAGTACTCTGTGGCCAGATGTCTGACTCCCAATGGCCCTCCTGAGCCTGCCGCACCTCCTCACCCAGCCTCCCATAGGCTCAAAGATCAAAGGGATCAGCAGTGATAATATAAATTTATCATCTTTCTCTTTCTTCTCATATTTGTGCTCCCTGAAGCAATGCTAAACTCTGCTTTCTGCTTTACAGAGGGAATTACTGCCAGTGTCTGCTGTTTCATTCCAATTCCCTGCTGCTGCTCAGAGCTCAGACAACATCCCCAGCCTCCAGACCTGTACACACAGCTCACCATGTTCATTGATCACTAAAGCTCAGAATCCTGTGAGAATCCAAAGCATAAAGAAAAAGAATCACTTTATAACACAGCCCTCCCCAAAAAAATACAAGTACAAGAGGGTGTAAACAACAATCCAATTCTGTCAGAGAAATTAACTCTTTGAGAGCCAAACACATAATGCTTCAGAAAGATTTCAATTAATTGAATATGATTATCAGATTTTATTGTGTACTAAAAAGATTTTTTCTTTCAGGAATTCTAATAAGTCTGTCAAACAAGAACTGAAAAGATATAGTGAACATTATCATTATAGGGTCCCTCTGGGGACTGTATTTATACTTGGATCATTTCAGGGATATGTTTATACTGGAATGACGTGGGTTATTTTTATATTATGGTCACTCTGCAACTGTTTTCTTGAGGGTCACTCGAGAGCTGTGCATATTATGTGTCACTCTGCAATTGTGCTTATACGGAGGCTGCAATGGGGTTGTATTTGTAAATGTGTTTATATTAGGGATATAAAAATACTGAAGGGGCAGTTTTGATACTGGAGGGGCTTTAACAATATTGGGGGGTTGCTGTAATAATACCGGAGGGGTTGTAATGACAGGGGAGGGGCTGTAATGATACTGGAGTATTTGTAATTATACTGGAGCGATTGTAATGATACTGAAGGGGGCTGTAAGATAAGAGATTGTTTGCATAGGAACTGTAATTATACTGATGAGTTGTAACTATTCTGGAATAACTGTGGCTGTAATTATACTGGAATAATTCCGTGACTGTAATGATATTGTGCCTGTAATTATATTGGAGTGACTGCAGTTAATCTGGAGTAACTTGATTGTGTTTACATTGTGGAATCAAAACTTGCAAAGTCACATAGGAGGTAATATTCCTTTACAGTACTGAACAAAACAGAGGGGATGAAAATAGTGTTATGATTGGTGAGAGCACATGTTAAAATGCAACCCTTGGTTCCCACATGTTGACTGATCATAACAGGGTTTTTTGTAATCCATTAGGGTGAAGGGATTAACTCACTGACTGTATTTAACAAATTACGTGCTGATTTTAAACAAGCTCAGTCCGTCAGGCTTTCTTGAATTTAAACACAAAGGGGTTAGTTTTTATTGTGCTAAAAACCCACCCAGGTAAAGGTATATTTTGACCAAATTAAGATTCAAAGATAAAAGATAAAAAAAGAGAGTTCACTGTTTATGAGTCCCTCACTGTTGTTGGTGACTGAGGCAGGTTTTCCATGGTGATCTTGAAATTCTAGTGGGTTGAGACCGATATAAATGCAATTTCTGGAGACAATCTCTTTGAAACTGTAATCAGTCTTTTCCAAAAAGTTGATGCTGTTGTACCCGAGGTTCCTTTTGATTGAAGTTCTCTATTTCTGTGGTGAATTTCAAAATGTAACAGAGATAGGGCTCTGAACTTAAGAATGGGGAGAGAGAGAGAGAGAGAGAGATGATGTTACTTCTCAGTTAGACTTCTTCTTCTAGACTGCCCAAAAGCAACCAGTGTGTAGTAATAAAAGACACTTCAAAATGGTTATTCTGGTTACATGACCTCTCTCTCCATAATGAGTTTGGTATTCCATGGAAAGTTATTGATTAGCTCATGTCAGGACAGACCATGGCTATTGTGTTATGGTCCAGTTGATTAGTTTCTTTAAAGTCCCAGCCATTACTTCTGAACAGATCATTCCTCCCTGTGATAAGCTAGGAAGAACACCTTCTTTATAGCCATTGTCCTGTTAGACTTTCTGCCCCTGCCTGAAAGGTAGCTTTATAGAAATGCAAATGGCGAGGGCCAGTTACAAGTTTCAGTTCATTTTTCAAGTAATTCTTGACATCAGTAGGTGTGAAATTCCATAAGAGGTTTGGTGTGGCACATTTTAAATGTAATCCACATCAGAAACTTCCAGAAACTGACCAACTTGTAAGACCAGACATGTCAGGTGATCTTTGGCAGCCATCTTAAGTCAATGACTTTGTTTTAAAAGTTCTTTTTAAAGAAGTTCATCATATATTTGACTAGCCTATTAAATTAAAGAATAACATTACACATGCACAGGTCACATCATCATGACACCTCATGGGAAATGAAACGCGAATTATAGTGAGTGTTATATTACAAGATGTCCAAATGTTAAGAAAATTAAAAATAATACATGCACACTCATTCACACTTTTAATCTAATTGCATCAGTTAGGCTCTATTGTGGTTTTACTACCCAGCTAATTCTAAACTGAGTTAGACTCTGGATAGCATGCTGTTACACTGCTTTTTCCTTTCAGGTGGTGATTACAAACAAAACCTATTTTCATTGGAAAAGATCAATTTTGCATCAGGTTTTTGAATTTGCTTTGCTCTTTTGGAGTTAATCTTAACAGATAATTTTGTTGGAGCCACTGTGTCTGGTCCCTTCCATAATTTTGGATTAAGTATCATCTAAAGATTACTTTAAATTGCTGCTATCTCCCAGGTTGCTGTAACAGCCAAGTTGCTCTTGATTGCCTGTGGGAGTAGGGACATTTTGTACCTCCCATTGGCTTCATCCCCCAGGCTGCCTAGCACAGTGGCTCTAACTATGCACTCCTTCCTGATCGCCAGCCCGGTCTCCACCTCTGTAATCTGTGATTGTAATAACTCAAACCCAGGCACTTTTACAATCTTAATTTCCAGGATGTTAGTGGGTTGTCATTTGATTTTTGCCCCTTATAGGATCACTGGTCTGACTTCTGGTGAATTTTACATCAACACTGCTGGGCGCCTTGAGGTTTAAAACTTGGTTTTGTTCATGTGGCTTACCAGTGGGTAACACTGCATGGTTTTCACTGATACGTCCCTTGTGGCTTCCACAAGTGGTTGCTTTGGGATACGTTCCCTTCCCTTCCTCTTTTGTTTTAGGAATAGGCTTTTCCCTAACCAGTTCCATATCCTCTGGAATGCTACTGCTCTCAAGTAGATTTTCAGTTCCTGCTGTAATCCCTTGTGACTCTTCGACATCACTCTCATGCTCTCTTGGTCTATTTGGGAACTTCCCTGGTCCCTATTTAAATCTGACATGAAGGTGCCTGCTAACCAAATTGCTGGCTCTTTTCTTCATCTTTTCTAACAATAATGGGCCCTCCATGGACCTCTTTTACTTCTACTGGCCTGGTTTCAACCTTTTTAACTTCTAGTGCATTTTCCTTGCCCACATCAACTCTCACAAGTTCTATCTTTACTCTTATTATTTCTACTGGCCTGACTTCAGCCTTTTTAAATTCAAGTAGGTTTTCCTTAGCCACTTCAACCCTCTGGACACACAGGCCCAGAGCTTCCCTATGCTGGGAAGACAGATGCGGGTTGTATAGTTGGTTGTGAAACATCTCCATTTCCTCCTTAAGTGTGATGCTGACCTCCCTGTGCCTTAGCACTCAAATCGCCTTCTTCTCATTCTTACTTTTCCATCTTTGGACTCCTACCTCACCCAAAACAAGTTTGTAGCAACATTCAACAACAGCAGAATAATTTTCCTTCTTTAGAACTCCTGGTGCAGAGCTTTGTATGTTGGAAGCACACACCATCAATTGGGATACATGTCCTATTCACTGCCCAATAATTTTCCATTCCATTAATTTAGATGAACAGAGAGTCAGCAATTTGGTATGTGTCTGAATCCCCACTCCAAGCACATGAAGTTCTGAGTGAGAAAATGGTAAGAATGAAAATTTACCCCAGTATTTTATCTCCTTTTTATACACTCTGGGTGTATAGGAGGCTATGGATCAGTATTGGGAATAGTCATTAGATACAAAGAAATCACCAGTTAGGTATGAGTTAGTGACACATATGTGGATGCAAAAGTAGATAGACAACTCTTAGTAGGTGATCATTTTTGTTGTACTTTAGCCAGCCCAGTTCTTAAGCCATGCTTGTTCTTCAGAATGCTCTGGCATTTACATTGGCAGGACATAGTAGCATGGAAAATGCCACATTAATATGTATTGTGCTCCTTCTACCGCTCAGTGAATTTACTCAGTGGTCAGAAATCCATTAAAAAAAGAATCCAGGTTAGGCTGCCAGCTTGTGCTAATTTCACCAGGTCTATAGTGGGGATGCTATTGTTGGTTGGAACTAAGGAAGGGGAAACTGGGTAGAGCTGTTGCTTCTGAATTAGCATCTGGTGACTCCTGATTGGAAGTGTTCATGTGTGAGACTCTGGTGAGTACAAGTTTGCTTTCTACTGTGATATTCCCACAGCTGAGCAGCCAATTGACAGCCACTATATAGGGAGGCAATGGTGTAGTGGTATTGTTGCTGGACTAATAATCCAGAGACCCAGGGTAATGCTCTGGGGACCTGAATTCAAATCCTACCACAGCAGATGGTGGAATTTGAATGCAATAAAAATCTGTTGATCATTGTCAATTGCCGTAAAAGCCCATCTGGTTCACTAATTCCCCTTCAGGGAAGGAAATCTGCCATCCTCGCCTGGTCTGGCCAACACGTGACTCCAGACCCACAGCAATGTGGTTGACTTTGAAATGGCCTAGAAAGGTACTCAAACCGCTACAATGAAACTGTATGGACCACTTGGCATCAACCTAGGCACCAGAAACGACAATAGCAAATTCAGCCCTGTCCTCCTTCCTAACATCTGGGGGCTAGTGCCACGATTGGGAGAGCTGTCTCACAGACTAGACAAGCAACAGCCTGACATAGTCATCCTCACGGAATCAACCTTACAGATAATGTCCCAGACATCACCATCCCTGGTTATGTCCTGCCCCACCAGGTGACAGCACAGTCATATACAATCAGGAGGGAGTTGCCCTGGGAGTCCTCAACATTGACTCCAGGCCCCAAGGAGTCTCATGGCATCAGGCCAAACATGGGCAAGGAAACCTCCTCCAGATTACCATGTACTGCCCTATCTCAGCTGCTCCTTCATGTTGAACACCACTTGGAGGAAGCCCTGAGGGTGGCAGAATGTACTTGGGGTCAGGGACTTCAATGTCCATCACCAAGAGTGGCTCGGTAGCACCACTACTGACTGAGCTGGCCAAGTCCTAAAGGACATAGCTGTTAGACTGGGTCTGTGGCACATGGTGAGGGAACCAACAAGAGGGAAAAACATACTTGACCTCATCCTCGCCAACCTGCCTGCCGCAGTGTTGGTAGGAGAGGCCACTGCACAGTCGTTGTGGAGATGAAGTTCTGCCTTCACACTGAGGATACCCTCTATTGTGTTGTGTGGTATTACCACCATACTAAATGGGATAGATTTCAAACAGACCTAGCAACATAAGACCGGGCACTGTGGGGCAGCAGCAGAATTGTACTCGAACACAATCTGTAACCTCATGGCCCGGCATACCCCTCACTCTACCATTACCATCAAGCCAGGGGATCAACCCTGGTTCAATGAAGAGTGGGGCGTATGCTCCCAAGCCTGCCGGACGCGCCCACACACCGACCTAAAAATGCTGCCCAGTGTGTAGAAGAGACACTTTAACCTTGGTCATGAAAAATCCTCAGGATAAGGCACACTTAAAAGTATCAAGAGGTTATTGGCTGGAAGGTGTATAAGACTACAGTACCTGTGCTTACACATGCAATTACATGGAAGGAATGTATTGTACAAGTTTCAGGCCAATTGATGGGTTCACTAGTTTGTATATAAAACAAGGAATACCCTGGGAGCGTGTGATAGACTGTAATCTAACCAAAGACCCAGATGATTCGTATATAAAATAATGGATGCATGGGAGTGAGTTACAGCCTGGAATCAGATCAAGGGAAATAATGTCCATGATCTACTGTTGCTATTCAGTGCATCAAGATGAGCTCCATGAAATTACACCAGAGGGAGTTTTGCACTAATTAGCTGCTTCTAGGGTGCTTCTAGCCAGCAACTTAACATAATAGCAAAGAATTAAAAGGTATCAATGAAGAATACAATATCCAATCAAGTACTGATAAGTCAGGTGTAGCACAGATTATAAATGGAATAACATTTCCTTTACACAGTCTAATCAATCACTCCTTGATCAAGTATAGTACAAGTTAGATTTTTGTAAAGAGAAATAAATAGTGAATTGACTTTCAATTAAGTTACATACTTGTGGAATTTGAAGATACCATTTTAATAAAAAAGTATCATTTACATAACAGCACAAAGGAATTTGCTTATGTTCATCCTATTCCTGAGAAATGTAATCCCTTTTATCTTCCAACTATTATCCCTTTGTCTTTATATCAGTACTTTCTAAAGTTATTAAAGTGTCTGCTAATGCTGAAAATAAGTGTCAGCTTGAATGCTTTGACCAATATGTGAATGTCAGTATTATTTTCAGTATGACTATTACACTATGACTATGACCCTGTAGCCTGTATTATTTACCTCTGGATCTCTCTTGAGCACTTCAATGAATCGTGTGTACTTTATCCTTAGACAATCCAAAGCATTTGAAGGGGTCTGGCTTCTAAACAATTTGCTACCATGTGATTTTCCAACCATAGGCTATCCTGTGTTTTCTCAAATCATGCTGTGTACTGTAGGTCATGACTCTTCCTCTAGATTTTTTTTCCCATTAACTCAATGATTCCCTAGAGCTCTGTTCCTTCTAATAGTTCTTCATATCAATAACCTCGTCTAGTGACCATCCAACCCTATTCACTCTTTTGTTGATGATTCAACTCTTCATTTATCAACTTCCTTCACACCACACACTCTCAGTACTCACATCAACCATTCCACTTGCAGTACAATGGCTAAATCATTACACCTTGGTCTTATCTATAACCTTTGATGGGGCAATTTAATTCTTGTAGCACAGGTTCTTCCTGCCTCTCAAAGGCCCAGATGACAGATATCACCTCATTCCTTTGATGATTCCATTTTTAGTCCTGTTTCAACTTGCGATATTTGTGGTTTCACTAACTCCTCCAACCTTGAATGGAACCCCGCAGCTTATTGCTAAACACATCTCCAAGAGTCTTGGCTTGTTTTTGTGCCAAAAAGTTCCCCTTTACAACTTATTTTTCTTTAAAACTCAGGACTGTCCAAGACATGTTTACTATTCCTAAAACTGGGAGGCTCTTCTAAATTCTCACCCACAATGCTGGACAGGATACAAGAAAAGATTGTCATCAGATTGGAAATGCACCCATCATTTTTCCCCTTGAACTACTTCATGTCTATCACAACTTTTCTTGTTTCTCCCTATTTTATTGACACTATTCTGAACTTTCTTTGCTTGTTCCTACAATATTCATTCGTCTTCCTGTGCCCTCACTATGTTGAAATCAAGATATACTACACTTTCTCCTCCCCTAGTATGTTTTATCCAAAACTGTGAAACTGCCCTCAGTCCTCCTCCCAATAATCTACAGGCTTTTAAAACCATATATTAGCAACATGTAACCAGTATTTTTGACTCATCTTGTGTTCTCTTTTAACCTTTTCAAGCCTGGTGGTGGCCTTTACCTGAACCTTGTCCCTGACCTTGTTTCTTAATTTAATATGTGCAGAGAATGATGAATAAAAATCAGTGTCTGATTATTGATTAGCCCTGTATTCCTTACCCAATCCCTCCATCTGTGGGCTTCAAAGAATCTGAGCATCTTTTGACTTGAGGACTTTAAGCAATTGTTGTGTTGTTCTGTGGCATTCCTTAGAAGAAGGTGAAAAGCATAGTTTTGTACTTATGGAAGTCTTGTTATTTATTTCTGTTGTCACAGAACACATTCAACTTCTAGTAATGTCATGAAGATATTAATGTATATAACATTATTGGAATTTTTTTTTAAATAGAGCTTTAGTCTGTGAGTGTGT